>NC_069719.1:13860430-14460430 GCF_027358585.1 Pangasianodon hypophthalmus
GTCAGTTGGTGGCTGCGGCTATGCTTCCGGAAGGATGCATTGGAATTGACTGCCAAGCAGCGGTTTTTCTGCACAGCCAGATCCTCGGAAGTTACTGATGAGTCCTCAATGCTACTCAGCTCTGTGAGAGAAGCTGCCAAACTCTCATTGATGGAGGAAGGAGCACCCCCTGAACGGGATCTCCGCCCCAGAAGAGAGCTGCTTGGAAGGGTAACATCAGAAATGCTGCGGGTGATCTTCTGGGCAAGAGGAGTCTGGATGTTTTCAAGTCGTTTCAGCAGCTCCAGAGTTCTCCTGCTCAGCTCCCCAGTGGTCTCGGCCAGACCCAAGTCCCCCAGGCTGCCCTGACTGCCTGCTTCTCCAGAACTCTTACATGGAGCAAGCCAGCTCTCCAGGGACATGCTACGTGTAAGGGTCTCTTTGGCTGTTGGAAAGAATTCACCCACTGCATAGAGGGAATCTAGGGAAGACCCCTGAGATAATTGAGTGGACTCTCGTCGGACCTTCCCCTCATCATCATACCCAGCACTGAAAGCTCCAGTTTCATGGCCCTCATCCTCAGATTCAGGACTGAGACAGCGCCCATTAATAAGAATCTCCACTGGTTCATTTCTGTGCTTCTTTTTGCCCTCTTCAGGTTTCTCTCTTTTTTTCTTTGCAATGAAACATTGTTGGTCCTTTGTCTCCTTTGACATACTGTCTCCAAGCTCAGCACACTTGTTAGCACGTTCCAGTACATTATCTATGTCTTCATCTAAGACTCTGTCTATACAAGGTGAGTCTGAATGGATCAGGGGATTAAGAGTAACTTGAACCTTTGGATCATCACTCTGATAAAGCAGACAGATCTCAGAATTGGCTGTTGTTTCAGTGTCGCCCTCACTAACTATTCCACTCTCACTTTCTGATCTCCTGGCTGAATCTGTCAGCAACCCCTGTTTCCCACTCACAAGCCCTGCTATGATGTCAGGTAGTGATTCCACTGAGGAGAAGGAAGAGTCTTTGCTCAAGCTCTTTAGCAGTGACTGCTTCTCCTTAGGTTTGGCTAAATTTGAAGAAATCTTTTGATTGTACTGCGGTTGTTGGTATAGTTCGATACTATGTAAACTGAACACCTGATAAATACGGGAAGTTGGGGGATTTGACTGAAGGGCATTCAGGCTCCTGCTACTCTGTGTAGGGCAGGTTCCCCCTAAATGTTCCTCCTGGTTCCTTTCTGAATGGTTTTGCTCATAACTTTCTTGTGACTCCATATTAACTATGGTCATATCCATCTCATCCCATTCCCAAGAGTCCTCAGATGAACCACGGAGATCCATAAGTGATGGTTCAATCAGGTTCCCTGGAACCTGTGTAGGGACAAAGAGCACTGGTGTAAAATATAAAAAGTGAGAATATTTAATTTAACTGGATAAATATATGCCATACACAGATTTCTGATCTTCATGAGCTAGTAATCAAATCTTAATGAGATCAAAAGCACCACTAAGCTGTGAAACATTTTTGCTGTTTAAAAATTCTGCTTAGACCCATGAATTCTACACGGGATACAATTAAACAGATTGCTTGGCTCCTTATTAATGAGAGAGGTCTATTTATATTATCCTTTTATCTCATTAATCTAATAAACTGGCAAATCTAACACTTGCTTTGTATGTCATACACTGCATATAATGAATTTTTATTAGATTTCTGTTTATTCTCTTCTTGCTGATAAGGGGAATACTTATGATGAAGCTTGGATTGCTAATGCATGATAAAAACCTTCAACAGTGAGAACAATCAATCAGTGTAATCAAATAGAAAATCATGTATTTAAGCTGCCTCAGCTTGCGTTTACTACAATTGCACCAAAAGCAGTTTAAAACTATATTCCAGCAATATGCTCATGCAATGTCATAAGGACGTAGTGAACAGGGCATAAAGAAGATAAGAAGAGGTGTTCCGTTCCATTTCTGAATGGGAATCAGTGGAAGTTAGTTTCAAATTACCACCTCTTCTGTTGACCTTCATATAGAAAATGGCATTATAAAACATACCTCTTAAATAAAAAATGATGAAACTGAAAAACTTTTTCAATCCTCAAACATGGGGAATAAATCCAAGCAAAGTTTGTCTTCTAAATCTTTCAACGGAAGGCCATTTTTATCATTGCACACAGAGCACTGTATTAACAAAAAGAGACTTTCCCTCTTATTTTTCTTCCCCTTTTCTAAACACTTTCCAAAGTGAAATTGCTCTTCAGTCCTGCAAGGTCAGAGCTGGAGAGGACCGAGTCGTTTGTCTTGCTTGTGTAAATGAGAGCGGATAACTGAGTGGACATCCACAAACAGGTCCCTGGACTTCTCTGTGTGCTGCACACAGACTCCACAGTGGCCTGCTGCTGCCACACAGGAATGCACAGCATCTGCATAACAAAAGCCTAAATCTAACGCTCACATTTAAAGCACTGCTATCCAGTTACTATAAGTCAGTAGTTGGGAGTTTGGTTTTGATGGGGAGGGGGTGGGGGCATGGTGATGTTTATTTTGCAGCAAACCTAATGTGGTTCAGGAGGAAGTGTGAATGTTGCATGTTCTCATACTACACACAGGTCCTCATTGTAAGTTAGCGCATTATATGGCATTGCTCACTTACAGCATTAAGATCAAGTCAATTATTCCTCTGTAATATACTGTAAGTCTTTTCTTCGTTTTATATTATTGAATGCTAATATGTGGTTACATTCCGTACCTTATACATCATCATTATTGCTCCATTATAGCTGTGCTGCTCTATATTACTGCTACGATATTTCTAGCTGAGAAAAAACACCACTTAGGCTCTGTGGGTTACTGAGTTGAGTAAGGAATAAATTGACCCTTATAGAGCCAGTTTAAGAGCTGGGTAAAACACATACTGAGAAAATGAATAGCTAGAAGTGTAATAAGATTTACTGAATGTGCTATAGATGGTAGTGTTGTTGGCTTTGTGCTGTCATGTGGTTATTTATACACAGAATGCACACATCATTGACTACATCTGTTAGACACGTGCGAGAGGGGATTTGCAGCTGAAATGTTTATGCTAGCTATTACGGATTCATGTTGATGCAGTTTGTCTTGTTCAGTGGTGTGGCTTTGCAGATCCCGCATGGCACATGATGTCTGTCTTGAACACAGTCATACCACACTGGCAGCTATTTACAGGAGGAAATGTAGTTGTTGTGTATGTTTAATCTGACCTGGTCTCGGCCCAGAGTGCGCTTGAGGTGACTCTGCCACTGGAGCAAGTGCATGATGATAGCCTCCCAGCGTCTCTCGAGGTTCACCTGTAGCAGCTGTAGAGATTGACGATCGGCCTCGGAGCTTTGCTCCTCTGGCACTTCCAGGAGCCTCTGGCACAGGCGCAGCACTGAGGCCATCCCCTTCCTTCGACCTCGCACTTCCATACATAAAGCCTAGCAAGAGAAAGAGCTTATTCTAGACATTTCAGATATTTAGAATTTATAGTATATATATATATATTAATATATATATTAATCTGTAATATATCATGAATTGCTCTACTGAAGCATTGCTATTGATTTCTAATCTGAGAGAATGAGGTGAATAAAAGAAATAGAAATGGGAAGCGATAGAGATAAGAAGAAAGAGAGCGAGAAAGAGAGAGAGAAACAGTAAATGAGAGAGAGGGAGAATTGAGCCCTGTACTGATGAGGTCTCCACAACAATCCAGGCTGTCAGGAGCATGTAAATCACACAGTCCCCTCTACCCTCTCCCCCATAAACAGCACTGAGTTTGATAGTTACAGGCCAAAGCCCCGATGCTGTGCTCCAGAGCCCAGCTATAACAGTAATGAAATGAAATCGCCATAACATACACATTCCCCAAACAAGAGCATGCTGCAGAGGTCATTCTGTGTATGTGGTGAAAGGGGTTCAGGATGTTGATGGCCTTGTGCCTGTACCAAAGCTCTCTGTAAATATGCAGCATGGTCCGCATGAATTGACAAGCTCTGCTCCATGTGCAGTATAGGACAAAAACATTCCCAGAACAATTTATGTAAATCCAACCTGCTCTGCAAGGCACTGCCTGTCTCGTTCTTTACATTTTTCAATAAATATTAAACACCATTACATTTAAATTGGATTTTGTTTCTTCAGCAGTTTCGGTCTCTGTTTTAGCATATATTTACAGCTCCCCACATCTTTTAAGCAGGTAATGAGACTGCAAAATGCAATGGCAGAGGAGAGAGGGAGGGTGAGGGAGGTCAGCACATAGAGTGATAGAGTTATCCTGTAGAATGGGAGTTGAAACAGTGGCGCTTAGCAAACTCACAGACGTTCAAAGCTGATGCACAAACAAACACGCACATGCAAAATAAGACAAGCCAGGCATGTAGTTTGTAGAGTCTGCAAAAGTGTGTTCTCAAAGTAACTTGCAAACATTTATGTCAGCCTGGCTGGATTCTGTTTATCCTTTTACACAAACAGTTCGTGTTAGTGCTGCGGATGGTCAACATCATTCTTTTTACAAGCACTGTTCTCTTCCCTCACTGTCTCTACTCTTCATGCAGTCCTTCTCCACACAGCAAACAATCTAGATGGCCATTTTTCAATCAATACCACAAGTCCACTCATACAGATTAAATGGCACAAACCTGGGGCTATATCGTAACACATTGAACAGCATACGGAGCTATTAGACTTCCAGACTCCCCAGAAATCTGATGCTTCATTGTTTCTGCATTGCTGGGCTTCATAAATTTGATTTCTTCCCCATCCAATGTGTCTTGCCTTATTGACAAAGGGGGCAGGCAGACTATGGTGTGCCAATATTTGCTAAAAAGCTTTTCCAAATACATGGAGCGGTAAAGTGGTCTGCTTTTCCCTGCAGTATGTGAATGTGAACCTACACAATGACTCCATTTCAGACCTACAGGCTGAGTGCTATGGCTGAGAAGCTGGCCACTGGCCAATGCGCTCTGTTGCCCCAGCCTGATATCAAAAGGAGAGAGAGAGAGAGAGAGGGAGAGAGAGAAAGAAAGAGAGAGAAACAAACACAGAAGCCAAACAAGGGAACCATCTTTCAGTTGAGCATTCTCTGTGAAGGAAGTGAAATGAGGAAGCTCACATGAGGCCTATCTATCAGGTGCTTTTTAATAAAGGTATCATCAGATCAGCTGCCGCCAAGCACATACCAGCGCTAAGCCAATTTCCACAATGCTTTAGATGACTATTCTTTCTCATCGGCTCGATCTGGCTTCACTATCGCCTTGCTAAATCCATCTTACCTACTGTATTAATCTACAGGTTTCTCACTATCGGAGCTGGTAATCAAACCCGAGGCACACAGTGGTGGCGTAATGCAGCTGAACCACACAAACCCTCCAGGAGTGTTTCAAACTCGATCATGATATCCTGCACCAAATGAGAATTCCCACACTCCCATTAATGCTTTCTCTTCATCCTCTATTTGTCTCTTTCTCCACGTTCATTCTGTTCTATAATATGAAATACACAATTTCAATGCACAAAAAGACACTTACAAGTCAGAAAGGCCTGGAATTACCCACACACTAAGGCTAATGCTTTTTTGTAAGGATTAAAATGGGAGATGAGGAGAAAACAGCCACTCACTCTAGCTGCTTTGCTATGTTTGTTTGTTCCCCTCTGCTAGGAGAAGGAGTGCACACTCCATCTCGCTCTTTTTGCCACGCCTGAAATTTTAACATTTTCAATTAATCTAGCCAAGATGGAGAAGCAGAGCCGAAACCCCCTCCGTTAAGGCAAGGACACAGGCATCTCACACTGACAGTGACCCAGTGGATATTCAATCAATTACCATTAATTAGAAATCTCTGATTAATTCTATTTGTTGATTAAGTCAATTAAAACCACAAGCACTTGTTATCGCAAATGAGCGTAATGAATTCATGTCGACGATTTGTTCCCAGACACAGATTCCCCGAGCTCATGCTGCTTGCAGTTTCATCTGTTTGTCACAGAAAGTGTACCATATTCCTCTTGCAGGCTTCAAACGCTGCTGCTGCAGTGTAAACAAAATCGACACACTATCGTGGCCCAGTAAAGGGGCATTCAAACACCGACACCTTACGATTAGGCTGAGGGACTGAGGAACAATACTGGCTCTTTGGCAATTCTAGGATTCATACTAACAACCTTCTTCTCACTAGGACAGTAGCAAGCAGGCCACCACAAATCAGTCTGCATTTAAAATGTATTCAATACCCTGACAAAATTCCTCTTCCACAATATCAATATTTAACGCTGGGTGCATTTTTCTAATTACTTTCCCTTTTCTTGTCTAAGAAAACTGACATATTTTCAAGATGAAACTAATGCCTTATGAACAGTGGCCCACCCCTCTGTAATGTGATAAAGCAAACAAATGGCAGAAAAGTGATAATAATACCATCAATAAGGACATTTTCTCATTAGTGTCGGTAAATGAAAGTGAGCAAGCTGGACATAAAATGAAAAATAAGAGTGGGTGTGTGGCCAGTCGATTGTGTGGGTAATGAACAGGCCTCTCTGGGCTGTCACCTGTCTGCTCCCCATTACCTGCTGATAAGACACTAACGCTGTGCTTGGCACTTCCCCCATTCACTAACCCCCCAACCTCACCCCCCAAAATTCCCCCCACCCCACCCCCCGCACCTTAATGCATTTAGTACTTGCCAAAGAACAGGAGTTCTTTATTCCTAATCATGGAGAAAGTATTGATATTATATCTGCACTGTCACATTTCATTAGCCAGACAGAGGCCCTCAGGATGAGGCCTAGGGCCGTGGCTGCACTCTTCTGATCAGGAGCGATGAGAGAGAGAGAGATGGGATCAGACTGACGATACAACAGAGATTAAACTCTAGATTTAGTATGAATCCCACCTAGAGTTACTTAGATAGCTATTTAAATGGTCTATGTGAACTGAATAATTAATAGGGAATAAAAGAATTAACAAAAAAAAAAAGCAATGGCTTAATTTTGAGCATTTGTTTCATTGGGACTAATATTACAAGGCTAAAACTTACATTTATTTGTTCCCAAAATGTGAAATTTTGAAATTTTAAACCCCACAGTTAACAGCATGTGGTTCACTATTTTGAAGGTTATAAATATATCTTTATAAGAATATCTTTATTAGAGTCAATTTCTTCACTGCCACATTAACATCTTGATGGTTTATTCAAAGTATTTATTCAGTACTGGGCTAGTTACTCAAAGAAAGTAATTCATTGAAAAATAATTACTTTTTTTTTTTTTAACTGTAATGGGATTACTTTACTCATTACTTTCTGAATAAAGTAATTACATTACTACCACATTAAGTGTTAGGACTATAAACCAAAAACAAAAGGATAGCACTCAGTAGTCCAGTCAGTATTTTGTTAAGAAAGAAAAAGCCAGCCACAGTAAAAAAAAATTATAGCTCTCTTTGTTCTGCGTAGAATATAACCAATACTGCAGGGTTAAAATGATGAGTTACGCTTCTGCTAATCAAAAACCTAGAAAACGGGGAACAGAAATCCAACTTCTGGTAGTTTCACTACCAGCGTTTTGCCTGATGAGAAGTTTTAACAAACAGCATGTCAGATTTACACTGGACTACTACATGTTACTTCAGGTATCTTACACTTCATTGTGTGCAATCATTTCAAAAATATTTAGAAACATCTGATCTTCTCCACCTTTGTCATTACCTTGCTAAACACTGGTCATGTCCACGTGTTGCAAATCAGCTTTGGCAAGTAGTGCAGCAGTGCACCTATTGTGTAATAGGGCAGGTACAGATCTTATATAGACATATAGTATGATATGCAAGACATGGAATTAAAATTAAGTCTATTATTCTAAAGTGATCATTAGAATTTAAACTGCAACTGACCACCTTTATTATAAGCAGTTACTAACATGTCAATATCATCAACAAGATCTTTGTACTGTTACCACAACACTGATTTTAATATATATCAGACATTACCTGGAGTCCAACCAGCTTGATCATTTTCCTATAACACGCATATTAAACCTAGTAATTAACTGATATACTGCACTGTTAACTTCTTGTCATTGGACCTTATTCTTCAGGATACCAATAACAAGCATCCAGTACAAGTTCTTTTTCTGTCTCCGCATATTAAAATACTAAAAAAAACAAAAAAAAAAAAACAACAACTGTGGTACATTCTGTACAGTGGTAATGAGATGGGAAGCTTGCTGGCTGAGAGTGTCCCTGCAGTGGCCTAAGCAACACCGGAGCTACTTCTTCCTCCGAAATTATAACCCTTGTGGCCAAATATGTGACTGGTGGTCAGCCAGTAAAATGAAGCTTGCAATAACTTGTAGCACAATAAAGCAAGGATAACACGGATAGTTTGTTTAACTCTAGTTTGGCTCCAGCAGTAGGAGTAATTTGCTTATTACGCAGGTAGAACCGTATTCGTTACATAAAAAGGCTTAAATATCCCTTTTAAAACATCCATCTTTAGAATGTCAGACAGCCAATATATAAAGCTGCTGATAAGAAATGACTAATGTTATTAGCGTGAAATGATATGAAATCTGCATTAACTATGCCGAGGACATTACCATAACACAAAGCTTCTATCTTTCACAGTGACACTGATCAGGCAAAATGGGAGATGCTGTGACACTGTGATGAGTACAGTGATCTTCAGTACCACGTATTATTAACACAGATTTAATGAGCAAAATGCTTAATCTATAATGCCCGAAGCTAGAATACCATAGTTACCCCTCTCCTAGACAGGAAATGTTATACCCAGAGAGGATTAAGGTGCAACGACATGTCATTTTAAAATCTCTCTCCCAACAGCCTGTCAATATCTTCCTTCTATACATATAGGTCATTAGGACACATATATTTTTACACTTTAGAACAAGTCTTAGCAACAGACAGGTGGCACATTAAAGGAAAAACCACCAGTTTCAATTCTCCTTGAGATACAATACATGGCCAAAAGTTTGTGGACACCTGACCGTTACACTTATATGTGGGCCTTTGCCAGACTGTTGCCACAAAGTTGAAAGCACACAGTTGTATAGGACGTCTCTTTATTCTGTCTTTACAATTTCGCTTCACTGGAACTAAAGGGCCTAAACCTGGTCCAGCATGGCATTGCCCCTGCACACAAAGCGAGGTCCATGAAGACATGGTGTGCTAAGGTTGGAGTGGAAGAAGTCGAGTGGCCTGCACAAAGCCCTGACCTCAACCCCACTGAACACCTTTGAGATGAACTGGAATTCTGACTGCACCCCAGGCCTCCTTGCTCAACATCAGTGCCCGAGCTCACTAATGCTCTTGTGGCTTAATGGGCAATCCCCACAGCCACACTCCAAAATCCAGTGGAAAGCCTTTTTAGAAGAGTGGAGGTTCTTATAACAGCAAAGGGGGACTAAATCTATAATGGAATGTGCAAATGTATATATGGGTGTGATGGTCAGGTGTCCACAAACATTTGGCCATGTACTGTATATTCTACAAGTGTGTGGAAATGTACTGAAAGAACGAACACCTCTCTACTAAAAGCTATTCCCTCAGCTGGTGTTTTGATGATGGTGGTGTTTAACACATCAGTCTAATACCATAGGTGTTCAAGATCACCAGCTTTTCGTTTAATTAGTCATGCATCTGTAACTACTTTACTGTTTGCATGGTCATACACAGTAAGAATTCTACTATGTTTTATATATATATATATATATATATATATATATATATATATATATATATATATATACCCGTCAGTTTGTAAGATATAGCTGCACTTACTGTGAGCGAGCAGTTTCACAAGTACTCCTCCAGCCCTTCATGTCAAACTGTGGTGAGCAGCGAGAATGATCACAGACAATGATCAGGGCAGCGTAGGACGTACTGCTTTGAAGAACCTCAGGCCTGAATTAACTTCATTGATTGCGCTGTTTCTGGCCTATTGGCACAATCTAATGGTCAAGTGTTGTCTAGAACTGTAGCTCATTTCTAACATGATGAAAGCCTGTTGCTTTGGCTGGCATGGAAATGGGGGTAAGTATGGTTGTCAGTGCATCTCTCTTCACTCCCTCTCTCTTTCTCTCTCCCTCTCTCAGTTGTGATGGCTCAGAGAACAGTGGCTCTATTGCAGTGTGGATCTAAGCTCTCCTGCTGCTGCCTTTCAACTTCTCTGCAATCATGCCAACTCTGCCTATTCAACTCATTCACACTGCCAAGCTGAAAGAACAGATATGGCATCATTAAATGCCCTCCTTCCTCCTATTTAATGCCTATTCATCTAGTTTAGTGCAACAGCACGTCTGTAGAAATTGAACTTATCAATATTTCCAGTTCCAGTATTGCTATTATTTTTTTTTAAAACTCCGCTCCCGAAAAAAAATCAATGCGCGCCTCCATCGCTGTGCAGCATTTTATCAAAGGCAAAGTCTTCGTTCTGGAGCCACTATTTCTGCCCCTGCTCATTTCACCCGGCGTATATTTAAAAGTTTTCTTCTCTTATGTTTGTCACTCAGCAGGGGGAATGTAATCAACTCCACTACCTGTGTTTTGACATGGCTTGATTAATTCCCCCTCGCTGTTCCTCAGCATTTTAACTCAAATAATTATTTCCTATAGATTTTCAGTCAGAGCTCTGACGAGTGCTTTTGCCCTGCATTTATTACAGCAGCTCACATGAAACACTCCCCTTTGCAGAACAGGTTATTTGCTTCAACATTGCTAACATGTAACAACAACATCTCTAACATGTTCTCGGTGCTATGACTGCAACCTTGACATGGGGATGTTGAGCAACATCTAGCTCAGACACATGGTACAGAGAGATTAAAAGAGATATCAGTTCTGCTTTGGTGACACTCAAATACAGTCTGTCCAGCTAGGTAGAGGAGGTCTGTGTGATGAGGTGGAAGGCCTATTTCAGCTTAACAGCAGTCTCCTGTGGAGCCAATGTCTCTAGTAACAGGGCATGACCAGTGCGGTGGCAGTAAAGACCTCCTGATAAGATCTCAGCGGGGTTGCTCTAATCTGTTTCTCTCCACAGCTCTTACCTTGAAGCGCTCCAGCTGCTTGACAGCTTGTGGCTCTGCTTGTAGAGCTTGGTCATGGTTTGGTTGTGGGTCGTGTTGTTGGTCTGGCAATTGGGCTTGGTGGGCATCGCAGGAGGCATCTGCATGGCCGTGATGCCGTGTGTCCTCCCGAAGGCTCAGGTTAAAGATGAAGAGCTCAGTGTCTCTCAGCCAGCTCTTCAGCTCCTTGATCTTGAGCTCCAGCTGAGCGACCATGCTGCTGGTGCTTGGAGAGAGCAGCCCACGGGTACCTAGCTCACCCGTACGCACCTCCACGTGCTCTCCTAGGCTCTTCTGCAGACACACATAAGCATATATTCCACTGAATGAAATCGCGCACACAAAAACATACACATGCAAAATGAAAATCCTGATCCAACTCTGGTTTGTGTGTTGTACAGAACTGTTTGTTTAGAAAGTAAAGTAAAAAAAAAAACATTACCTCATTTTGATCACAGGGATAACTTGTTCCACCTAAACATTTTAACTAGAATCGAATAAATTGCCTTTTCACGAGATAACACTTTAATTAACTCTAATTTACTTGGATCGAATTAAGATATTTAGAAGTAATTTAGAAGAGACTGCAAAGCTATTACCAAAGTGCCATATGCACTGGATAAGAGGGTTCGTTTCAGCAGCGGGTTAAAATTTCATCGCACAAAGTGACATTTTAGAGAGACGTTGAAATGCTTGTTGAATAGCAAACAATCAACCGCAAAAACACACACCAATGATTTTTGAAATGGGCTCACTGAACAATTTTCTCCCACTGACAGTGAGAGAGGGATCTGTGCTGTGTGTGTGTGTGTGTGTGTCTAAAAATCCATGTGCCCGTGTGTACATGTGTGTATTGTGAGTGTGTGGCTGTTCTCCCATCTGTCTGACAATCATACTTTTGTAGACCAAGTGCAGGTTGCAGGTTGAACACCAAGAAGGCAATTGCGAGCACAAAACACTCCATTATCCAATTAATACACACACAGGCGGTGTAATTGTCCTTTCTTTGTGTGTGCTGTGTGTAAGAAAGCTGTAATGGAAACAAATGTGATTATGACTCAGCATTGAAGTGGCTATTTCAGCATGCAGCATCAATTAAGCTCTCAGTCCTGGCCCGGTCCCCCTGAGCCCCCTCCCTGCTCGCTGCTTTATTAACACATCTGTGTTCCTCTCATCCCCGTGCATCGTTAATGCTGAGACAATGGACATCAACAGAACAAGCTGTTTTAGAGGCTGTGTGAGAATGGACTCTTTCACACCAAACCAAATCTAAGGTGTTACAGAGGTTATTTTCCCACAAGCAGATTAAAGTTTAGTCTTAGCTGGAATCTGCTCTCCTAAGAGCCAGCAATGTGGACCAAACAGAAATATGTTCCAAATAAGTGATGGTTCAGAGTAGGCCCACTTTCATCTAGTCCCCAGTCAAATGATGGTGATCTGACTGTCACAACACAGTTACAACATTGAATAAGCCATATCATATCAGAAATACTACTACTGTGTATTAATTGGAAGATAGAGTGCTCTGTGCTCGCAATTGCATTCTGTGTTCAACCTGCAACCTGCCTCCAAATGTATGATTGTATTGCTTACATTTGACCCACTTTTAGCCCAAAATTGGAAAAATAATCAAATAATCAGATTCACACGTCGACAGTTGAAGATGTAAAGCCAAATGACCAATATAACACCTTCAGTCTTTTAAATGCACCAGGTTTCAACATGGTCAGTGTAAACTTCACTTCACTAACTGTATCTCACTAACTGAGTGTTTCTCTATAGTTATTTGTGGAATGCAATATTTTCAACCACTTTTCCATATTGGCAGATTAACAGATTGCTATTTTCCCCATCCTCATCCTATTTCAATAATGTTTTTAACATCCCCTTGTTGACTTGCTCTTGCCATCTTCCCTTTGGGGAAAGCCCTGACACCATCTTAAGGGCTGTTCTTTGACTGTACTACCTCAAATGAAGTTTGTTAGATGACCTCTCATAGAGGTAAGGGATCAAGCCATACATAAATATAGACTTCAGAGGCAGAATTTACCCAGAAGTCGATACGATGTGGTACAATTTCAAAACTTGTTCATAAGTGTAACCCAGAGCTATAAAGTACTTATTAATACTAGCATTAATAATTAAAAACATAACATTTAATATCCTATGTTCAAAACAGGCTTTATGTAGCAAACTAGCAACACATATTGCACACTAGCAAAGGAATCTTTAAAAACAGGACACTTGAGTGTTTTGTCACAAGCAGCATGGGTAAATATGGTCAATACCACATCATTGTCAATTGCCATAAATGACCAATACCTGTCATTGCCATAAATGGCTATTATATTGTAATTATGTCCAATCATGTCCAATCATTTGTATCACACTTTGTTTTGTCTTCTTGTCTATATATTTTTTTTCTGACAGTGTAGAAAATAGTTTTAATACTATTTTACAGTGTACTGTCCCACTTGAGCATCCTGTTTTGTGTGTCCTTGTACATCTCTTTTGCACACTATTGCTTGCATATGTGTCCTACCAAATGTGTATCTAATAATATCTAATGTGTTGCACAGTTAAGAAGACTACTAGCAAGAATTTCTGTACTCTGTATAATTCTTTGTATTTTGATAAATATAGCTTGTACTTCAAGTGATCTGACATCATCTAGGTGATGAGTCTATAACAGAAATGTAATAAGTAAATAATAAGTGAACAAAGAAGTGAAATGAGAAGGACTACAAAGTAACAGGCAATAATTTCGACTGTGGTCTGATGAGTGTATTCCCATACAGGAAATAATTCAGGCAAGGCTATTTTGCTGAGAGGTCAAAAAAGAGCCCTAATATTCAGTGAGCAACAGAAATATCTCAGTTATTCATCACCTCTCTCTCTGTCTCTTTTTCTCTCCTTATCTGAATATTGATAATCGACAAACTCGCTAGTGTTTTCAGCGTATGACAAATGCGGTGAAATCCATGCCCTTGGAGGGTCAAGCACGAAAAACAGGAATTTATTGCCACTTTATTTTGTTCTGGAGCAATATGCAATCATCAATTCTTCATAAGCAGCATACTTCGGAGAATGGTCTGTCTTCATAAATGCGACAGAGGACATCAATTTCGTTTAATTCACAATTTGTGTCAGCACAGCAGATGCCAATGGCTGACTTGATAGGCTTGTTTAATATGCAATTGAGACGGCGTAATGCACAGCGCAGGGAGCAGGAACGCTCATATTGAACTCTCCGCACCACTGCCGTCTCATTCCTGCCGGTAACACACGCTCCACACCGTCCACATGATCACACACCCACAGCTCGTTTCAAAGTTTGGATATGGCCATTTTGCATAACTGTCAGTGATTATTCTTTTACATATGGCTTTAATTAACACTAACTGCTGCAGCTGAACTGAATGGTTATTTGGTGCTCGAATAGCTCAGCTTCCGGATAATGACGGTGTCACTAATCTGACTAAGTATTACTGTGATACAAATCGAACCTGGCCCAAAATAACCACAAAGACACACACAAATTTGTCTTACTATCCTTGTGAGGAACTTCCATTGACATGATTATTAAAGCAGCTGATAATGCTATGCCTACACCTAAATTTAACCCCAATCCTAACCTCAGTAAACAAAAGAAAACTTTTAGCTCTTATTGTTTTTTTTTTAAAGCAATCTTCTTTGTGGTCCCCCCTTTCTCTTTTATTTCTAAATAAAATCTGCAGGTTTTTTTGTTTTCCTCATGGAGACCAGCTGAATGTCCCATCAAAACTGACAGATATTCCTATCCTTCTGGGGACATTTGGTCCCCATTAAGATATAAATACAAGTACACACACACACACACACACACACACACTCACACTCACACACACACACACACACACACACACACACACACACACAGGTCTACATCTATTATCTGCGCCTAATCTATGTGTATTTACAGGATATTTGTGCCGTAAAATTGTGGATATTTCAACAACAAATTGTCCATGCCTGCATATAACCACAGAGCTGTACATAAACATCATCAGGTCTGGACATAAAAATCATCAGGTGATAAAGGTAATAAAGCTAAGCATCTGCACTTTTTCATGGAGTGGACTAATTACAGATTAATGCAAAATCTAAAACACACATAAATACACACTGACACAAGCATAAAATGTATCTACAACAATGAAATCTTCAATTGCAGATTTGGCTTGAGAAATGAGACGAATAAATAAATCCACCAACAGCAGTTAGTGTGACATTTATCTTCAGCTACTCCTCTAAACAGCTGAGTCATGACGTTCCCATTTTGGTAATTTCTGAATGTGAATAGCAGTCTAAATCTACAGCCGTCTACAGAGGGCTGAGAACAGACTGACAGTATAAGGCCTCACCTCAAGCTGATCCCACTTGACCCTGAGAGCAGTCATGCGGTCCTCAAAGTCATCAGGCAGCTCGATGCTACTCCTTTTCAGACTCTCGGCCCAACCCAGGAGCTGCGTTTTCTTTGGGAGCCACATGGCCATCTCCACACGGTTCCCCTGCAGACACACACACACACACACAAATAACATTACCACTCATGTCATCATCTACACATAATAAAAAGAGGACCCTGTCATCCTGCAAAGCTACAAAGTCACACAAGAAACCGTGGCTTTTTCTCTGAACAAAACAGCCTTTATCCTCCAAATCAAATGAATATTTAACTTTGAGGACTTCAGAACATATTTGAGCCTGTGAGAGGATGGACACTAATGCCCACGAAAAGCAGCAATTTGCAGATTTGATATGATTTTAAGCAATGACATTTTCAGTTAAATAGCTGACAAGCATACTGTAAAGGGTGAAACTGACGCTGTTCAATTTTGCACCTTTTTGCCTAATTTTTCTCCTTCTCTTCCCTATTTCATTTTCTGCACCAATAGCTACTTGATTCCTGTTGTCATTTATCATTACGGCAAGAGGCGCATTTAAATATTTAAATGCGTTCTGTTTTCTTCTCTCTTCTCGCTGTCATCGGGCCAAGATTCATTTTTCATTGTCGTTGTTTTTGATGGAGACGCTATCACACATACTTTTAAGCCATCCATCCCTTTCAGGTTTTAATAGCGGCCACCAAAGCAAAAAAAAAAAAAAAAAAAAAGCTCCTTTTAAAAGTAAACGGGATTACCCAAGTTTTTTTGTTGACAGCAAATGTTGATTTTAATAGTTTTCCTTTTCATTATAAAAATGAAATGTCACATAATTTACGGCGACAGCAGTGAAGAATGAGATGAAGAGATAAGGAGGTGGATTAGAATGCAGAAGACGACACGATGGGATTTTTTTTTTTTTTGACTTCCTCAGCTCAGAGCTGGCCATCAGGTAATAAGAAAAGAAATTACCACTAACTCCGCCCTTCATCCTCCATAGCTTGAAATGGATACATTTGTAAAACCATGTTTGTTTGAATTTACAAATAAAACTGTGAGCTTGGAACTGAAAACGTCTAAGAAAGAGGTTTGCATTGAAATTTCACCATACGCCCAAGCACAGACTCAGAGGTAGAACTCAGCCTTAGTGCACCTAAACACCTAGGAATTTCTTTTCTTTGGGCTGAGAAACTGTATAGTCAAATACATACCACTTTTGAAATAATGAGGTCACCAACTAATACAAATAAGTGCTCTGTGAATGAAGAAATGGCAGCCATTTCCCTTGACAAATTCAATAAATCAGTGAGCATAGATAGTCTTTTAAATAGATGAAATATCAACAAGCGATAATAATATTAATTCACTTGGCATATTAACATAAAAGACTGGAAATGTCAGCAAAAATGCAGTCACACATGAGCTCATTTAATGCATTTTTGTAGAGCCATCTTCCCCATTAAATTAAAGTTTGTTCACTCTCTGTAACATGTTGAGACAACAAAAGTAAGACTCCATGAGCTGAGTCGAATACGGGGTGTATTTAAATCACTTTATACTAATGCTAACATGTTAGGGGAAAAAAAAGACTGAGGCAAAAACAGAATTCACATCAGGTCTCAGTGCTCAGCCATTTAAACCACACAGCACAGTACACTGGCTTTAAATCAAATAGTGAGCATGACGGTTCTTGTTTTTGCCCTGAAAATGAATCTATGCAGAAGAAAAAAGTAATTTAGGACTCCTGTGATGATGCACTGAAACTCCTATATTAAACGTTTAGCATAAAGAAAAGGAAAAGCTCTTCAGAACAGCATGTGAGAAACTAGACTAGGGGATGATGAGCTACAAATCGACTCTGAGGTACATAATGTGGAATTTGATATGCTTTCATGATAGAGATCTGCCCAAAAGAAACTGGGAAAAGTGATAATTACTTAATCAGTTTGGGCCCTTTTCATATCATGCCAGCACCCTTGATGTTGGCTGTAGACTGGGAAGGAAAGGGAGAGAGGGAGATGGAGGGAGAGAGGGAGGGAGGGAGAGGAGGAGAGACGGCACAGAGGGGGTTTCGGGGGAGAAGAGGGATGGAAGCGGGATGAAGGCCTCTCAATGATGTGTGAGACTCAGGGCCTTGAAAGACCAGGAAGTAAAAAAAAAGCTACATATTCACTTTGAAAGACATGGCACTGCCATTTGGAAGTGATTCCTAAACTGTTCATGTAAAATGGCCGCTGCCATGCTTCTGTGCTTGGTTGTTGTTCTATTTTTCCAGTGAAAAATCGCTTTGCTCAGAAAAAGAAGGGGAAAAAACTGCCGAACTGGCCTGGAACAAAAGGCTGTGCAACAGTGTTAATTGTCACCATGGTGACCAGAAGAATAAGCCATTTTACAACTGGTATAGAAGGCACACATTGAGGCCTGAGTCAAACACTTTCTCTTCTATTTTTTCATCCCTCTCTCGCCTCTGTGTTTAAGAACAAGGTGGCCAGTCACTGAGAGGTCAACCCGAGACCCAGGAGAATTTCCACCAGCTTTTCCAGACCTAGTCGAGAATGAGCTTTCAACAAAGACAAAATCAACTTTAGATTGTAAAAAAACTACATTCAGCGGCAACAAACTGCATAAACAATGACATCTTTCAGAAAACAAGAAGTGGTTGTGCAAAGAGTAGGAGGTTAAAGGCCAATACACTGAACACAGTGCTACAAGGAACCCTGGGAACTCACCTCGTCTCTGACAGAACCTCAACCTGTTAAAAAACAAACAAACAAAAAAAACAATACGGAGGATGCAGGAATTTGAGACATCCTATTAAAAGCGGATGCTTTAGTCAGATTTCCAAAAGATATCCAATCAGCTTAGTGATGTGTTAAAACACACAGAGCGACTTCCACAGCTGGCCTTTTAACATGGGATAATTTATTGAGAGGAAATAAAAGAGAAAACACTAGACATTTGCACTGGCTCCTTTGATCTGTGATTGAGGGCATTTTGCTTTATTTAAAGAATTTTATGACTGAATTTGGTTGGACTCCCTGCCGCTAAAAGTCACATTAGCAGCACAATGTATACATGTGATGATATATGTTCTTGATGCCATGGTTATTGTTTTTTCAAATGTATTTATTTATGTATTTTTTATGTTTCCCGTTCTGTCTTTGCACAAGTCTTGGTGGTGACCCCCATAGGAAGCCCATGCCTAATGCTATTGAGTAGCGAACAAAGACGCTTTTTATCCAGGGTCCGAGGCCTGGAGCTCAGCTGTGGGTTCGGGGAGGAGGGATTGGGCTGGAGAGAGTCTTAGCAGCCAGCCCTCCACTGCCCCCTCTCCGCTGTGAGCGTGGCACTTTTCTTCACCAGACAAACACAGGAAACAATGCAATCAGCCAAGAGCACAGTGTTTTAAGAGGCAGAGAAGCCTCGGCCTGGGCCCTGCTCCACACTCCTCTATAGCCTGAATAATGATGCCAGGCTGGAGTATTTGGCCTGCTGCTGTTGCTCACTAAGCACCAGAGTCCATAAGAATGGTGCAACTTTGGATATTCTTCACTGCTGACGAGGACAGATATTCAGGCTTTCAAGTAATTTTCATTGTAAATAAATGCATGCCTGGTGTGAGAGTATATATTTGGCACCTTTGTACAGACAGGGAAAATTACTGGTCGAACAAATTACATTTGGGATTTCAAATCACTTTGCTTTCTTCTCGCTTATTCCATTTGCATTAACTGCAAATCATATTACGTAGGCCATGGATTGTTAATTGAGTCCATATTGCATTATCTACCATATAAATCAAATGACAAATATTAAAATGAAGAGCAAATTCACTAATAGGGAATCATGAAACAATCTTTTTTAAGTATCCTTCATTAATAATTGAATTCTAATTATGTCTATATTACAGAGTGGTTGAGGAGGTCTTTTCCTTCATAGAGCATTTTTCTGCAGTAATGCCCAGTCTGTGTTTGACTGATGGGACAATAATGGAGATAAATTTGAGCTGTGTGTGGGAGAGAAGGTACAAACCTGATGGGGGAAAAAAAGAGCAAACAGGTAAAAAAAAAAAAAAAAAAAAAAAAAACAATAAATCAACAAACAACTAATAAACCAAAGAATGAAGAGACGGTCAAGCAGAGACATTCACTCTTCATAAACCTTTAACTTTTCCTCTCCTTTGCCAGTTTTTTTTTTTATCTTACCACATCCCTATATCTGTTTTTCTAACCCTCAGCTGAAATACACTGGGAAACTCTCCGGTGAGAGAAGCTGCAATGAGAAAATTAAAAAGAAAGAGTCGGAAAATGCAGATAACCCCTGACAGACTCACTGCTGCTGTGGCTAAGCAGGAACTCGCACTGGGTCTGGACTCAGGGAACAATGCAACCTAAATGCTAAACAATCTTTATTCTAATGAAGTGGGTGTCAAGGTCAATGTAAAATGCGCTGTGATGAATGGCGCAGAGCTTGCTACTGCGAGTCTGCCCCGCACCACAGCCCTTTCACTTTAATTGTGGAGCTGAAATGTGCAGAGAGTGTATCTCTCTTTAAAACAGCTTGGAGAGATGCAGCAAGGGGGCACAGGGGAGACAGGAGGATGTGTGTGTGTGTGTACGTGTGTGTGTGTGTGTGTGTTGGGGCAGGGTGTTGGGAAGGTGGTGGGTAGAAAAGGATGCTCTGATATCTAAGCATTCTTTACAGATCTTTAATAACACTATGTCTTAAAATCTGAATCGATATTCGATCAGATTAGAAAAAAGTACAGGTTATCCATAATCTGATATTCATCCATCACAGACTCCCACCAGTCTGTAATTTTTACTCTGTGCTATAACAGCTAATAATCATACAGATTATACTCATATTTATATTAATAATCATATAATATTTTCCATTATTTTTCAAAAATAGAATACAAATAATGATGCAGTAGTGTATACCGAGCATATATAACACACAACAGTCACAGATATGCAAGCTAGCTGTCAGTGAAAAGCACAGTTAGTAAATAGTAAAAGAATCCGTTTTTTGTTTCACAGCTTTTCTCCAAGGATTTCTGACAGCAGGGAGAGCGGAATGCGACGGGCAGATCACGAGATGTGATGATGGTGGGAGCACACTCATTTAATGCTATATCTCTCCAATCCTCTGGGGACTGAGCAACTGTTTCTCCAGACTCCCTCGAAACAGCAGGTGAGACAGTAATTCCTTTGGGCTTTCCACAACGGCAGAGCAAGGGAACATCACAGACACATGCACGCATACACACATACACACACACACACACACACACACCAGCATATTCTCTTGTATCCTCTCACAGCAGCACTAATGTGTATTGTGCTCTTAGATTTAGTTTTCTGGGAAACAACTAATCAAAGTATTTAACTACAATGACTTGATTTTATTCTAATATTCAAACCATTGAATATTGGGCATTCTGTAATGTCAGTAAATTATCATGTTTGCATGTAAAGCCCTACTCAGTGTAAAAGCGTATACAAGCCGATTGCAGGTATTGTTTACAGGGAAGGAGCAGATGTTTCTGATTTAAAGAGAAACCTTTTCTTCACTGAAGAGCAGAGCAAAGTCAGCTCACCTAGCAAGCTCAGAGATGTAGATTTAGTGTACTGTCAAACAAAGGTAATCTACAGGTACAAATGTACTCTTGAAGGTACAACATTGCTATTAAGTCCACTTATGTACTTCAAATGAACATTACTGGTACACTAGATTTATTTTCCCAAAAGGTACAAAAAGGTACAAAAGACATTCATTCCACTGAGAAGAGTTGCCCTAAAAGGCCAGTGTGTACACATTAAATAGGCATACCTATATGCACATACATTCACCAACCACTTTAATATGAACACCTGTACCCCTTCTCATTCATGCAGTAATCCAATCAGCCAATCACGTGGCCACAGTTCAATGCATAAGCTAAAGCAGGCAATAGTTTTCTAATCTTCAGCTGTCCAGTTATGGTGAGTCTGTGCATGCTGCAACCTTAGTTTCCTCTTCATGGCTGTCAGAAACAGAACCCGATGTGGTCTTCTGCTGTTGTAGGCCATCTGTCTCAGAAGTTCGACATACTGTGCATTCTGAGATGCTTTTCTACTCACCACGGTTGTAAAGAGTGGTTATTTGAGTTACTGTAGCCTTCCTGTTAACTCAAATCAGTCTGGCCATTCTAGCTGCTCACTGGATGTTTTTTGTTTTTCTCACTATTCTGTGTAAACTCTAGGGATTGCTGTATGTGACATTCCTAGAAGATTCAGTTTCTGAAGTTTCTGAAATATTCAAACCAGCCTGTCTAGTACCAATAACTATGGTATCGTCAAAGTCACTGAGATCACATTTACCCCATTCTGGTATTTGATGTGAACATTACCTGAAGCTCTTGACGTGTATCTGCATGCTTTTAGGCATCACCCTGCTACCACATGATTGGCTGATTAGATAACGGCATGAATAAGCAAGTGTGCAGGTGTTCCTAATAAAGTGGACAGTGAGTGCATGTTTAAAGGTGTGTGCCTGTGAGCCGGTATGTCTTTGTTCTCACAGTCTTCACGGGGAAAGAAAAGAGAAAAACGGCAATAAGAGAGGACACAAAGTGGAAATTGGGTGAGATTTTTCTCTCTCTGCCACTTTTCTGGAGAGCTGTCCGTTGCTGTGGAGGCCTGTCCAGCATCCTGGAACAAAGCCAGTAAAACAACAGGAGAGGAAGACAACAACACAGCGCTCAGTCTGCCATTCGCTACAGCTCCAGCCGCACAAAGCCAGCATTACATCACTGCACTAAAATGCCTGTATGACATCTATCGAACTGAAAATTCAGCTGGACTCACAGAAACTAAAAAAAATAGCTGCAGTGCAGGATTGTATGTTTTGTTTCATCTCCAATCTCTCTCTCTCCATCAGCTCATCTCTCTCGCCCTCTCTCTCTCTCCCTCTCTCTCTCTCTGTGTCGTTCCTTCCTTTCTTACTCTCTCTCTCCTTCACTGCCTCAAAGCCATGGGAGTATTTGCTCACAATTAGAGCGCCACCCCCCTCCCGCCCCTCGCTGCTTTCAACTCATATGAGTAAACTTTCCCAAAGCCCCATAGTGCTTTCTTCAAGGCAAACATGCTAATACCACGGCCCTACTGCCTAGCTACTGGGAAATGCACTTTCAAAAAGACAGAAAGACAGAGAGCGAGAGAGTAAAAAGAGAGCAGATGGAACTGAGGTAGAGAGAGATCTGGAGTCAACTCCAGAATTACTGGCAACCTTCTAAAAAATGTCAAAAATTAATATATATTTGGAATTTGAATTTTTTTATTGATTTATGAATCCTCCTCAAGAAAGAATATTAGCACTGAACTACTTGCTGTAATATGTAACACTGATAGAAAAAATGTAGAACACATCTCCATGCAGAACATTTCAGGCTCTAACTCACTGGTTTTCCCCATGGTGATGGATGACAACGTGAGAGTTTAAAAAGTTAAAAGATTTCATTTGAATATGCTTTTAAGTTCTTATGTTAAAATTGCACATCATTTTGCCCATTCTCTTGAAGGGTGCCAATAATTCTGCAGGTAGCTCTACATGGTGAGAGAGATAGAGACAGACAGACAGACCAAGACAGGATATAAGTCACAGACAGGTGTAAAGTGCATGGCTATGTAAAGAATCCCTCGGCTGAGGATATAATCCTGTATAGTAGAAGTGTTAGAGCTTGATATGACACGCAGAACAATTCCTCAGGTGTGCAGCTAGGTTTATAGTGGCGGCTCAGAAGTTAAGCTGATCAGAAGATTGTAAGTTCAAATCTCATGATCACCAGGGAATCACTGTTGGGCACTTGTCCGAATGTTACATGTCTCTGTGGTATAGAAATCATCAGGGCAGAGCATCGGCTGCTGATGAGAATAAGAAAGTGGAGGGTGACGGTTTAATAACTAACCTTTTATAAACAATTACAGAACTCTCAGTTTAACATGACCATGATGACTTGATGTTTTACTCTTTTCATATTTGTGTGTAAATGTGTATATTGTATAACAGGCTCCATCAGAAGTGCTGACAACAATCGATCCATCTGTTTCCACATCACCTATCACCAGGGCACCCAGAGCAACAGGATGCTTAGGTAGAGAATCAATGTTAAAAGCACTTGCATGTGTGCCCATGAGTCAAACTTCCTTACCAACAAACGCTCTTGTCCCAGGCTCAGGATGAATGTGTGCCATCTAGTGGATAAAGAAGAGCAGTGCGCCCTTTTGTGGTTTTCTTTGAGCGTGTTGGCTGACAGCTCAGAGACAGGCCAATAAGGAAAAAAAACACACTCTCATCTCCTTTCAGCTAGAGCAGGTCTTTGGAAAACAAACTCAAAAACAGATATTTGACCAGCTGGCTGTCTTCAAGCCTGCCAGCACTCGGATGCACACTGGCACACACACACATACACACACTCTCTTTCTCTCTCTCTCTCTCTCCACTTATTTTTTTACTCTGTACTTGTTTTTTTTTTTTTTACAATGCTCAACATAAACTAAGCATTATAACCAGTACAACTTCTGTCCAAAAATAAAAAATAAAAACAGAATTTTACCCTAATCACCATTTTTATTTGCAATGGCTTCATTCTGTCCAGCTTGCTAACAGCTAAGCCGCTTCCTTCTTCACCCCCTGTGGAGTTCAATGGAGCTGTCCAGAGATCCAGAGATCCAGAGATTTAGATCCTACCGTACACTCTTCTGTTGCTTAGACTGTGCCTTTCAAGTGTTGTTATGGCAAGACCAAACTTAAATCTAACAGGGGAGTGAATGAAGCATGAGTGTGGCTGTATCTCCAAATATTATTGTCTGTCTGGATCTGAGCTTTTCACCTCATGCCTTCAGAGCTGTGCATGCTTTAGCTACATTAGCCAGCCCTACTGAGTCAAACTGCTCATCTGGGTTGGTGAAAACTATGCTTGTGGGTTTGTGAGAACTATGTCTTCTTCACACATGCACTATAATGCAGGACTTTAACAACAATTAATAGCAAAGAGAGTTGAAATCACAGGATGACTGATGGTCTGACAAGACCTAGTGCAATTTCTGGGAAAAGTGAAGAACACAAACAGGAGGAATATGTGGAAATGAAACATCTGTTTGCTATTATAACAGTATTGTCAGTCTTTCGGTAAAAGAATGACACAGTACCAGAATCATGACCAGACTCGAAGACTCGAGGAACAAGGCATACGCAGATAGAAAAGGCAAGTTATAAACAAGCACTATGAGACAATGCTGCTCAGGACATTGAGGTGCAGACTTTAGCACACACAAACACTTTCATGCAAATTAATATCTACAACATGTTTACAAAATTCCAGTATAGGTCTGTTTATGAGATTGTGTGTGTGTGTGTGTGTGTGTGTGTGTGTGTGTGTGTGTAGCTAGGAGTGTGCAAATGTGATCAGAGACTTGAGGAATGAGAGTGTTACAGTGGGGAGCCCTGCATTAGTACAGTAATTAACCAAAACCCCACGGAAGGAACCACAGGAATCCATCAACACTGCAGAAACCTTCCCTATCTCTAGTCTCCCCACTGACACTCCATATGAGCACTGCTCCCTGCTACACGTACACACACACACACACACACACACACACACACATACCCCAAAGGCCAGATCAAACGTTAGACCCCAAAACTTAGACACAGCACAGCTACATCCCACAATGCGTACACACAGACACATACAAGCACACACACACACACACACACACACACACACACACCAAAGAGCCCAGACTAAACCTGCTGCATCTCTCAACACACTCATACACAATGTCACTACATCCAATAATGCACACACACAAACACACACACACACACACAAACACAACCCAGGCAGCCCAGACCAAACCCTCAACCCACACACACACACACACACACACACACACCCCAAAGACCAGATCAAACATGTTAGGTCCCAAAACTTATACACAACACAGCTACATCCCACAATGAGTACACACACACACACACACACACACACACACACACATGCACACACACCAAAGAGCCTGCTGCATCCCTCAACACACTCACACACACAGTGTCACTACATCCCACAGTGCACAAACACACACACACATATACCAGGCAGCCCAGACTAAAACATCAACACACACACACACACACACGCACACATTGCAATACACTTGTGACTCCCAGTGCTACTTCAAAAACATTTAGAGAATTAGTCTCAGGACAATGCTTCATTTTCTCATTCTCCAGATATCAGAAAATAAAAGTTCTGTGTTTCTAAGAGTAATGCCACTGAGAAGGTCCTAGAATGGTACCAACAGGACAAATGAGCTTTGATCTTGATCTTGAAAAGAAAAAACAAAAACACATATGTGAGAAAACTCCAGATTAATTGAAGAATAGGAACGTAGTCTCCTAAATCTGTTGTCACATTTATATCCTTTGCAGACAGCACACACATATGGCTAGCCTGCGAGCAGTCCACTACTGCAAAATAAGCTCTTTAAAGAAGTGAAACCAGTAGCAAATGGAGAACATGGCACACTGCCACATGAGGAGAAAGGAAAGCCATGAGGGAAAAGCAGAAACCAGCATACAGACAGCACACTACTGTGTTTTTTTTTCTCTCTCTCTCTTCTTCTGTCTCTGTCCATCTCTGTGATACGTCTCCTCGGCTGCTCCTACACCTCCTGTCATCCCTCTGTTTCTCTCGCCCTGCGTATCATCCTTCTCCACCATCCTCCTTTCAATAATTCATGCCGTACGAGGACCGAATGACTGTCTTTCTTGACAAACAGCATTTCGTTTCGTTTCTTTTTTTTATTCTAGAATCAATTGCTCACTCACTACTCGCGCAGGAATCTGCTGAGAAATGGCTTGATTTATTTGACATAGGCAAAGGCTCTGGCCTTTATTGTGTGCTAATGTTGACTGTGTGTGAGTGAGCACAATGGGACAGGCTGCGGAGGGATGTGAGAGATAACTGGACTCAGATCAGCTCTTTCCGTAAGGGCACTGGGGCTGAGTTTGATCTCACCGCCTGCATCCAGGCTCTACAGGACTTATGCTTGTTGCATCTCTCCCCTGTGGAATGTCTACCCTTTTTTTTTTTTAAATCCCATTTCATCATAAGCAGCCATCTGGAGCACACACACACACACACACACATATTCACACCAAATAAAAAAGAGGAAGAACAGGAGGGAGGGGTAAAGAAAAGGAGTGAGAGGGAAAGAAAGAAAGCAAGACTGGGGGAGAGAGAGAGAGAAAAAGGGGGAGCATCAGACTCAACACTGGGTTCTTTGTGTTGAAGTCCTGGCACGGCACACACACAGTCACACACACAGGCGATGGCCCTGATAAAGGGTGTTGTGTTGTGAGTGTTTGTGGCTATTGGATCAGAAGGTGTGAGAGGATGGAGATAGAGAGCGCGGCGTAAGGGTATCAGCGGGCATTAGCTATGCTCTGACAGAGTTGTGAGAGCGCAACATTAATTAGACTTTCATCTTTATTCTACAATCTCTCTAACATCAACAATACTTGGCAACAACTAAGAAGCAATGTCACTTTCTTCCAACCCCTGTACTCCAGCATTTTTCAACCTCATCTCTATCCACCACATATAGATTCTATGTGCAGTTACTACAGACAAAAACTTCAATACAGTTCTTTGTACTGTTGAAAAAAAAACGATAACATGTCTCCACTGTCAATCACAGTGACACCAGCCAATCACAGGCATCTGTGAGCTCATGTATGCAGAAGATGGTAGATAGCTCTTTCCTCCAAGTGTATTACGCTGCCCTGTGATGCAGCATGAGCAGCAGTTCAAAAAGATGCAATTGGCTGGCTTCACATGTCTTGCGATATTTAACACTCTGGGAGTCAGAAGCTGTGATGCACTGTTGATATGTCAATATGGCAAAGCCCATAGAAAATCAGTGAATGAGGTCAATGCTAAGTGTAATTAAAGTGCGTTTTAGTCTTTCTTAGTGATTTACCAGAATATCTGATGGACTTTTTGTTTTTAGGCATTTTAAACCCAATTGTTCTCCCCAGTTTGCCACTTCACACCGTTATCTCATGACAGCTACCAACCAGAGAGAGTGAGGGCAAACATGTGCTTCCACCTAGATATACAGCTAGCCACTGCTCATGCTACATCACAAGGCAGCTGAACACATTCAGGACACATCTGGAGGAAAGCACTATCTACCTTCTTCCACATACATTAGCTCACAGATGCCTACAATTGGCTAGTTTTGTTGTGATTGACAGGAAATAGAGAGCACGCTATCCCTCCCACCCAGAGAGTATGGCCAATCCAATTTTTGGATTTCTGGACACAGATGGCCATGGCATCACTGGGATTCGAATTTGCGATCTCTTGACAATAGGTTAACAGGACAAACACTTTCCTGTTGTACCACTTGGGAGTCCAGACTAGACTTATCTTCTACTTAGCTTCTACATAAGATTCATACAGTTCACACTAGCATTCCATATTTTCCAGCTGCACATTTCATTCTCCTGACATTAACCATTTAAATGCTGTACCGTGTGCTCACCATCATGTGTCACAAATTCATAAGTTCCATTTAAATGCACCACAACTTTCAAGCACTGGAGCAGTATAAGAATATGCCAGGTATTCTAAAGTTTTGTGGAATTTATGCGTGATCACACCCACACAACTACTTTATAGAGCATAAGCACAAATTCCTCCTCCTGAAAAACCAAGTAGGTAAAGCCTTAAAATGACTACCCCAACTTCACTTCCACTGGTTTTGTATCGAACAAGTAGAAAAACCCAGTAGAACTTAATGACAATGGCATTGATTGAGATGCCTCTGTTACCACCAAGTCTAGTCCTTCTTGATACTAATTTGTATGCCTGAAATATCCTTAAAATATTCTTCAAACAGGAAGGAAGCAGCAAAAGAGTGACCCTGCTGTGACAGTGACCCTGTTTGGATCAATTCCAAAATCTACTCAGTTGGTTACAATGATAATTTCACTTACATCCTACAAAGATTTAACCACTTGTTCTTGAGATATCGCTCTAATGAGAATCGCAGACTGACAGACAAACAGACAACCTGAAAACATAATGCCTATGCATAAAAATATCTCAACATTTATTGGACAGTGTTTGTCCCGCCTGGACGCACGGCTTCTCCAGATGATGATGGGAAGATCTCTCAAAGGAGCAGAACCTCATAACCAACTTCCAGTCATTGAAATGGTAAAGAACATGAACTGACATCTGAAACTTAAATATATCAGTGTTAGTCAGACTCAGAGAGCTCGGAGCTCTGCAGTAGTCGGTAACCGAATCCATAACAGGTTTGCACAACTGTACAGTCTGTTATTTTATCATTGTAATTGGTTAACATTATAAATAAATTGTAAATATAAAGTTATGTTTGATGATTTGTGATTGTTTATTAATAGGTCTGGATATCTGTTACTACCTTGTTCAGTGAAACTTGAAAATAGACAGTGGTAGCTCTGTGGTTAAGGTGTAGGACCTCTGCTCAGAAGGTTGTGAGTTCAAATCCCGGTACTGCCATTACTGGGCCCTTGAGCAAGGCCCTTACCCCTCAACTGCTCAGTTGTATACAAAAGACATAAATGTAAATTTAGCTAGCTAGACAGACACTATTAATTTTGGAAATGATTTTTGTAGCTTTCACTTATGAGAAGAGGCTGAGAATTAAACAGGAGGCCAAACAGGTGAAACAGAACTCACACAGATATATACTTCAATAACAGACACCTGTGCTTCCCCATTTTAAAAACCACCAGCCACAACTGCACTTTAATGTGTGGACGCAGCACACACATACACACACACTTTCCCACCCTGAGCCTCGACTCTCTCAGGGTCATGATAAGTGTTCACTTTTTCCTTTTCAATGAACAGTCACTCCCTAGCCTGCCAAGTCCCATAAATCCCTGCAGGCTGTTCCGGAAGAGTTTTATTAATTGTAAGCATCCTGAAAGAAAAAAAAAACTTTTGTTTACTTTTGGAAGGTTGTCCTGGTAACCGACTCAATCGCTGCCTCTTAAATGGACACTGCGGCTTTTAATCGCAGCGAGCCTGTTCATGGGGCCTGAGACAGAGAGCAGTGCTATAGAAAGCACCCAGCACACCATACACACACGCACACACACACACACACACACACACACACACACACACACACACACACACTGGAACACTTTGGTGCCCGTGGGGAATTTAACGATTTACGAATTTAAAATGAATTAAAATTAGACAACGCATATTAATCTGTGCATGTGTGGAGCTAACCAAAATACCCCGGCTGCTACTGGCATTGAGAATGGTTTAGAAGACAGAACACATAAAAATACAAATGTGGATATAAAGCAGGTGGACAGAGACAGAGGCAGGGGAAATTGTAGAAGGAAGAAGAGTTTGGTATGAGGCAGGAGATACACAAAAAGAAAAAAGAGCGGATAAAGAAAAAAGAGAAGAGCGACGGCGAGAGAGGAGATATGGTGGCGGTGATGAGAATCGCATGAAACGCCACCTGCTCCAGCTCCATAAAGCAGCAATGCGTCACGCTCACACAACCTCTGTAACTCTACCATTGCAGGCACGCTGTCAGACATAATGCAGATTAAACCCCACACACACACACACTCACACACACAAGCCATACATGCTCTCTAAGCTTTTCTCTCTCTTTCTTTCAGACACACACAGCAACACAGAGCTGCCATTTTCATCAGAGCTACAACCCAAAAAACATCTCAGAGGTTTTCCTCTGTTATTGATGTAATTATTAATCTGGAGTTAGAAAAGTAAAGGCATTTATTCTTTATACATGCACTTTTAGCTCCTGTACTAACCAAACTTGTGGACTGCAACCAATGTCATAGCTATCAACACCTAAAACAAAAAAAAATCAATTTTTTAATTGAACAAACAGGATCTTATGGGATCACCTCTCTTTGAAAAACATCATCTCTTTTGATATAACATGCACCAACACATAATCAGCTCCTAATAAACTGCAGCATATCACTACAACACCTCTTTTCTGAGTCAACAAACGTGTGTGCGTGTGTGTGTTTGTGTGTGAGAGAGAGAGAGAGAGAGAAAGAGAGGGAGAGGGAGAGAGAGAGAGAGAGAGAAACATGAGGAAAGTTTGGTTAAAGAGGAGCTTTGATCAGTAGAGGCATCAGAGCGTGTTAGTTTAGACAGAGATCTCTTCCTGCTGTCAGTAAACACTGAAGGCATTCACAGTGTGCAGTACACACACACACACACACACACACACACACTAATAAGCATTGGCTCTGATTGATGTCTGACTAAGATGAATGCTCATCAGAAGAAGAGAATGCACAGATCCACTGGTTAACACTGCTAATGTATTTATGCATATACGTGACCACATGAAAAACACTAACTGTAATGGCAGCCATTTTAGTGAAGCCATCGCTCGGTGTGAATAAATGTGATCTGTGAGAGAGCCGGCCGGAGGTGTCGCATTACTGCGCGCGAGACAGTATGGCTTACAGGCAAATAAAAGAAAGAAGAAAAGGCATTATATTTCCTGCTTTCTATCTTACTGTAAGATATGACTAATGGTAGGGGTCACTATGCCCGATGAGCAGGAAGATTAGTTCTGACCTTGGCGGTGACCTCGGGAGGCTCGGAGAAGAGGGAGTGATAAAGTACAGAGGGAGGAGGAAGAGGTAGCGTCTGGCTTTGCCATTGCTTGTCATTATGGTTTGTTTCCACTGCAAGCGGAGCTGGTTATTAATTTCATTTCTTTATGATTCACAATCTGCTCGTTTGAAATATGCCATATGCTCCGAGCAATTGGAGGATGACGAGTGTCAGGATCGGTCCAATAAAGGCAACCTAAATGAGGCTGATTTACGGGCCATGGCTTACGGCGAGCAGCGTTCTCTATCTCCCCTTCCGCGTGATAAAGCCCTGAATGTGGGCAAACAAGCCCGGCTCCCAATCAATCCCCCATCCACGGCAGATAAAGGCAGGCCACCCAGCACACACACGCACGATAACAAACACGGCAGCGCAGTACATATTTATTAGGTGGGCATGCAATCAATAGAGTCCCCAAATCAGTTTGTATTAATCAAGAACAAATATACTGACCTAACACAAAAGTAGCCTGCTTTATCTATCACTAATAAAAATTCATTGAGACAAGGTGAGTACATGGGATATAAAAGGAATGAGGCCCTATCTTCCTGCACTTGCTGACTTTTCATTTACAACTACATCACTCTTTTTTTTTCCTTATGTCCTTCTGTGGTTATATCAGCAGGGCAAAGAAGCAGCAGAAAAGTCTGCTGGGATTTACCTTCCTCTGTCCCATCTTTCTGTCTTTCTGTCTTTCTGTTATTAAAGTACAATATCAGAGTGAATGATGGAAAGTGGGACAAGCTCACAGAATTCACACAAGGTCTGTCTGTGATGCCATTCTCACCTTATAGAGATGATGCTGCTGCTCCTCTGACATCATCAGCTCATGGCTGTCCGTCACGATGGACTCCATGTCCATCAGCCAATCCCAGAGCCCCTGGTACTCGCTCTCGAACTCTGATAGGCTGAATGGAGAAGAGAAACGTACAGCTGAGTTAAAGGTGCCCTGTGAGAGAAGTTTTGGCTGATATAAACTGCATTCTCTCCTTGTCTCTGCTGTTCATCTGGCTGGAGAAGGATGCCTGGGCAGCATGCAGCTCTTTTACTGAGGGAATATTTGACAAGTGGAGGTAATTACTCTGTCCCGTTAGTATGTGGCGCCGCGGTGCAGGTAAGTGAGGTGTGAAAGGGGTCGGAAGCAGAAGGGATCTTTAACCTGCGCATTGAGTGACGGATCCTGAGCCAGAACAACTTAATTAAACATGACTTCACCTCCCTATTCCCCGAGCTTGCCTTCAGCCCCGACATGAAAGGACATCAAATATTTATGAAAGAACCAGGAGCCATTGTGTCCATGCTCACATATGCTCACACACACACACACACTCCATAGACACATTTCTGCACGCAAGCACATGCAAACAAACATGACAACAAATGTGAAGACACACACACACACACACAGACACAGACACATTGGTATCTCTGCTTTAGTGTGAGGGCCTCAGCAGGAGGGCCATGTGTTTATAAACATAAGTGGGGAAATTGTTTTGCATTCATACTGCTTCAGAACACTTTGACAGTTATGTCAAACTAGTGCCATTTTCTTGTCGGGCTTTTATAAGCAATCCAGAGAGTTGTCCCCAATGGGAGAAAGAAACTATGAATAAGATTACACAAATAACTATCAAAAAGCGAGAGAAAAATCAACACTTCTCCTTTATTTCAACTCAGCCCAGACACAAACTAAACAGAAGAGCGGGACTGAATTGCACTGCTACATATGTAATTTCAACAATCTTTGTGGCGTGTATTTGCATATCGAAGCAGGCGTTGATGAAACAAAACAGTGGAGGAGAGAATATGAATATTTTAGCTACTTGGAAAAATGACGTTGATCAGCCAGATGCAGCTGAAAGACTGAAACAATGTTAGAACTCACTGTGCGGGTTTGAAGTTAAATATACAAATATATTACACTACTCTGCCACAGCAGACTGTTTGGCCACAATATAACTTTAAATACTTGTAAAACAATTTGTCAGAAAAACAAAATTAACAAAATGAGGTAGAAGCCTATATACACTCAGTGTTTGAGCTTTTCATATTTTTGGACAAGTAGGTTCAACAACCAGGAAATGAAACACTCCAAAAGTTTTCATTTGATGTTTAAACTTAATGCACTTCATGGTGCTTTGGCACATGTTTCTGAACGTGTTTTCCCACAGCCTGCTGCACTACACACATCAGCCAAGGCGCAACCTGGCTGAAAGTAGAACGTTTTTTACCAGGTGGATTAATCAGATTAATCAGCGTGAATGGATGACAGACAATCTATACAGAATCAGGAATATGCAGGTATATGAAAACACAAACATGAACAACAGCAAAAGACATTCAAGTGCAAAGCAGTCATATAACTCTCCTCTACTATAATTTAGTCACAATGCAATTAAACATTTTGATTGAAAATAAAGACACCAGATTCAAATCGTTTTTTACATGTAATGTGAAAAAACAAAACAAATGGTGGCCATTGACCTGCTGACTTTTAGTCGAAGGCATCTTAGTCTGTATTAATGCACTTAACTAGCTAACTAGCTGACCAACTGTTATTATATTACGTCAGCTACCAGTTTTTGGCCTAACCTCCAGGCCACCAAACTGCAGTTTTTACTTGCTCAGTGGGCTAGTTAATAAATTTATGATTTATCCACCCCTGCTCAGTCTGGGCTTAAATGAATGTTGGAGTGTTCTCCAGCAGGCAGAAACAGTCTCAGGAAAGCTAAAGACAGTGTTTTTCCTCTTTTCTTTTCACATGCTTTAACATCAGTCAAGTACCCTCAGCTCTGAGGTGGTGATGGAGGATTATGAGAGGTATTACTGTACAAAATTCATCATCAGACCCCACCTCAGCCACTCGTGTCCAGCCCTAAAAGGTTGGCCTCCTTATTGACACCTCTCACAGCTCATGTAAAGTGACACTTTTATAGAAGCTGATATTTAATTTATGGCGCTAATACAGAAGCTTCCATTCCGTCACTGCTCCACTGCCCTGCCAACCATTCTTTAAAACAGACAGTCTTTCTAGGGAGAGTTTTTGATTGGTGAATGAATGGCACACGTCCCATCTCCGTCAGCATGAAGCGTGTGTGTGTGTGTGTGTGTGTGTGTGTGTGTGTGTGTATGTGTGTGCCCTACAGCGCCGTGATGGAGGAGGAGAAGAGGAGAGAGGCAGCCTAGGCGATAGCTTTCGACAGCTCCTCCCTCTAGACATGTTTCTAAGCAAAAGGTAAGGGCCAAAGAGTCAAAACAATGAATCCTTGAGCAGGCAGCTCGTCATTAAAATTCAAAGGATCATTACAGTTTTTTTCTGCAAAATAAATCATTAGAATGAAGGGCTTAAAAGGATTAAAATGATGCTTGATTCAAAGCCAAGGCACAGAGGCAAGTCCAGCCTCCAGAGTTCCTCTACTGCATTAGTGTATAGGAGAAAGAGTGGGAGGGTAGCCTTTTAACTGACGGGACAAATTCTACAAATCAGCATCTTGTTTCAGGACCAGTTTCATAAAATGAATGTGATGGAGGGTGTATTTGTATAATTTATGTATAAGGAATCATAATTTATGGTTGTAAACCATGCCAGGAACATGTAATATACAAAAATATACAAATAAAAAGACTTGGATAATGTTCATGTTAAAGTACAAGTCAGAATCTGTGTTTTTACTAGCTGATTTTTATTTTTTTTTTAAATCTGTATTTCAAGTCTGACCTCTGCCCTTTTAGTAGTGTGATCTGGGAATGGCTTCTCCTGTACCTGCTGGACTTGGACATGAAAGAGACGTTTTTGTTTCTGCTGGAGCTGGAACAATACTGCTGACTTCCAAGTTTCACACTCATCTGATCCAGAATATCCCTCTGGGCCTCTCTGTAACACTGCTGCACCTGTTACACACACACACACACACACACACGTAAACCATCAGCACATCACAGTGCACAGTTCTGAACTTCCTGGGTATCATATATACAGACAGGTGACAAATTAGAGGAAAAAAAATGGTGACTCTGTTAGTCTGTGTCGGCATTCTGCCAGCATGTTTTTGGTCTGTTTGTCCACGTAAAGGGAAGTATCTCTGTAAATCGATATTTTGAAACCTTTCTGTCCTGATAGGAGTGGTCTCTTTCCATGCACAGGGCATGAGGACTCATGGAATGGTTTGAGTTTGGACTGCTGTGTGAGACAGCGCTCCCCACCACCATCATCACAACACCAATTGAGTGAATATCTTTCAAAAGAAAGATGTTCATCATTCCAGTGCAGTTCCAGAGACTTGTAGACTTTATGCCAAAAAAAAACTAAAGCCGTTCTGACAGCTCGTGGTGACCCAACACCTTATTAAACCATTTGATATTTTTTCCTTTAATTTGTTACCCATCTGTATTTACAGTAAATGCTTTACTGATTACAACATGGCTACAACATTAGCCTTTATCAAAATCCCATTATTATATAATAGAAATTAATAATGCAGTCCCAACTCCACACAAAGCACCAAATATTAGAAGTAATGAGTTCTGTGTGGAATAAGTGCTGTTCTTTGTGGGTTACAGTCACTATAGTCGCAAGCAATTCTGACTTTGCAAACCATTGAGGGAAAAAAAAGTTCCTGCTGTGCATCTGTTCTCGAGAAAATTGGCTACATTGGGCGAACGGAGATCAGTTAAAGCCCAAAGTATGCGGAGATGAATCTGTGGCAAGCCAATAAAATTTCCAACAGCCTGCTTTGATTTTTAGCTCATTTCTTGACACTGTATGAAGCGCAGTGGTTTGCATTCCTTCCAGAAGGCACACCGCCTGCTCTGCAGATGCCTCTATAAAGGTCAAACAATTCCACGAATGCAAACTGCTCCTCAATCAAAGCTACCCTTGATAATAAACAAGCAAATCAACAGAAAGATGTGTTGCCTTTTCATTCCATTTATTGGGCGGGTATCAAACGCTCGGCTCTGGCGCTTTTCTCATTTGGGAGGAATGAAATGAACCTAACTAGGAGCTCCAAGAAAATTAGCGGCGCAAGTGCGGTGCGTTCGCGTCTCCCCCCTCGGAGGAATTTGCTTTCATTTGCCTTCATTTCGGATTCACTCAGCTCACTCGCTGATGCCATGTCAGGATCCTAATTACCCAATCCCGCTGGAGCTGCTTACACACACAATAATGACTAATGCCCGCCACAGACAAAAGCAATTTCTCCCAGCCACCTTGACTGTGAAGACGGTTCTGCCCAGTGTGGAGCTCTGACTCCGGGTGGCACATGTGATTCTAATGAACCCATACATCTTTTTCCCCCCTCTGAAGAGTTTGGAAATCAGACAGAATCCCTCTCCCACTGATCAGGCATGACTAGCTTTCACTTCAGCTTTACGATCCGAAGTAGAGACGTATAAGAAATCTATAAAAGTCTATGACAGATCTGGTGGAAAATATGGTTCCTTTGGGTGAGCATGAGAAATATCAATACTGTAATATACAGTTACATGTATTAGAGCTTCTCCATTTAAAAGAGAAATTGGTCTATTGATGAGAGTATTGGACTTCCAACTGTGTATGATATATACATATCCCTTTACATCCAATGCTATGCAAGAAGTGCCTTGTATATATTCAAATCACTGTATTATATTCCACATATAAACTGAGAAATGCATGTCGCATGGGCAAAACATATTACCACTAGGTTAAGTAAGGAATAAAGCATGATGGATTGTTAATATTATTTGAATTTGCCCAATATTAAAGATATAGACACTTGAAACTTCTTCCATAAATATTTAATAAACATCTTCTTAGAGAAAGGAGACATTTTTCTGTTAAATAACAACACATTTTTAAATATATTTATTATTAGATTATATACCTCGTCCACCGTACAAGTCCCTGTGAATGAGTTACTATAGACATGATAATGTATTAGAATGAGCACACTGATATAAACCTGTGATTGGAATTACAGCCAGCACTACTGTCCATGCTGTTGTTATAGGAGATTAATCAACACCTTCTGGCCAATCACATTCAAGAATTTATCAGTGCTGTGATATAACTGAGGACAGTATGATGTCTTTCAAGAAACACAGAGGCTGGTATGGCTTTACCATCATGCAGTAAGGAAAATAACCCAACCGAAGCAGCTTACAGACCTGTGCATTCTCTATTCCTGTTTCAAACGGAATTACTGAAAACTCAGCATCTCTCGTGCTGTCAAAAACAGCTCTGCTCTAAAAGATTACTGTGTAGTAATACACAGGGGTCAATATAAATTTTGATCATTTGTAACTCCTGTCTCGAGAATGTGCGAGTTATGTAAATTTGATCAGAATCTGCTGAATCAAGTCATTTTAGGCTTTTTGTTTACATGCCAGTGCCAATTTCATAGCCCCTTGAAACTTCCGCAGCTCTACGTCCCCTGGGACTCAAGCGAGCGATCTCGCTGTCAATCACACACTGGGAGAGCGCTACAGTGATCATCACTTCCTTTGCCTCTCCCCCCTCCGACTTCACACATGGATATAATTACAATGAGCTTTCAGATATCAGGCCGGAAGGAAATTAAATGTATGGTAAATATTAATAATTTATAAACCAGGCTGTAAACAGTCTGGGCTTCCAGCGGTTGTTCTTCAAAAAACGTCAATAAGAGTGCACAGCCTTAAAAATTAGCAGGAGGGAATATTAGATGTTCTAAGAGCTGTTGAAGTCAAAAGCATAGTGGGAAAGGTTCCTTTAAGTTAGGACCGAGATTGATCCATATGCACCTCTGACTTGAATAATAAACTCATAATCTCCCTCACAAACACTGTTAGGACCTGGGGCAAATCCTGCTACGTCTTCCATTTACAGTCACGCTACCATAATGCCCTCTGCAGCATGAGGAAATTAAAGACAAATAGAAATTAGGAGTTAAAACAAAGACTTCCTTGAGTCGAAAAATGATAAGATAAATCATTTTTTAGATAAGGGTGAAGTATTAATGCTTTAACAATGCATTTTCACTAATGGACTACCACAAACTATCAGGCGGGGATTTATAAATTTATGAACAACCTCCAGAAAAGGCAGTTTTCAATCTTTAAAACACACATTTCAAATAGAGCATGCCATTAAAATAATCCAAACAAAATTGTGGATGCATCATTTTGTCATTTGAGACGAAAAAAGAATGGCAACTAGAAAGTAGGAGGTGGAATGGGATTTAGGAAGGTAAACAGTGTTAAAGAAAGCAGTGAGGGAGCTATATAAATTAACAAGGAGAACTATGTGACTCTGGTGAGCAGTAGCAACAGCGAGAATGGTAGCACAGGGGTTTGTGGCTACCCCTTAAACTGGATGCTTAAGCGATATGACCAAACACATGGTTTGTTTATTTCTTTATCGTCTTCTCGGAATGCAAGGAGCATCGTAGAAAGATTGAAAACTGTGGGAAGTCTCCTCACCCCCCTTTCTTCCTTCGTCTGGTGTTCCAACCAGCCAGAACATACATCGTCCTGTTTGAAATGTCTCCCATCAGACTCGTCCTGATGTTCCCAGGCAGTGTCGGAGCGCGGCGCAGTGCAGGCATGCTCAGAAAATAAATTCAGTCGGGAGTTGTGTGAGCTCGTGCCAGCAGTCATAAACGGGCAAGAGTTCTATCAAAGCAGCTCATAAACTTGCACGTACAATAGCAAAGCTTCGGCTTCACAGAATTCCGAGAGGACTTCCATTTTGAGTTGGGGGAAATAAATAAATAAATGAAAATCCTGTTCAGATGGGGAGGGATATAATTCATTTCAGCGTATACAGGTTCACGGGAAAGAAAACAATGTGGTTTTATTTCCTACCTCACCTACAAGCAGAGGAATATTTGTGCAAAGAGGAGGGGCTTGAAATTCATTTGAAAACTCAAAATTCATTTCCAACCACCAGCTGTAAAAAGCTGGGTTTAATACGTAACGCTGTCTCCTGGTATGAATCACATGACTTTACAGCCCAAAATAATGGGAGTTATTACAGCGTTGTAAGACAGGAGTTCCTCTCATTCCTTCATGCTTATCAGGCCTCCACAGCTAAACAGCCTCTGATATAACCACATTCATGGCCTGTTGTTGGCTGCTTCATCAAATTTGATGATGTGAGCAGTTAAAACTGAAGGCCATATTTCTGCAGCTATCTATACAGCCAGTGGAACGACCAACAATCAGACCAGAGCAAAAAAATCTGGGGAAAAAAAAAAATGTTGAATCATATACTATAGTGAGAAAGAGAGAGGGGATGACACAAACCTTGCACATCTGAAATTTGTGAGTGTGCGATATTTGTGACAAATGTTCCATATGATTAACAAACAACTGACTATAAAATATGATTGAATTCTTCGAAACGCTGTACAGAGTTCGGATTACATAGGCACATTAAGAATTCCTTTCACCTTGACATTAAAGCACATTTCAAAGTCTCAGTGGAACAACAGATCAGTGATCTACCTGCCTCACACTCCTTCCCCTTTAAGAAATATCTGAGGCAGTTGGAAAGCTTTAGCTCCTGCAACATTTATCAGGGCGTGAAATTAGCAATTGCTAGGAGCTAAATTGCTGCCTCTTATTTAACGTCGTTGCTGAAAGGTGACATTTAATCGCTGATCCCCGTTTCCAAGAAGTCTAAACACCTGGAGACCCATGAGGAGGAAGAAACAAGGAGGCCTCAGACCATGCTCACATTATAGATTAGTTGGGTGAGGCGGGGTTAGATCGATTGTGTGATCATCAACATTTTCAATCTAATACAGACTAGCCCCACTTAAATATGTGTTGGCTTGCTGAGCTAGGTCATGCATGCCAAGCAATCAGACAAGCGGTGTGGCAAGAATGTCAAAGTAGATAGACTTATTACCAGAGACAGCACTTTATGACTAGTACTTAGACTGAGTATTAGGAAATATAAGTTTGTTACTAAAAGATTTCAAACTTCTCTTTGCTAATGTCCTAAAGCACCCCTCGTTTCTTCTCCTCTCACTGTTTCTCAAAAGAACTAAAAACAAAGGCATTGCGGGAAACTACTTCAGAGACACTTGCTTCAAAAATCCTCCGACTTCAATTCGGCTCTGCTTTTTCAGCAAAGCTTGACGGACCGCGCCGAATGGCTTAGATGAAGATATTTTGAACGCTGAGCCAAACGCTTCAGGCAGGTGCTACACGAGAATCCATTAATATAGGTAATTAACATTAGCCACCATTTTAATTAACATGCAAACTAATTAAGAAATAATTAAGGAACATAAAAATCTGATCTTAATTCTAAACCGGAGGAAGTGTGCTACCTTGGCGCGTCTGCTTCGAGTTTTAAGGAGCAGAAAAGGAGTTGACTTATTTAGGTGGGGGCGCAACTTGAAAGCAGGTTGCATTTCAAAGTGGATTAAAGGGAAAAAAGCAAAGATTAAACAGGCTCACATAGATAGGGCTATGTCGAGCTCTCCCGGCTACAGTGTTGGCCAGATTGCAATTCAAAACACTGGGTCAGTGTAATAGCAACACACACACACACACACACACACACAAACACACACCAGCAATCACAGCTTTTGTGTGGTGAGATAGAGGACAGAGAGAAAGAACAGAGAGAGATTTCCATAAGAGAGATTTCCATATGTGTATATTAATTTCATAGATCTAGATCTAGGTCTTCTAAGCTTACTTTAATGCACATTAAATACTCTGATAATGTGCTTGTGTCTGACTTCATTATAACTTCAGTATAAATGTTTTCCTGTTAAATGTTCCCACTGACAGGTTCAGTAAAGTCTATTTCCAAAAACATTGTATGCATGTAGGACATTAGTCGTGGGAATAACTCTGGGATGTCCACAAAGCAGAGACAGAAGGAAGAATGCCTTGCATGAAATAAGTGCTTTTAAATGCTCCTCGTAGCAATCACAGCAAGAAATTGATTTTAGTAATAAGAGAGAGAAAGCCATTGTGGTGATCGATGCGTAAAGTCAGAACGCAGTGTACAGAGCCAAGCTTACTATTTCATTAACAGTAGGACAAAAACTCCAGAACCATTCGCAATGACAAATGCCCGGGACTATTATATGCACATTTCAGGTAAGTGCTTTGGGCCAAGTTAAATTCGATTTCTCTGCCCCATTGTATCTCTATTTATTATTTGTTGTATTTGTTCCAGATGGAGAGAGCTGGTGCTGCAGACAGAGTTCCTTCAGCTCCAGAGAGCAGAGTCTCAAATAAACTCGCTAAGAAAAATATTACTCCAACTTCCATGCTCCAAAAGCTTCTATTCCAGAGCACACCCTCACACACTCACACACACACACAATCCTAAACAACACTGTATTTCACTCTCCAAAATCATGCAACCTCAAGATGAGCATAAAAAAATAACAGCTCACAGGGTTCATGAAATTGGACAATGAAATTTTCATTGTGGTCTCATTATTAACTATATCCCAAATGCACCAACAAACATGCACGTGCACGTGCACACACACACACACACACACACACACAGAGTCATAAGATACAGCACCATCTGATGACCTTGGTCTTCATTAGCTGTGGTTATGAGCTGTAAATGGCCTGTCGAAAAACGCCCTGCTCTGTGTGTGTGTGTGTGTGTGTGTGTGTGTGTGTTGCTAAGGCAGGCAGCAGAAGGCAGAAGGCAGCCTGGGCAGGAGGAGGGGTTAACGTGCTGAGGGGAATCTTAAAGCTGAGCTCTGACAGCACCTAAATGGCTCTGACACCTTAGCGCCGCTCTCAGTCATAGCAGTAAGCCACCTTCAAAGTTGCTGTCAGGTAAATGACCTTGTATTCCATTAACTGATAATTAAATGGATTTATTCCACTAACGGTTTTAATTAAATTGCTGGAAATATTGATTACCTCTATCATCTCTCTCCCCCCGCCTTGAAAAAGAGGTTTTAGAATTGTTTATTTAGAGAAGGGGAGTGAATTAAATTAGATTGAATCTCTAAGAGACCTAAATAATGCTTCTTACTTTTGCTGCCCAAACAGAAAAAAAGAGCGGGTTACATATTTTGATGTTTGATTAATTTTTTTTTTTGCTTACGTTAACCTTAAAACCTAATTAAATCCTCCACTTTAATCAGAAGGACAGTGCCTTTATCAAACACTATGGGGCTGTCAGTCCTGGAAAACCTAAGCTCCTGCTCCATGCAGGTGAGTAGAGAGGAGACGCTGAACATGGGGTTATGGGAAACGAGCTCCCTGTGGTTGGTGAGGTGGAACCACGCTATTGCCATAATGCATATTGGCTCCTGTGCTGAAGCTTGTGTCATCACAGCTCAGAGACAGCGCCTCAGTAAGACCCCCTACGTCCACTGATGGACAAACTAATTACGCATGAAATCAAATATGATTTGTAAAAAGGGTTCATATGAGAAACACCAAAACAGCACGTTGCTGAAACCCAGTGCTTGGCCAGGATCTAACGGAGCGCAGACTAACGAAAAGCAGAGAGCAGAGTGAATGGCTGCTCTTATTTGTATTGTTTTCATAATGTTTGAAGTACCTCATTTTTTGAAGCACCTATGCAAGTGGGTGTATAGAAAACGTAGCTGAAAACACCAAATCAAATGAGTTGTTTTTAATTGTAAGCTAACGCAGATCCGTCACTCTAGTGGTTTCACAAAAACAAGAAAATTAGATCAGTCATACTCATTTATTCCCCTCGTGGGTGGTATGAAAACGTTATTGTGTTGTGGGAAAATTAGCAATAATCATAGGGCATTTTGTGTAATTCCGAGCAATTAAGTGCAATTCAAAGTCAGCTGTGGCAGGGACAGGAAGAGCGCTGCCTATTGTTGAAAGCGAAATGTTTTCGATAAACTGCATTTAAGATTCTAGACTATCGTCCCCACTGCATAAACAGATGTAGCATGTTGACAACAATAGTATAGATGCAGGGACAAAAGAAGAAGAGACCGAGTATCAAAAGTGATAGAGAGAGAATATCAAACACATAGTGCTAAAGAGTGCAGGGACAATCAGAGTAGACATCCTATATATACACTTATTTATATTTCTGTCCTAAAGTAGGATGTGCAAAAAGATGAAATAGGAGAAACAGGAAGACCAGAGAGGATGTCTTTGATGATGGAAAATTCAATGAACAGAGTGTGTGCAGGGTAGGTTAGTGCTGTATATGTGTGCGTGTGTGTGTGTGTGTGTGTGTGTGTGTGTGTGTGTGTGTGTGTGTGTGTGTGGTCACTTGTCCTGTGTTTCATTTCATACCAAAATAGTGAGACTCCCAGCAGCCGGGCCTTTCACCCTGTCAGGCAGTTTTATAAACTACATCCTTGTGTAATCAGATAACTAGTGCTCTGATAAATGGTTGTTTATTTAATATGAGAAAGAGTCAAGTGCATTACTTCATACGAGCAGGTCAGCATTAACACATACGCACTACATACATCATGCTTTTTAATCATCTGTACAACCTGTGTAGAAAAGAATATTCATGTTGACAGATGAGGCTTTCAGGTGTAAATTTAACTAAAAGCACTGACCTGTTGACAGCACACGCAATCTCTGCACAGACAAAAACCCAGCACAAGCACATCACAAAGAATGGACACACACTGGCACAGGCTCACCCATGGGACATCGTCTACACTAGAGCTGAACAGGAAGCTGTATTCCACAAAGAACACTCACTTCATGTTCAAGGCCACTATCAGACTGGGTTACTAAATATCACAGCTGGAGCATAAAACGCGAGTAATCCAGCAGACAAGGTGAGCTGTGCTCTACAAAAAGCCCAACATTTATAACTGCCACACTGCCGTAATGGATTTCATCAGTTTGAAAAAGCAAGAAGCATCACGGGGGTGGGATGTAATGGGGAAATGATACCTGTGCATTCACAATGAGTGAAAATGTCCAAAGTATTATCGCTAGGGCTGGCACAGTTTATTGGAAAGCGATAAAAGGTGATATATTTTGACAGTAACATTATAAATGGCTGTTCATTTATCATTATTACTCAGTACTGTTTTTTTCATCATTTTGGACTTCGCGTCAAAGCCTTTATTCAAAGCGACGCCAGTAAAATTAGAAATATCACACACACACTAAGATATCCTATCGGTTTAGGGACAGTGCATGTTAAACTCGCCTGGTTGTGTTATTAGTTTTGCTCGATCTACAAAATCGGAGACAGACATCATTGTTCTCCGTCTAGCTATCAGCTCCGTCAATTCTCAGCTATCTGACAGTAAACAGTTTGCGGAATCAGACCTAACAAAACACGTACGCATTTGTGTTTCCCCAACACACACAATTCTCAATCATGTCGGCTATCCATCCGTCCTCCTCATAAACTGTTCCCATTCAAGGACATGCGACGGATGCAGTGCGCCTTGAGATAAGGCGGTTCGTTTCAGCCGCCGTGTGACACTCAGTGCCTATTTAAAAGATGCATCAGCCACTCCTTCGCTTCAGCTATGCCAGCCTGCTTTTACACTGACATCATCCAAAACAGGCCAGAGAAACAGAGTCTGCTCGAAGCACCAGTCGTGATTCTACCTAGTATAATTTTTACCGCTTGCAGCATCTGTCCCTGTTGGCCATCAAAGAGGAAGAGAAATAATTATGTTTATCAAAGAACTCACTGCACAGGCCATGATTTTTTTTTCTTTTTCAGTGGTACACTGCACCTGTGAGTTGCACATACAGCCAAAGAAGAGAAGTGTGTCACTTCTCTATCTACCCTGAGTGCTTTGGAATATATTTCATGAGTGGGTTTTATTTTTCTCCCCCCTTCAGCCTCTTTTCCATCCTCCTGTTTTGCTTCTCATGCATGGCAGCTAGCGCATGCAGCTTCAGCGCTTTGGCCAGATTTCAGGAGGAAGAGATCCAGAGGGCAGACATTATAATTTTATATCACTTCAAGACAGGAGAGAAAGAGAACGAGAAAGAGAAAGAGAGAGAGAGAGAGAGAGAGAAAGAAAGAGAGAGAGAGAGAGGAACAGAAGGCTCCTCTGGCAGTGGGAGAGATCTCAGAGGAGGTGTGATGGGATGCGTTTCTCCGCGTCTCACCTGAAAGGCAATCTTAAATCAGCAGCCGTGATACGGTAATTCCACCGCTCATATTTCATAACATGGATGACACTTTTATGTTTAGCAGATTGGCCATAAGCATTACAGATATGGGCAAAAAAACAGGCTGAATATGTAGAACAAAGAACCAGGGACAACATGCTGAGCAAAAGCTTTGGCCTAGGAGAACCCTGAAAAAACTTTTAGCACTGGCTTTGACTTAAGTGCGAATACCGAATGAATGCATTTCTAGCCAACTTCCCATTCACCATGACACCCCCCACCCCCCACCCCCCCAACAGGCAGATGGTGGCCTGGGTAGCGAAATGAGTTTATTCACAACTGCATCATGCTCAATTGCTAATCCACTGTGCACTCTGGTCCACTGACTACAGTGTATCTCTAACACCTCCGGTATTAATAATATACCGCCAATTCTTTTCAGATGGCTCTCTTTCCTGCTGAAGGCTTGTTAAATATTCATTGACAATTATTCTACGCTGACTGAAGGCTAAGTGCTTAGAGAGAAGGAGAGAGTGAGAGAGAGAAGGCTATGCAGATATTGATGTTCGCTCCTCGCAGTCACAGCCTGCAGATCCCAATCACACGCTCACTAGACGACCCAATAACCAACGACAGCCTTCCAAAGCGCCAAAGTGCTGCTGCTATTAGCAAATGAACAAACATGTCAATGACCTGTGTCACAAACAAGTCAAAACATGAGGAATTTAATAAAATAACCGAAATTGCTGTCATTAATATCAACACAGATATGGACTTGGGCTTAAGCTGTAAATTTGACCACTTGTCACTATTTGGTAGTGATATATCACGATCAAGATCATGCTGATTATATAATCATAAACATTTAAACAGTAGGTTTTAAGTATTTTTGGGACAAATGACAGCTGGAACTAAGCCTAAAATAAACTGAAACTGTCAGTTCAGATTGTCTTCCCAAACATTACACCGGCATAAAAGCATAAAATTGCTTTAGCCAGCAGCATTCAATAAATGTTAACGTGCTGAATTATTTGAGCTGTTTAATTTTAACTTTTATCCTGGTCAGGGTCAGGGTGGATCTGAAGCCTGTTCCAGGCACGCAGCATGAGGCAGAAAAACAGCCTGGATGGGATGCAAGTTCATTGTAGGGCATCACGCACACACACATTCACACACCTAGGGGCAATGTAGTGTCACCAATCAACTACACTCACTGACCACTTTATTAGGAATACCTGCTCAATCGTGCAATTATCCAGTCAGCCATCATGTGGCAGCATTGGTTTGTGCTGACAGGAAGGCTAACATAAAAACTCTTTACAACCGGGGTGAGCAGAAAAGCATCTCAGATTGCACGTGTTGAATCATGAGGCACATGGGCAGATTAGATAATTGCATGAATGAGGAAGTGTACAGGTGTTCCTATTAAAGTGGCTGGTGGGTGTATATTTGTACACACCTTTTATAAAGCACTGTAATGTTTTCATTAGAACATACATGGGTTCCAGTATTAAACTGAAATTAAGAAAAAACACAGGTTTAAGTTTAGTTATTTAAAAATATGAGTCATTTAAAAATCTTTTTTTAATCCATTATTATATCTATCAATATAATGCAAAATACAATGTAAACATAATGTAAAATAACCACTTGATCTCTTGCGCTCCTGTAAATTTCCAAACTTCACGCTTATTATTCAGAAACTGCATAGAGAGCAGGGAAAATTAAGTTCATATTCAGTTGTACGATTGTGGAAGGGTTGCATCATCCATAGTTCCTTCAGTTTAGGAGGTTAATCTTTCTGGGACACAAATAGGATAAGACTACAACACTAGAGACTCCTGTAAGCTGTATGGCTGTAGCATATTAATATTAATTAAAAGTAAAATGTCTTTGATTCGATCTTAATTATTAAGTAAAACTGTTTGACACCAGCAGAAATAATAGCAAGCATAAAAGTGTGGAAACGTTTGACTTGCGTGGCTTTTTAAAGATAGTCTAACTCCAGTGTTAGCATAATTACAGTGAGCTATTTTCTATGGCAATGAGAAAGTCAAGTACTCCCAATAGCACTACACCTCAGTATCACAGCAGGGTTATCAGATTAGTCTTTATCAAATTTGGACTGAAGTCATTAAACATTGCAGGCATTGCACGTGGAAAACCTGATAACCACAAAGGAAATCAAAATCAAAATAGTTTCCTATTGCACTGAGCCTTTTCAGAAAGGCACTCTGATTCTAATAATCACCGCCTAAAGTGTGCATTGTTGCTTTGTTTGCAAGCGAGTTAGATCATCTTTGATCTGAATGCCAAGTGCAATAGGCAAAATAGGAATGAAAAATAACATCTGGTTTATATTCTTGACTTGTGCAAGCATCATATCTAGCCAAAGGACAAAGAACCAAAAAAAACATCATATGACAGCAGGCTTTCAGTAAAAGTAGAATTGCTTGTATTCATAAAAATAGAAATAGAATTAGGCAAAATTAGAAGTAGGCAAAGAAATAAAAAACAGTCCTAGAAAATTGACATCATATCTGAACCAAAAACAAGGGGGTGTTCATGAGAAACATAGTTTTTGTTCATGCTCTGCAGTCCATTGTGCACTCACTACCAATATAAATTTCAAAAAACAGCTCTCATGCATCTGTGAAGGGGGTAAAAAATAACATAAGTTCCACCCTACCTGCATATTAATTCATATCGTTTGGGTGATTAAATATTTGAAACTGTCTGCAAAACTAGGCACTATTAACTTTTTCATAAAACATTCATTCCAATTGTCAAACTGCCATCGGCAAAAAACACTTAGAGAGGTATGTCAATATTAAATCACTTTATAAATTACAGCTGGAGTGCCTTTGCATGCTAATACACGTAAAGAGAACAGAAACAAATTACTACCTATTTGGATCGTTGATTGTATTTCATTTTTCACTTAGGGCCCAATAAACATTTTTCAGAGCATGTAGATGAATGTGATTTAGCCAAAACTACTGTTAAACAAGTTCTCCCTTTTTAAGAAGAATATATGCTCAGTTACTAACTTATACTTATTTCAGTGGTGTTTTACTTTCTTGCCATAGTGCATAAACATGACTAATTTTAAGGATAACATTACAAACTCAAAAAGAATGCTAAAAATGTACGAAACCCCTGATCTAAATCCATCCCCCTTGAATCATCCAAATCCTAGCATGTCGAAATTATAACTCTGCAAACCTGCACCTAAATATGCATCAAAGTCTAAAATGTTCAATTTGAATTCTCAAAGTTAGCACTAATGTTAGATTTAGAGCAACCCTGACCATGAAAGTGAAGAGCACCTATAAACTGGGGTGAGCTGCAGATGCGTTCCTCTGCCAGAGTTTAAGTGCCACCTCGTGTAATTTCATTTTCACAAGCAATAACCCCAGGTCACTTTTAAAGCATGGTGACTTTGATATACCTAAGACTCTTTCCATATGCATGATGGGCCTGTGTGCTGTGACACGGCGGCTGTTAACATATGCCAGCGAGTAGCACATCGATGGCTGAGGTGCCTGTAGCCCCTCTTTCCCTCCCACCATTAAAGACTCAGCCAGAGAGAGAGAGAGAGAGAGAGAGAGAGAGAGAGAGAGAGAGGGGTGAAATGGCAGCCCTGGGGCAGACAAGCTGTCTCCAAGCAGCCTCCGATAAGCGGCCTGCTTGCCTTTTACATATACACATCCATATGACGGTAGCGGAATATGCCACAGACACCTGGCAGGGACCAAGCTTGCAACGCTGATACGTAGAGCGCTTTAAGCAAAGCACGAGGTCTCCGATGAGCCGTGGAGGTCTCTAAGACTTTGATAAACCAAGAGGGCAGGGCTGCATCAGGAAATGCCTGGCTGGAAATTATATATGTAAATATCACAGTAAATGTTGGCGTGTCATGACGAGGTTGTTGACCCAGGGGCATTTCTGACAAGCTGGTTACAGGATTAGACTGGCCAGCGTAAAAAATAACATGGTTTAATCAGAATTGGAGAGTGCTGAAAGTGGTTTATATGTGGTATATTCATGATTCTATTCCACCTCTCCCTTTTATTTTATTTGCAGCCACAATTTAGAGACCCACTGACAAAAGCAGGCACATATAACCACAGAAGGTATGGAGTGTGTGTTTATGGGCATCACCAAACTACAGGGCATGTGCCAGAGGTCCAGCTGGTTAGTTAAAGTGTCTCACATAAACCAGCACATCAAGGGATTAACCCAGAGCTGGATGTGACTCTGTGCCATATTCAGTCCATGTTAATAATCCGAGGGATTCCAACCTCACCAAAATCCCCGTACACATGTAGGTCATCTCACTGCGCTCAGATATTTCCTGACATTTAGCTAAAGCATGGGATGGCTCTCTACATGCTACGGGGATGTATTACCATGGCAATACGAGAGACTACCTAAAGATGAGACTGAGGGATTTGGGCAGCTCTGTTTATCTCATGATCATGATTTTTTTCTTTAAATCTAAGAACAGTGTTACTGAGACTCACATAAGCACCGATGCTTCATGTTGTTTCTTATTGATCTTGCCTACATTTTTGCGCTGTCTCTTCCTGGATTGAATTCAATGGCTTTGTGTAACAATAATGCCAAAGCAACCGACACTAATTCTTAATTCTGCTCTATGGCACTATTAATAAATACTCTGATCTTTCTTGCTCGCTTACTTCTTTCTTTCTCTCGCCATCTCACAGTTTCAGCAATTACCATTTGACCAATATCCAGCCCTTGCTGGGATTTTAAGGTCTCTTAGAAAATAATTCCATAACACCAAAATGTGGATCAGAGCATATGTTCGGAGCAATAATAACAAAGCGTAATTGCTGTCAGGAGAGATGCGCCCTGCTTTGCACACACCTTAATGGCGTTCTGGGGAAAGGCTTCATGTCTGGGCAGCGTGTATATTATATCTATGACAGCGCGCATTGCTCATCGGTGTGCCGTTTTTTAACCAAAGCAAATTAATAACCTCAAGCAGCACCTGTTGTAGTGCAGCATTAGAAATTAATGGTGAGGTAGGGGGTGTCTCGTTGTCAAAAAGACCGCCTTGACAGCACTATCCAAATATTGTTTAGTCAGAGAAATGTAGACCCAAATGAGCACTAAGAATTCCCTATACCTCCATCAACATGGCTCAATGGGCCATAAAATAGTTTGAGACACGCAATTAAGACATTTCCTATTGAGGATTCTCATCAAAATAAACGTGACCTCTGGGTGCATGTACAAACCTGCAATATGCTACGAACACGGGCCAATGCATGGAGACAGAACTTGATGTAACTACTTTAGTAAACACAGGCAGGTAACTCATATCTTTAGAAGAGTTGTTTTATAAAGGTCAGTTTTCTACCAATGGATGAAAATTATGTGCTTTTTGGGATGGGAGAAAGGACAAACCTTCACACCACATTGAGCTCTAAATTAAAACACAACAGGTTTTCATGGCTTTGGCATCGTAGACATGCTGATACGAGCGTCAGAATGCCTAAATGCATTACCAGTGGCCTTAAACTCGAACCCCTCCTGCACATATTTACCCCACCCCTGTCCTAAACGCAGCCCTATTCAACACGATGGGATTTGTGGCTCCTTGGGTGACCTTCCTCCCACTCCTCCGGCCTTCCTCTAATTAGGCGATGCATCTGATCATCATTAACAGCTCTGAGATAATGAATCACTTGCTCCTCTCTCTCGGTTAATTCGCTATAACCAAGCGGCTAATGGCTGTCAACGCTGACTGATCACACTGATTGTGGTGACTTCTAATTGCAACAAAACAATTTAAAAAGCACCTCGCTTAGTTATGCCTCGCACAAAAGAGAGGACGGTATAGAGGAAGGAGGAAATGGGAGAAAGAAAATGGAGACAGGGGAGTTAGATACTAGCTGTGGATGAAGCAGGTGAGATTATGGAGGAGAGGCGCTATATATATATATATATATATATATATATATATATATATATATATATATGTATATATATATATATATGCTCCCTAGTGAAGCTCATCCTCCTGAGGGAAACAGCAGATCTGTTGCGTCCTCCACACACAAACCCAGAGATCCCTCGCTCCCCGCCACTGCACCCAGGGCCTCGTCATAAAGCGCAGCATCTAATTGGAGTGCAATTACCTAATCACAATTGACAATTAAACAAAGAGAAATTGGTACCTAGAATGACTACCTCTGCAATTACACATTAAGTGCAAGGTATAAATTGAGTTTCGCACATGGTCTAGCATAATTGTGTGTTTGTGTGTGCAAGAGGCAAAAGGCTCTCAAATTATTCCTGCAACCACACAGACGTTAGCGCTTATATATGAACAGGAATTCCATATCATAGGCATGTCTCCATTCTTCTCAGAGAGAAACAGCAAACTGCTAGGCCCTATCCTTCAACCCTTTCCTATGCTAATAGCCAGCCCTTCCCTGCCTGGCCTGGCCCCATGTTGTTTATTTTGCTGAGTGAGCAGTGGATAGCCGCGGGCTAGCTGAGAGGAGTGGAGTGGGATTGGAAGGAGGGGAGAAGAAAGAAGCCAAAGAGGGATGTAGTGCAGGAAATGGGTCTGAGATTGGGCCGTCTGGCTGGGTTAATAGACCATACCTCAGAGCTGGCATGGAGATCGGGGTCCTCTGTGTTTTTAGGGTCCTCATCTCTCTTAGAGGCCACGATCTGGGCTTTGATGGTGTCCAGTGTGCGCAGCATCCAACCATGCTGCCGGCGGATCTGCCTCTGAAGCTCCTGCCACTGGTGCACAATCATCTGGAGCATGTCCCGGAGGCCTGCGTGTATACACACACATACACGCACACACACACACTCACACACGTTATACTCCCATTCACACACACACAAGCTCATTTCCAGAGAAGAGAATGCGTTCAACCACAGAGTACATGTTTTATTAGTTTGCCTTTGTTGACTTTCTCCAACTGTGTTCACTTAAACATACATTTACATGAAACAAAACTGCAAAGAAAAAGAAGATATGCACACACTGTTTCTATGCACATACATAAAGTATTACCCAGTGTGGTGAATCCCTGCTCAGCAGTGCAGAGGTCCAGCAAGTCCCTCACACACACATCTCCCACTAGCCGCCTTTAACGAGTCTTTAATGTGCTATGATTCCTCCATTCATCATGCCTCCCATTTAAGCACCACCCCTACACACACATCTCTACCACAGCAAGTACAACCACATCACCACTAATAATACTCCAAACATTAGCCTAATCACTACCATCAGCATCTCCATCATATAAGGAGTGGTGTGATGTAGTCAAAGAATGGTAGTTTGATAGTTTAATGTCAATTTTAATGTCTCTCTTTAGAGGAACTAATCAGAAGCAGGGAAATACCGAGACTTTTACTTTTCAGACACTCAGTAGCAGGAATCAGTTCCAATATATCTTTTTATGATTTTATATATATTTTCAGTTCATTCTTTGGATGAATGCATGAATACATACTGCCCACTGTGTATGGTTCTGAAAATTAATGGAAATTAATTCACATTTGCTTTTTTATTTTGTTTCATTCATTTTAAAAGGAATATTTTTAGTTTTCATTTGGTTGGAGTATTTAATTGAATAGTAGTAAATTATTGTCCCGATCTTCCCCATCATGCCTCCCATGGTAACACTGCCATGATCTGTTTGTTTTGTTGCAAGTTGCTATTTGGTTGTAAACCAGTTCCTCGTTTGCCCCTTATTAGTTGGTGCGTATATTATTTTGAGGTTTCCTTTGTTTGGGATGAATTGGAACCATACTAAATCTCTAATACTAAGTGTAACTTATTAGTTTCTTGTTTTTTGTGGGGCGGGGGGGGGTTTGTGTGTGTTTATTGTGTTTCGGTTTGGTTTATCTGCATGTTTTATGGTTTAGCTTTGTCTGTCTGTGTTACGAACATTGCTTTGGACTTGAACTTGGACTTGGACATTCGGTTTGACAGTCAAGTACACACACTCCTTCCTGTTAATCACTTAGGTTACAGGGTTTTTTTTTTCAACTAACAAAATAGTGTTTTTGTAGTATTAGTTGGAGTTTTCATCAACTATAATAGTCTTGGCTATTAGAAGAGTGTGAGTTCTGCATTAATTCCTGTGCACGCAGAGCCATTTCTAGAGATACGACTCCTGCCATTGCCACAGTCTGCTCACTCTAAATCCTGCTCCAGGTAATTAAAAACACACACATGAGGGGCAGGAGCGCCGCAATGCTCTGTGTGCATGAGGAGTTTTTGTCTATTGAGTGTAGCACCATGCCACCTCTCGCACCTGCCGAAAGCTTGGATTTGCTGAGTTGCTAGGAAACCAGGTATTAGGGGCCGGGGTGGAGTGTTGGGAGGAGATTTACTTATAATGGCAATGTCTAATATATACACTGAGAGGATGCTCCAAGCCAAAGGAGATTAGATGTATAGGTGTGTGTGTGTGTGTGTGTGTGTGTGTATTTAAGGGATTGGTATGAGGGAGCTGGAGTGGCATGGTCTGATGGGCACGGTAAGAGCAGTCCTGCTCCGGGCGGCCATCTGCATATTTAATAGTGTCTGGCTTAACCAGCTGACAGGGAGGTCAGCTTAGTGGATTTGTACATTTGCGCAGCACTCTGCCAGACGCTTCAGGGAAATAATCACAGAGAGAAAAAGAGAAAGAAAGAAAGATTGAAGAAGGGAAAACAGGGCTAGGATAGAGGGGGATGTGAGAGCGGGTCTAGTAGGTGGCCTTTGACTTTGGCTCCCGCTGTTCTTAATTCCAGCTCTCTTCATACAGAGCACTGCACTATTGCGTCTGCTCACATTCCACTCGCTGCTTTATCCCACACCTCAATTCAGCCTGACGCGCTCAGAGTGGATGTGAAAAGGCGAGCGTGCATAGCGGCGGTGGCTGAGAAGCGGTTATTTGAGGATTTATAAATTCTGAAGGTCAGTATGTTAATATAAACATTAATAATAAATGTGCAGCTTGCCGGTGCACTACCTGATTTGTGGCAGGTGATGAGTTCCAGCAGTTGCCTCCCCTCCTCCAGTAGACTGTCTTTCAGAGAGCAGTGACTGTCCACGTTCAACTTGAAGCTCTGCAGACACACACCCAAAAACAGAAACACACACGGTATGATATCTCCATGCAGAGAAATATCCTCACACTCAGTTTATCTCTCACACATTCCCTCAATGCTTTCACACTCCCTATGTCTCTCATTCACACATGCACAAACCTACATATGCACATGATATAATCCGAAATATTTCTCTAACTCACACAGTTCCCCATACAATTGTCAGAGTCTCTCTGTTTCCTTCTCTCTCTCTCTCTCTCTCTCTCTCACAAACACACACCCCACCGGCAGCACTGTCTCCTTTCATCTCAATTCATCTGCAATCTTGAAACAAATGCTCATAAGTCACATTAGGGGCCTTTGTGCAATTGCTGAAAATGCACATAATCTCTTGACACACTGGCTTCACACAACCTCTAAAGATCCTTCACACACTCCCAGACCTCAAACACACATTATTCATAAAGTGCCGTGCCTCTGTGCATTGGAGCCTCTATTCTCCTTCTCTGCGTATTTGTCTGAGTCAACCCTGCTATCTGTGGTGTGCTGAATTATTAACAAATGACAGACGTCCCTCTAATACATCATCCGTGGCATAAACTAATATTCAAATGACATTATAAAACTGAAGCCATTTCTCCCACAGATGTGCCCTCCAGAAAATGACCTCAGAAGCCCACTCCATTCAGCAAGGGAGAAACTGTTTTACTCTTTCTTCTCTCTCTTTCTGTCTTTTTAAAGAGGGATACAATAGCGTACCATCCTTCCTGGCTCAAAGGATCCATCAGACGTGTGTCCCATAACTCTCGGGCGTGCGCGCTTCCCCCGAGCGCCTGTCCATTTATTCTGATGTCTCTATTTCAACTACTACACTCCCTTTTCCCCTGCTTTCCCAAATCCTCTACACACATACACACACCTCCTTGCTGCCTCTCCCGGTGGGTGCCACTGCCGCAGCGCAAACTTTCATGTTGATTGGTTTTGATAATACCCAACAGAGGGCTCTCCACTTGCTAAGTGTAATCAAAGTGTAGAGAGCATTATCCCGGCTCCTGGAGGAGAGGTGGGGGGGAGTGCTGTGTGGTTGAAGATGTGAAGCGGGGGTGGAGGGTGTGGAGGGAGAGCGATCCCATGAGGCTGCCTGCAGTGAGGAGCCTAGGGCCATCTTCCCCTTCCATTCTCATCTCCTCACATCTCCCCCAGCCCTGTTTCACACCATTACCAGCTGGTCTGATCTGACTGGTCCTGCCGAGAGAGCCCGGAGCTGCCACTGGCTATCTGAGCATCCCTCTATCTTTCCCTCTGCCTCTGTCTAGAGGAGAGGCCTCTTTGTCTGTGCCTGCCTCTCTGACAATATCCATGTTCACCAGTGTTCTGCATGCAGCTCTACCAGCCTTCATTTCTGTACATCAGAATGTCTACTGGCAGTTATAATGAATAATTCCTACCTGCCTAGGAATCACTCTGTCTGTATGCATGACTATCTATTTAGGCTTAAGTATACAGTACATCAAGTCTCTATGTCTATATAACAGTTAAACTAATAATTAACTGGAATTTTTTAGATAAACCAGCCTCCTTACCAACAACGATGAATGATGTGCTTCCTCTCCAACTGTGGAGGGAGTGGATGCAGTGGTTACTCTCACAAGCCAGTACATGTTGTACAAATATCTCCCACTTTTCACAGAAAGTGGCCAGTTGACTGACAAGGCAGAAGACCAAACAGAGACCTTTTCTTTATCCTGTTTACTCAGCAGTAACTGCTTCAAACAAAAATCTTTAATATTCCATAAATGGGGCTCCCAAGAGCATTGGCCCTATTATCAGGAGATCACAACAGCCTTCTGTGGCTTGAAATCTAAGAGAGCAAAATTGGCCAAGCTCTCTGGCTGGGAGGGATGGTATACTCTCTTTCCCCTGTCAATCACAGCAACATTAGCCAATCATGGTCATCTATGAGCTCATGAATGCAGAAGAGGGCAGTTAGTGTGTTCGTTTGTCCCTGCGCCTGGTTTGTGCAACTCTGGGGCTTTACTGAGTAGACAGCCAAGGTGATATGAGCAGGGCTATGGTCTCTGACTCCATTTTGCTGTTGTGTCTTTTTGTGTGTTGTTTTTTTTTTTTTTTTTAATTTAAAGTGTTTTGTAAAGTCACTTGGTAACAAGTAAGGGCCAGATAATACATAAATGACACATCATACATTTTACAGGAGGAGACTTTCATCACATATCTAAGAACACATTATATTAAGCTTATATTAACTCTTTTAAACCAAAATCAGAAAAATATGCTCCTTACACAACTCATTTTCAAAAACTATCTCTAAACACATAGTGTTAATTGTTGTCTTCTCATAACGACCAACACTTAATATTGATTCCATTAGTACAGTCCTGTACATTACATTTTATTATTGCTAATGCTTTCAGTGTATAATCAACTTTTTTTGTTTTGAATTAATAAAACAGAAGAAATGTATTTTGACAAAATAGTACTGGTTATAGCCTGCTGGATGTAGAGAAAAATGATGTGACTTGATCCCAAAAGCTTTAAGCATTCTTATAGGTGCTCTAAATGAATATGAATTGCACATATGCTAAATGAGCTGTCCAATACTTTATGCTGCCTGGGTGTAGGCTGGGAGATGAGAAGGTTAAGGAAGGCAGCGGGTTCTGATGCGGAGATGGAGTGAGGGGGATACGCTGGTGATGGATCAGCACACATGCACATCTATCACTGATGACAGACAAGAGCAAGTGTGAAGAACGCTTATTTATGGCTCTGAATACAGACTGAATTGATATCCTTTACAGACCTAAACGCCTTAAAAATGAGTAAACAAATAAACAAAAGCCACAAGAACCAGATATCTGTCACTGACTGAATGCCTTTTAAAAAATCGCACAGCAGAATGTGAATGCTAATACGAACATTCAGTCCATGTCGGAAGGACTTTCCGTGCTATCACATATTATCATATATTAATTGGAGGATGAAAATAAGAATGATGAAATCAAATACTAAACCTTAATAAGAGCAAGGGAATGAATATCACAATCATATTAAAATCTTATAAAAGGATTCTGTATGGCAATGGGTACACCTCTAATTCATGATTGACTGTCACCAATAATCCTATGCATGTCATCTTTTTATGAGATCAGGTTACATTTAATACACAGTCCATACTGCTATAGACTCCTGCAGCTCTAAAGCCTCACAAGAGGGGACAATTTCTTGGAGTGCATGATCACTCTCGACACATGCAAAGTGCCCTTGCTTCCTTTTCAACATCCCTTACCTTGACCACTCTAAATCCTAGAGGAAATATAATCTGCATAAATTTCCCGTGCGAAACTGAGACCTTCTCCCGTGTCCTGGAGTGTGTGTGTGTGTGTATATATATATATATACACACATATATATATATGCAATCAAACTGCTTGTGTGTCTGGAGCTTGGCATATGAGGCGTGTTTTGTTGTGCCATGTTGTTGTTGGTGAGTGTTTTGTTGTGTTGGAGTTGTTTGCAGGAGCAGGTAGGCAGCTCTGCTCACACACTCTGACTCTCCTGCTCAGACCTGACAGCAGGGCAGCCGGGTTATCTCGCTGACGTGACACCACTAGATGTGCCGAAGCAACCACTGGACCACAAGCTTCCCCCTTGCCTAATCCCCAAATCATATATATATATAGAGAGAGAGGGAGCAGGAGAGGGTGTGTGTGTGTGTCAGCTTGTGTGAAGGGGGTGATAGATAGAGGCGAGAGAATACCATTAGCTCAGACAGTGTCTGGGGACCAATGGGGTGTGTGTTGTGGTGTGGCGTGGTGGTTTGATGGAATTTGAGAGTGTAGATTCTATGTTGGAGCAAACAGAGCTCGCCATTTTATATGTTTTGGTATTTTCATGACCCCAGGCGTAGTTGGAAACGTGGCGCAGAGCAGCGCAAATGTGAAAAAAAAGAATTGGGTTTGAGTGAATACATTATTATTGAGGTGTGGTTAGTCGTGCTGCTGTAATATCCAAACAAATCTCTCCTCTCAAATCAGCTCCTCTCATTCCCTTTAAAGATCTGAGTGTGCCCAGTGCAGCACAGTAATATTTCCATAATGACATATGATTAGATTTCACTTACAGATTTTATATCGATTTTCAGTGGTAGCAATAACCAGCTGACTGACAAGACTTACAGAAAAGATATTTTCTTTCTCCATCACTAGATTTGATGTCAATATTTTAGTGGTAGTATAATAAACTCAGCAGCTTGGATACGTTTTATTTTAAACACCAACAGTCCAAAATCCACAATTAAAAACACAAGGGGTTAAATATTGCTACTCTTATTATACTAATAAAAGATACAGAAGGTCAATGATGAACATAGACAGAATGAGTTTCCAGAGCTCGTGCTATAGTGTGCAGTAGCCTATACATACTGTATACTGTATATGAAACAGTATATGAGCTATATGTAATAGTTTATTGCCAAATTTATATTTATATCAGTGGAACTGAATGCTCATAGGTCACTCATATATGTACTGATTATGTCTGATTGTAATAAAAGCAACTCATGTTGTTTTTAAAGGTTTCAAAGATAAGTTTCTCTGCAAGTCGCAATCTCTGCCCAATTGTTTTTTAACAAACCTCTACGTATCTCAGGGGAATTCAATCCCCATGCTCAAGGGCCTTGTAGATAATCTGCTTCACAACAGCAAAAAACAATTTCACACTTTCACAAAAAAAAAAAACAGTTTTATTTATGTACGATGTAGAGTTGTTGGATCTTTTAATGAGTTTTGAGATCTTTTGAAAGTGGGTCTAATTGTAAAGCATCAAAGTCATGAAATAGAGAATGTGAAAATACAGCATAACTCAAGTTCTCAAATTGGGAGAGATTGTCTAACCTCATTTAAAGTGCAAATTTGAACAAGAATGTTATTGGTAAACTAACAGCACTGATACTCATGACTATTATGTAAATAAATTGATTATGTTATTAGAGTAATATAATTTTCCTTTATGAATTTGAATGGATTTCTGTGGAGTTCTTCTGAGTTTCTGCTTCACTTACATCCACCTAAAAACACAGCAGGATGGAAGGGTTTTTGCATTTCATAGCTGGTATAGATTTAAGCACTGGGTAAAATAGAAGCTCAGAGACACTATATAAAAGTTTTTGGAGTGAATTGGCCTTTGTTCATATTTGTTATGAACAAAATAATTAGGTCTGTTTTATTCCAGTGAAATTGGCTTCCCTTCTTCTTTTTCATCTTCAAGCTTTCATATTTTAGGTCAAAAGTTCATGAAAAATGTATTGTTTGCCATGTCTGCTGACGATATCGCTAACTTTATTGTGTAACGGTTTCAGCGGGACTGTTGCTAGAATTGGAATTTTACGTGGTGAACATAGACGAGTGGAGTGATACAAACAGTGAAACGTCCCAGTGTGCTCATACTAAATATAAGCACTGTTGGAACACCGCTCGTCCAATCAAATTAGTGGACCAGAACAAACCGTATCTGTAACAAACAGTATCTGTATCAGGCCAATACAAGCAAAAAACTGTAAATCAGATATAGGAGAAAACATACTGCATATCGGAACCTGTGTCAAGACAATGGAACTGAATTTGGAAAAGAAATTTATTTTTGGAACTGAATATGTTTACATATAAAGAGACTTTTTTTTTCTTTGTTTTTCCTTTTTTTCTTCGGTTAGGATTGATTTTATTATATTTATACTTTACACGTTATTATATTACAACATACAGTATTATATTTACAGTGAAATTGATTTTTGTGTGAGTATAAATATGAAATGCATCAGTTAAAAAAAACATTTTAAAGTTTGGTAGTTCTTAAAGAAAACGATGGGTATCTGCATCAGTATTTCAGTTTTGGTATCAGAAAAGGAAAAAGTGGTATCGTGTCGTCTCTAAACAAGACTTATCCCCGTGTCTGTGCTAAGAGGGAGTGAGGATAATGGTGGTGGAGAGCATGTTGGACATATGGATATTTAACATGTTGGGCCAAAATTTTCCAGAGCTTTTCAATTCGGTTAATATTTGGTGACTGCGAAGATTAGATTTACATTTAAATCATTTTCAAACTCAAGCTATTCAGTGAGTTGTCATCCTGGAAGAGACCACTCCCATCGTGATAGAAATGCATCATCATAGGATAAAGGTGATCAGTCAGAATAACTTGGTACTGATTTGCAGCAATGCTCTAAGGGGACAAGTGAACCCAAACCATGCCAGCAAAATTCCCACCACAGCATAACAGAGCTGCCATTTTTTCCTTCAATTTGTCACCCATGTATATTAACTCATTTTTGCCAAAAAAGTTACTAAAATCTTTTGAACTATTAATGGCTACATTTACAAAGTGCTCAATTTCAATTTACTGCTAAAATACCATTTTTCTTTTTTTGGGTTGTTCACATTATCTTTTTAACATGGTCTATATACTAGTCTATGACCTGATGAGACTATATAACACTAGTCTGATCAGGTCACATGCACTTGAGAACACTGCTCAACACGAGACTAATTCCCACTGCCGCAAAATCGTGATGTATACTGAGAAGGAGTGGTATCAAAGTCGCATAAATGCTGATCTCAGTTCTGATCAGTATGGGATTTCTGTATCACATATGAAAGTGCGCCAAAATAAGAAATGAAAAAGTCAGAGACTTAATCTGATATTTGCTGTTCATAATATCCAGCAAAACAAAATCTGTGATATATATGAGAAAAAATTGGATTTGGGCCACTTTTACCGGGAGTGTGAATGTACTTTATTTACATCTTTTTTTTTATTTGCCATAATTTGGTCACCATAATTTAATTCTGGCTAGTATTGGATACAGGATGATCAAAAAGATGAGCTTAAATCAGAACTCAGCACTTGGCCTTGCAAAGAGTCCATAGCCTAATACATAACCTTTTTTTATTTTCTTTAGTTTAAACATCTTTGAATTGTGTGTGTGTGTGTGTTCTCTGTAACAGCAATCTCTTATCCCTGCTGCTCATTTGCCAACACAGGCTGCTGCGTCCCTCGTTAATGTGATTCAGGGACCTGGATCCACCATCAAGCTCAATCAATAGCCGTTTCATTTCACACCATCCCTCAATGCCTTATAAACACAGCCCTCCCTCTCCCCCTGCAGTCAACCCCCGTGTTATAATTCTCCCATGGGTACCGGAAAGAGCTATGCTACACACACACACACACACACACACACACGCACTCCATGTGGCAGCTGGACTATGAGTCAGACATTAAATCTGTATAAAAAAAAAAAAAACTGCACATCTCTACATCAATATGAAGGAGTGCAGCCTTTCATAATAAAACTCAATGTGATGTTTCTCTTAGAAAAGTAAAAATGGTGTGAACATGGTGATGAGGCTTTTTCATGCTCTGAAATTTGAAGCCTTTGCAATTTTTATTGTACGTAATAACTGTTCAATATCAGCCTGGCCTTGTATCCCTGATCATGTAGTAAATAAATGATCACTGCTGTATGGGAGAAGATGTACTGTTTCAATCCCTCTCTCTCCCACACAGAAATAATGGTTCCACTGCCAAGATTTTAGGGAGCACATCTCTGGTTTGTCAGAAAGAAATGAACTAATAAGGAAGATGGGAAAATTCCAGTGTGGGTGCATGACCAGTCAACATGGTTCAAGCATGTGTGTGTGTGTGTCTGTGTGTGCGCGCGTGTTAGACTCACAAGGTGTGTTTCCAGGTAAAGTCTGAGGCTGTCGATATCGACTCGTGGAGGTGTCCAGTTCTCTGTGCTCTCCAGTGCTTCCCTCAGCCAGCAGATAAACTCATCCAGCTTAGAGACGAAGCCCTGAAAGTGGCCAACAAACACACACACACATGCACACACAAGCACACACACAAATAATACAAAAAAATATATATTTAATATTGAAAGAAAAAACCTGTATCATTTTAACATTTTACAATTTTAAAGATTAAAAACTAAAGTTTAACATCAAAGCAGCTGCTTCCAGTCAGTTTGTAATTATTTGAAAAAAAAAAAATTAAATGTTTGACATGTTTATTAAAATGATATCTTATAATAGTATATCTTAGAAAAGTGTATTCTGACATAATTTATTGCAATATCAGTATTATATCTTCATATCACCCAGCCCTAAAATATCCCACAGAAAATATTTTATACTTTATTATATATTATATTCTGACTTTTTGGAAACATCTGAAAGTTTAGAGAATTTGGCACTTTAGAACCTTATTTTTCCCCTAATATGTATCTTTTACCTGTAAACACAGGACCTTATGTGACAACAGAGAAGTACAAGTTAAATGATCTATAATATTTATGTATCTGTGTCTTGTCTTTGACACACATACAGTCAGGTGTGCATGACCATACAGGACAAAGAAAAACACAACTAAAGTCTCCTGATCTAACATGACATGTGCAGTCTAAAGTGAAATCCAGCCATGAGACTCAGTGAAACTGCACAGACGTTTGATGATGATCAGTACGCATCGATGCAAGCTCCTTTTAAATTTCAATTTCGGATATCGTTGATAAAGTCTGAGGTGCACAAAGTTGTGGAGCAGCAGCCTGCTTTAATCTAAGGTGGACAGTGCTTAGCAGAATGTCATTCAGCACTTGTCCTTGATGTGCTCGAGCTGCTGACGGAAAACTGGTTGTGTTGTTCCGACGTGTGACCACTGCCACCTTTTGGTCATCTCTAAAACTGCATCTGCCATAAAGAATAATTATCATTCCTTGTATCCATTTGCTCTCAGATCAAGCCTGAGGATGACCAGAGGGAGAAGACAGTGAGAGGGGAACACAGTCCTCTAATTACAGCGAAATGCATGCACTTATACATCACAGTCCTCTGGAGCTACATTCTAATACCATAAACCTGAACAGATCAAATGGCACTTTGTAATATCTCTAATGAACTATATAGCCAGACCCCCAGGCTTTATCCAAGGATACTGCTCCCTTTCTGCTATAGCAGCTCATTACCTAACATTGGTGAAAATCAAAGATATTGATACAAATGACCTCTCCACACGCCAGCTAGGAAAGCTATAATTTATCGAATATTTTGCCTCGACTTCTGAAGGAGAGCAGCTTTGAAGTGGGCAAGACTGCCTCTGTTTTCAAAACTAAGTGCTGGAGAGAGAGAACAAGAGAGAGAGAAAGACTGAGCAAGAATGAGAGAAAGATGAAGAAATGGTGTTCTGTGTGTATGTACCATTCTCAAGTCTGAACACAGACAGGGCAGCTTGGATTCTTGTCTCGGCTTTAACAGCTCTCTTACAAAGCTATACAATGTATAGACACGATGTATACATAATATAGATCAGACAACTCACGGCCTATAAATGTACCCTAAAAACTGCCCACAACAAATGGAACTGTTAGAGTGCCAGAGCTGTCTAAAGTTTCTCCCTATCATGGTGCATTTGAATCCCAGTGAATCCACATCCCTGGTTTATAGAGTATAATCAAGCAATCAGCATGACTCCAACTGTAGGAGACTATGAGATAATGTTTACTGAATATGACAGTTAGTGTTCTCCTCTAAGCACTTTCAGCTGCTTGAGTAGCAGTTTGAAAAGATTTGGTACCTAGACCTGTACCCGAGGAATTGAGCATGACTATATTCAAGGAGAAAATGGGGTAAAAATAAAAACAAATGCAACTGCAGATTTAAGACACTAATCAAAATTAGTACTCAGAGAAAATTGCCTGACACAAGCTACAAGATTTCACATCATCCTCGTACAGTTTAGAAAAGAAACTGTACATTGTCATGCTGGAACAGGTTTGGGCCCACATATGGGTGTGATAGTCAGGTGTGAACAAACTTTTAGCCATATAGTGTAGATAGATAGATGGACAGGCATGTAATCTGTTCAGTCTCTCTGTGTGGAGTTTTGCATGTTCTCCCAGTATTAGAGTATGCTTTCTCTGGGTTCCTCACACTGTCCAAAAACATGCAAATAGCACTCCAAATTGTCCAAAGGTGTGAATGAGTGTTTTAATAGGTGTGTGCATGGTGCCCTGCAATGGACTAGCATCCTATCTTAGGTAATTTGGCCTGCCTTATGGGTCTTGAGCCCAGGGTAGGCTCTGAAACAACTACGACCCTCACCAGGATAAAGCACTTACTGAAGATGAATGAATGTCATGTAATCTTTGAAACACATTAACTCGGCTGCTCTGTTAATCGCATGTCATCAGCTATTTATGAATGTTTGTCTCCGCATAAGGTGCTGCAAGTTTCGGAGCGGCTTTAGGAATTTATTTTTACTTTGTGAATTTTGTTTTGTGAATTGGGGGGTATATGGCCCATGATATTTAAGTTCATGTAATATAAATGTTTTGTGATTGTTTTAGTTAACATCCCCACTACAGTACCACACCATACCACTGGGGGGCCAGGGCCCACAGGTTAAAGACAAACACAACACAGCCATTGTACAAGAGTCAACAGAGATCAAATGACTTTGCTGGTACTTTGTATATGTCTAGGTTTCCTTCTTCTCCTCCTCTACAATCAAAACAAAATCTCAGAGCAGCTGAATATGTAGCCTCTGCTAACTTTGTTTACAGAGAGTCTATTAAAAGAAGATGAAGAAAAAAAGGATATCCAGTTTATCACCTTAGAAAGAGAGAAAGTGAAAGAAAAGGAAGAAATATATCAGGATAGATGGACAGAAAGGAAAGAGAAAAAGACAGACAGAGAGCTAGTGTGTGTGTGTGTGAGAGAGAGAGAGAGAGAGAGAGAGAGAGAGAGAGAAAAACAGGGAGATGGAGAGGAGGTTGGTCAGAAGCGTCACACTTGACTAAGCCCCTGAGACTCCCCCCAGCAAAGGCTTCAGCTGCCAGCTGTCTGTTGCCGAGAGGATGAAGTCATCTCCAGGGGCTGCATGCTAATGTAATCAATCACTTCCCCCGTGACATGCATCATCTCAGGTGGATGCGGCTGCCTGCCTTAGCCTGGCCCAGTCATCCTCACAGACACCAAGACACTTTTTTCTCTCTCACAACACAGACGAAGAAAACAGGACTAGCCAGAATCATTCATTTTATCATCTCTTTCATCTCATCTCATGTCACCTCATCTCCACTACTGATTCTGATCATCTTATCGGCTGGCGGAGGACTAATCAGGAGGGTTTTACAGTTCTGCAAGCAGAGATTACATTACGCAATGTTTTAAAACAAATTTCTTTACAGTCTTACAGTTTTAGAAACAGGAAACATGTCTAGTTTGAGTTTGCAACAGTGTTTATACATATACACATATATAATTGTTTTTAAAAATCACACACTAAATGTTATGTATGATATATAATAGATAAAGAATTTTCTTTTTATGTTTATGGTGATTGTTATTCTTTTTCATTCAGCACAATGCATCCCTGCACAACAGTACAATGTTCATACCATTCTGTAACATACTGCAAACAATAGTTATTTTATTTCTGTTTCCTCAGACGCTACATGTGTATATTTTCACTTCTTCATCTTTGGTCACTTTCATAATTGCTTCTTTGTATCTAATCTTTTACTCCACTATTCTATTTTTATTTAAAATTTCCCTTTGTTAAATGTCTGTGTTTTTGAATATTGTTAACAGTCTTACATTGTGCATACACCACAACAAATTCCTCATATGTGTAACATACTTAGCAAAATTCTTAAGATTCTGATGGAAACAATATGATGCCTGTATTTCCTTAAGTCAGCCACCAGGTGGCAGCAGTGTACAGCCTTTTTTAAGTAACCTTCACTGCAGAACTAACAGTCCAGTAGATGGAATCAGATGGATAGGAGTTTGCTTATAGGAGGATTTGGATCACATCCAGCTACTCCCCCTGGACATTTGTTTCTGCAGCGAGAACTATCACTTTTTGTATTAAAGTTGATATAACAAGTCTAGCATTTCTTTCAGAGTGGTTTGGCCTAGTGGTTATGGATTTGATCTGAAAGTAGCACATGTAAATGTTAACTGCTGATTGCTTTAAACTTTATTCCCAATATTATGTATTCAAATTTCTCTTTAGCTGTCATTAATTGTCTCATTTACTTTTTTGATGGTCCTAATTTATAAGTAACAACCACATTATTAGGCCTTCCTTTGACTGTTATGTTAAGTATTTTAGGATGTGGCTTTCTAGCACATATGCAAACTGTGATAACAGAATTTGGGGATTTCTTTAAGTGCCAAGTAATGACAGTTTATTGTTTATTTATATGCATACAAAGATAAGTGCTCTGAGCTTTCCCTAACACCCAGTCTTGTTATGCAAATATGTTATGCACCCAATTCCTAACTGAATAAATAAGCTCACCTCTAACTTTCCCCAAATGTCCTGGTAGTTCTCCTGGTGCTGGATGTCTTCCAGTAGCTGCTCAATCAGAGGTGTACACTGGAGCACCATCCTGGAGGCCTCAGGTTGCACAGTAATCCTCTCAGCTCTTCGAGACTTGGGTGCACACCACCCACCCTCGTCGTCTGACACCAAGTCACTGAGGGGTCCAGACTCGATACTTTCACCTACAGAGGGAGCCACATCACTGGACGAGGATGAAAACCTCCCTGTTGAGAAGTGCTTCCTATTGGGCCGGGGAGAAAAGACATGGCTGTTGGTCTCCCATTCTGGGTTGGCCTCAGTCAGCTCCCAATTGTCCACATCCTGAACTGACTGTTGCAGGGCTCTTGGGGGTAGGGCCTGGGCTAAACTCTCCAACTTTGAGGCAAGAATCTCAGTCTTCTTCAGCTGGGCAGGAAGGGCAAGGAATTCCTCAGAACCATACCAGCAATCATCTTTAGGGCTACTGTTCTTCTCGAGGATATGAGAGCCCTGTTTGGGCATGATCCACAGAGAACCTGTGGTAGGAAGATGATCATCCAGACTGGAAGAGCTTTCACGTGGATCGTGATTTGATGTTTCCTCCCCTGAAGAGGGTGGAGGGGTGGAGGAGTCACTGTTCACCTGCATGGTTTTGGAGTGCTTGCTCTTTGAGCATGAGTACAGGTTATTGTGTTCAGCATCGTATTCCTGCTCAGCCACAGATAAGCTTCTCTGGATGGGCATTTGAACTCTGCGCTTCTGGAAAGCTGCTTGGTGACTCGCTTGCCGGTTCTTTGCATTCATGATGTGGAGATTCTCTTCTGACTGACTCCCATTGCTGGGGTACACTGCCTCCAGGTCCAGCCAGAATCTAGAACGATCAGGCACATCCAAAAGAGAGGGCGTGCTTCTGCTAATGTCAGCCTGGTAGTGGAGGGAGGATTCTTCCATGTACATGGGCTTCTTGGGCACAGAGGGCTGAGTAGGTGATATGTCATTACTGTGAGAGCCTTGGAGTGGACGCTTGGAGAGGCCAACGTCGTTCTCTCCCTGCATAGCTGTGTCTATAGATGGTGCCTGGTCCATGGGCAAGCTCTGGGTCTCCTGGGTGGAATCAGCTGGTTCCTCCACAGGCCCCTGAATGGATGTGGTTGGTTCCTCCACAGGCCCTTGGGTGGATGTTGTCGGTTCACCCACAGAACCCTGGATGGATCTGGTTGATTCCTCTTCTGTAGGTGAGGATGATTCTTGGCTCTGTCTGGAGGCAGCAATAGTGAGAATATCTACACTCTGAAGCAATTCAGGGAAGTCTCGCTCCAGCTCAGGATAGAGGGAGCGTGGGTCTTGACCCAGGCCTCGGCTCTCTGGGTCTTCACTGGGACTGTAGTCACTCAGTTCATAGGCGGTGATGCCACAATCCAGGGAGAAGTAGTCCTGACTACACTTAATAAACAGCTGACCCGAGTCGTCCACCTCTGTCAGAGAGTCCAGTCGAGCCTAGAGGCAAGACGATGAAAAAACACAAAGCACAGTATTATATGCATATGTACATAAATGCAAATTATGTTTGATGTATGTGCTGCATAGATTATGTCAGGTACTGATTTATGCACAAGGCACGAGAGCTGAACACACCCAAAAACTTGTACGTGTGTGTGTGTGTGTACATATGATACATATGATGTGTGCGCGACCTGGTCGTGGTCTTGACTGAAAGCTTGAAGTATGTCTGTCTGCCGTGTGTAGTTGCCGTTGGAGTCCTGCAGGCCTTGGAGAAGCCTCTCCTTCAGAACCAGGACAGACACACGGAGCTGGTGCCAAAGGAGCTGCACAGTGCGGATGTCCACAATGATGTTCACCGAATACGACAGCAGCTTCAGGGAGAACTCGGTCTCCAGCAATGCATGGATCTGTTCCACATGATCCGATATGTCCTCACAGATGTCCTATGTCACACACACACAAACACACACACACAGGAGATTTTACAAACTGATTTACACAACTGTTATGAGACCTCAAATGCTTTTAAACCAAAGCTAATATTCCTTCTTCTGGAAATGATGACAAACACAAAATTCAAAAACCTAGAAACAAAATACATACTGTAGATAAAGTGAGAGGTAGTGTAAAACATACTGTAAGTATCAAGTATCAATCAAGTTCTTTTAAAATTTTCATACACAGAAGAGTAACCAAACATTTGAACAAAATCACAAAAGTTCCTCATAAAAAACAGTTTGAAAACAGAAATGAACAAAAAACAAGATGTGTAAGATGTGAGATGTCTAAAGATGCCACAAAAGATGCCACAGCCAAAGCAGGTATTTGAACTGACACAAGTAAGGATCTCGAAAAGTCATGTGTTAACCTTAAAAGTAATTCTTTGGTTACATAAAAATTTACCTACCGTAAAAAATAATAAGCACTGTAGAATGTTTCACAAAACTCTGTACATCCACCAAATGAAATACAGGAAGACTTATGTCATACTTCCACATTCTGCACTTGACTCAGTTTCACATGAGATGTGAATAATTTACATACGATATCTCAGCGTAAACAACTCTGTGCCACTTTGCCACATGCCACTAACACAGATGACTCTGATTACACTTAAGAGACCGTAGGAAATAAAACTAAACTGAGCCAATCAGAATTATTATATTGTGGCTTTATCCTAGGTATAAAATCTTTTACCCTCACATTTACACCAACAGGATAAACAATAGCATGACTAGCCTGGTCCAAACTGGAATGGAGCCATATATACAAACCCAGTCTAGCCCAGTTCCATTAATATCCTACAGCCAGCCTATTCATGATCATGTAATATCTTATGGCTCATTAACAGCACATCAATATCTTCAATACTAAGATTATCAAATCCAACTGTTAGCATAAACAAAGAGTTAAGTATCTATTATAAGAGCAAATAAAAACTAAACATAGAGATTGAGTTTATAAGCATGACCTTACAGAACACTTATTCATATACTGAATCTCACAGGTGGATTAAAACTGTTATAACCATTCTTTTTCACAGTCTAAACATTCAAGGACGGGGGATCGAGCTCCAGTTACTGTCTGGGTGAAGTTTTACATGTTCTCCCATGTGCCCATGGGTTTCCTCAGGGTACTCTTGTTTCCTCCCACCTCCTAAACCCATGCCAGTAGGTTGACTGGCTTTTGGCTGTTGTCTGTTTGAGTGTGTGTTTGTGTGTGTGAGATGCCCTGGGATGCACCTGGACCTTGACCAAAATATAGCAGTTACTGAAAATGAATGGACTTACAAATCAGGCAACTTCTCTGGATGCAGTCCTCATTTTTCCACACAAAATAAACTATAAACAAACAGGAGGCAACATGCTAACTTGATGGAGGTGATAAGTCTAGGATCATGACAGTGTTATTGATACCTTTTTTTAAATAATAAGAAGTGAGAAGTTAGGTGGCAAATCAGTTATATGTAAAATAGATGTTTACATCACATTAAACATTTTACCCCAAGCTTGTGAACGTTTTCTTTCTCAAAGGTAAGCTCGTTCATTTCATTTGCTGAATTTCCTTAACGATATCTAACCAGTAGGTTATAACTGGTGGATTGCTTTGAAGCCATTTCCTTGTAATGCTTGTTTCCTAGCAGCCAACAAAATTCTCATTAAATATTGGTCTCTCTGTACTTCTCTGGATTGTCCCCTGAATACACAGTAATGAAACTGTGAGTATCTCAAACCCTAACATGTTAGAGACTAAATGTTTTTACAAACTATATATCATTGCTATTATTTACTATATATTGCAATTGTTTCGTTTAATGCACCCTGAACAGCATCCAGCTGCTATTTATACCTCCATTGTAATATAATTTACAACTGAGCCTACCATTTCTGCTTAAGATACAATAATGGTATATTAGGTGCAATATTTGTATATTAGGATGGTAATTGTGTTGTTTTGTCTGAGATGTGTGTGTTGAATGTATAGTGTTGTGACCAAACACCAAGAAAAATTCCTAATACATGTAAATGTATATGGTGAATAAAATGATTCTGATTCTCCAGTACAAGTCTATTATGAGAGGGCATTATGAGGGTATTATGAGAGGGCAGTAAGCTGAGCAGTATTCCCAAACATCCCAGTGTTCCTCAGACAGTTTTGTCTTACAATACAGTCTTCATAAAAATGTACTGATTGGCAATCATTTCAAGTATTACAGTTACAATGAATTTTGCAATGGTGGCAATTTGGTTAGACTTTAAAAAGCAGTGAATAGGGATTGGAAGAGGTACGTTTTGAGTATTAAGCATTTGTTCAAACTGAAAAATAACAACAAAAAACAGCAGCATCAGCAGTGAAAGAGGCACAAATGCACCTTGCATAATCCCTGTCCATTCCTGTCCTAAGCTAAGTGACTCCGGGATAAGGCATGTTGTTCTAAGGCATAGGTTCTCAGCCTTGGGGTCGTGACCTCACGTGGGGTCGCCTGATGTGCGGCCGGGGTTTTATGAAATTTTTACCAACTATTAAATCTTGATTTCTGACATATTTGTAAAACTGTCAGATTATTGTTATTATTATTCTAATTTCATTATCCTTCATTCATTTTGGAACACGGTCTCATGTTAATCAAAGTGGTCTTTTATAGAGAGTGTGAGAACGTTTGGCCCTTTAATAGGGCCACTGGCCAAAAAAGTTTGAGAACCCCTGTTCTAAACAGATAAATATGTGGGATTCAAGTATAGCTGCTGGTAAGATCAAGATCACAAATAGTATGCTTACGGCCTCATGACTCTGGTTCCTGTCTGGTTTTTCTTTCTCTGTCTCTATGGAATAAATTACAAACTGCTGATATTAAAAGGCTAATTTCAGAATTTAATACTGTGAGACAGAAATCTTTACCCTGGCCTAAAACAGGGGTCCAGCTGCTGGGAACATATGACATACTCTACCACCACCACCCCCAACACACACGTGCACACACACACACACACACACACACGACTGCAGTAGAATCATAAGACAATAACATATATACAAGTTATTATAATATTCTATACTAAGTATTGAAAACCTGCTTGGACCAACCTTCCTGTTGTGTTGGTAACTGTTAGAAAGTAACATCAAAAATCTATTTCTTTAAACAAACACTGGAATGAGTTGTTTCTTTATTCCACGGATAAACATTAGAGTATGGAGTTCTCATGAAGTTCTCATACCCTGCAAAAAAGTGACTGACATCCTCAGTAACCTCACCATCTATCTTATGTCTTGGAAATTCCAGCTAACTCCATATGGGAAACTACTGAACTGCTTAAAGTAAAGAAATTGGGACTTTGGCAGCTATGAAGGATTAGAACAGTGCAGATATGCCAAAGCAACTGCCGCGTCGTTGTGACTCTGTGTTGTTGCCAGCCGGCGGCAGCATCTTGGCTGTGGTGCTTCCTGCCTCCGAATATAATGTGGCATGTCTGAATGTAGGTCAGACCTTCTGCCAACATGACAGAGTCTCTACACGAGACTTCTACCACAGCAGATCAAAAATAAACACTACAGTAGGGGTCAACAGTATCAAAAAACAGCATCTCACCCCGGTCACAGGACTTCACTCCACCTCAATTTGAAAAATTATGAGCAAGTATTATGATAAAGACAAATGTACATGATACTAATATTAGCATTAATGACCATTAACTTTTGATGTAGTAACATTATAGTAATACTTCATGAGCATTATGTGCACATAACAAATATTACTGCATATATATGCACAGATTTACTATAAACATAGTGCAACTTTTGTCCATATAGACAATAATACATACTACGCAATAAGCAATATTGACACAGAAAACAGCTCTGAGATGTCCTGCATGTCGTTTGCACATGGTATGTTTGCCAAGCGTGTGCAGCGAACACTCAACATATGAACACTGAAAACAACACCAGGGATCTGAAGAGAACCTCTCAACACCATGTGCACTCTTACTTTTCACAGCAAAAACACACAACAATAACAATAGCACTTTTTTAAACCATGAGCAAAAAAGATTCTTAAGTATACAGACTGCAGAAAATCAGTGCAAACTGTTACATCATTTTTATATAGATCCAGCTGAGCAGATTAGATTTTAAGCCTGCATTATAATATATGGCATAATGTATTGCATTATAATGTATGACATAATTGCCTGTAACCTTAACCATGCACATCCTAGAACTGAATAAAATTATACTAATCTAATGCATGATAATCATATTCCAAGTGTCCCTGTCATTGAAGAAAATGAGTTAACCCCATTAACACTATCCTGTTCTACACCAGTGCCAGCAAAATCACATCCATAATGGCATATGCTTACCTCCTCTGGGCTGCATGAGTCAGATGAAATAGAAAGAACTTTAGTAAATAAAAAAGTAGCAATGCATTCAGAGAAAGTAAGCAAGGTTGAGCTGCATCTACGCTGCCACTGTTGCTCACATGTTGTAGAGGCTGTTCTGTCTGTCCACCTTTACTCTGTCTTTCACACCATCAACGCTGACCCCTTTTTCCCTGCCTCTCTCTGAAGGAGGGGCTCTCACCACTGCACAGTTATTTTGGGATTCGACCTCCCTCCCCTCCTCCACACAGCCCTTGTGCCGGGTTCACTGAAAATAGCCAAGTGCAAACGGGCCAGGCATCTGCTACTGGGGAGGTCACACTCACACTCCCAAGAGCCTATGACTTTCCACACGCCCTTAGACACAGTCACTTTCTGTTGTTGTTGATTTTGTTGCTGCTGAGAGGCAGAGACAGAGCTATGGGTTGCTAGGCTGGACATTTGCTGGACAGCCTCTTCACCTAATGATGTTAACTTTGCACTTGGCGCCACCATTTCGCCAGGGATAAACGAATGAAGGAATCCTTCTCTTAGTGAGCCAGCAAGATAACGTAGTTTGAAAACTATTAAACTCTCTTATATGGTAATCTAATATAATTCGTCCATTCATCTTCAGTAACCGATGGGACTGCAGCTATCCCAGGAACAGGATGCGAGATGGTATAACATCCAAAATGGGATGTCAGTAATTTAGAGTGGGCAATCCAAATATCAACATGTTTTGGGGAGGTGGGAAGGAACCAGAGAAGCCAAAGGAAACCTGGGCACAGGGAAAATCCACACAGACAGAAAGCTGAGCTCAGAACTGGACCAGAGACTGTGGAGCTTTAAGCTGGCAACATGAGCCACTGTGCTGCCCATCTAATGTCATACAGTGACATATACATTGTCTTTCATTCGAATTCAATTATACTGACACCCAAATGGTCTCATTCAGGTCCGAAGTAAGTATTAATATACCTGTCGAATGTTGATATTCTATGTTGATTCTGAACGTAAAACAGGTTTAGATTTTTGTTCAGTGTCTCTGTGGCTATTCTGAGTGCCATAGGAGGAGCTGAACCAGATATATTAATCAAATACTGTATCTCATATAGAAGAATGAGGTCGAAGCTTATAATTCACACTCTAAAGAGTAAAATTGCAACCATCAACCACAAAGATTAAAATGGCTGGGATTTTTGGCTGCTCTAAAGAAGTGAAAACCCTTTCTGGTCAACATTGCCCTCTCAGTTCTCCTCTTAATGCTTCCTTCTCTCGCGCCTGCGCTTTCTCCTGTTGGGCGCGACAACATGCCAGGATTCTTCGAATTCTCCAGAGTGGTGGGATTACATCACTCGAAATAAATATCCACAAGCAGCTGCAAGCCTTCTCTAACTGAGACCTGATCCTGTCTATACTATGTACATCTCAGAATATGCCTCATTGTATGCATATGTGTGTGAATGTGTGTCTAGTATAACTAGAGGCATGGTTGCTTTAAGTTTGCCCACACCCACTGTATGCACATTATTTAGTGGGTAGGCCTCAGAAGGGAATGTAGACACCGCAGCTGTGAGGCAAGATCACACACCCTCCTCTCCCTCTCTACATTCTACACACAGCTGCTGGTGGATGATGGCACCACACCGTACAGCGACAACTACATATTCTGCACGTAGCCATATTTATACCACCTTTTCAGTGAACTTTTTTGAGAGTGTTAGTATGCCTCATGTGTAGGCATGATGTGTTTTTTTCATCTAAGCCAAATATACCGGTGATGACACCATCTAGTGTTGAACAGATATCAGTATACATTCAACTAACTGCATCGAAAGTCAGCAAAAAACAGTCACTCCATTTTAAGATGACATCAAAATGAACAATAAACAATGGTGAAATAGCAGCATTCTGAAGAGAAGAAATGTAAAACAAGTAAAGGATAATATGATAATATGATGCAAATAATATGATCTAAATGACCATCAGAATGTATTACACTGCAAAAAATGTCATCCTTAGCAAGTGAAAATATCTTGAATATAGCCAGGTTTATCCAGTAGATTCCAAAAAACACATAAGATTATTAAACCTATTTCTAGGCTAATTTCAAGCTTTAATTTTCTTATTCTATTGGCTGATCATTTTGTTTCTTTCTAGAAATAAATGCTAAAACTAGCAAATTTATCTGCCAATAGAACAAAACTATTTCAAGCTTGAAATTAGTAAAATTAAAAAAAAAAAAAGGCTAGAAATAGACTTAATAATCTTATAATAGGAATTACTAGATAAATAAGACTATAGTAAATGTTTTTCCATTTGCCAAGATGTATTCTTTTGCATTGTAGAATAAAAACCTTTACTAGTACTCTGTTTTCATACTCCTACTAACTCCCACACGAACTCCTCTCTAACAGGGTTTTATTACAGTTATTCTTAGACCAATTTTTACTAGCATGAGGATACAGTGCCAGCAGAATTATTGGCATCCTTCATGGAAATGAGCAAAAATTAATATACAATTGTATAGTTTTACTTAAATTTGTTCCCCAAAAAAACATTAGATGATATCAACATTATCAGCACATTTACAAATTTTAGTTTGTGATGCCTGGAATGGAGAAAATAACAGCACAGTCTATTCCTGCAATGTCTAACAAGGAAAAAATGAGAAACTGAGAAGGTCATTGTAAAACTCTGGATTTTGTGTTTCTTTAACCATTTCATTAACTGCTTATTTATGCACATGTTGGAAAACTAATAATAAAAGGCACCACTGACCTGCATGCATCCCAAACATCAGGTGACTTCTACAAAAGGTTGATACTTCCGTGTACTGGTCAAATGAACAACCAACTTTGAAAGCACACACCATATTCAACAGGAGAGTTAGAGACCTCACCAAAACATTACTTCTAATATAACCAATCCATTCTAACAGCTGGATGCATGTATGTCTCAGATATTTCAGACATTAGTTTAATTTAATTTGAACGAAACTACAGACCTTTATAATGTAAGCAACTATATGTAAGTGATTTCAAGGTTCTTTTGGATAAAATCAATTCATGCTTTAAAATGAGGGCATTTAAAATTAAAATTTTTGCCTCATAATTTTTTTAAATATAGAATGCGACAAGGGTAAAGCTGGCTACTCCAGTGTGTCCGCGTTGCTTATAAAAGTAGCTATACATGACTGAGCCTTTAGTGTGCTCTGCTGAATTCTATGATTCTATGATTCTAGCAACTTATTAATTGAAATAATAATAATTTTCTCCACTAGATGGCAGACTTTACTTATCTAAAAGTGACTCTGACACAGCAGGAGTGTAAAATTGCTCTCCTGGTGGGCCACAACACTGCATAGATTATTGTTTACACTGCTTTAGGACAAGTGAGTCAGCTCACAAAGGACAATTATTACCAGGTTTGTTAGAGCACTGAAAACACTACACTCTGTCAGTCACTAATCTTGTCTGTACTTTCACCCATCAAAATGATTGTCAATTATCACAATTATAATTGATGTGGTTTAATGATTTTTAAATGAAACCAGAAGACTGAGAAGGCTAAAAATGTCTTTAAAAAATGGGATTAGGGATAGTGACTAAATTATGCCCTTTATTTATTAATTTTTGTCACTCATATAAATCACGTTACTAACTGTTTTGTATTCAAGAACCACTGAAATGAATCTAACGAAAGAATGGAAATAACTGAGCCATAATAACAGAGGAGCCTTAGTCAATTCCATTCAGCAGTGTTTGCACTACGTAACCTAAAATGAATCACTGTCTCATTGTCTGCTGAGAGAATAGACAAAGAGAGCAATCATTCCCAATGCAGAGTCTTGAGTTCACTCCACACTATTATTATTACCAATTGAACTTGAGCTATTGTGCAGACTATCAATTTTTAAGGGAAAAAAGTGCCTTTCTTGCAGAAAAACTATTACAACCATGCTGCCACTGAGTAACAACAAGCTGACTAATTGTGTACTGGGTGGGTAGGTAGATATATACTTCTTATTATTATGGACATCAGAAACTGTGTTTTAATGGAAAGAAAATAACAGCATTACTCTAATTTGGTCTTAAAATGCTTTTTTACATATTTGTTATATCATAAAAATTAGGGAATTAAAATATCAGTTTCAGCTTATTGTAAAAATCCTTATATTCACTCTCTAACAAAAAAAAAACACAGCACTCCATCTTGGTTGATTTCACTTGCCCCTGGAGATGCGACCTGATTAGGTGATTAGCACCTCAGCTGGTCAGGTGATTAAAAACAAAAGAGCTAGACATTGATGAACATCTGAACCAGCCATATTCAAATTACCTTGTTGCTGCTTCTCCTGGGCTTCAACATAAAAATATGAGGGAAAAATTGTCTCAGAATTGTTGCATTGGCATCTGTGCCTATCTCTGCTGAAACCACAAACTGCATTTCCCACAATCCCCACCCAGCCAACAAACTCCAAGTTCCAGCACAAGAGCAATCACAAGACTGACAAGCATCCTATCCCTCTTCACAATCTCCAGACTTCTAATCATGCACACCTTTAAATAGAATGGTTCACTCACCAACACCTTTCAGAGTCTTAGTCCTGTTCAGTGATGTTAGTAAGCTTTACATCCTATGTTTGTCACTCTGGATATCTACACTGGTTTTGCCTGGGGCCCTGATTCAGTCCCCTCCAAGTTCAAGACTTGTAGATCACCTGACCCACGTCCTGTATATTGAGTTTGATTACTTCCTTGCCCTTTGGATTTGTCTGCCTTTGTTTTCCGCAATTATCTGAACTCTGAGTTTTTAGATGTCTAAAACCAAAAACCAACAGTAATTTTATTCAAATAATTTTCTATTAAAATACCTCCAAAGCAACTATCTAAGCATGCTGTTAGAGATGTTATTTTCCACATACATGAAGTTATCAAGATGGTAGTAACATATTCACTTCACTTAAAACACTGTCCTGGAAGTCACAGTGTTTTTGGTTTTTTTTTTTGACACAGACAAGACAAACATGTCCCTTCCCCGCTAAAACCCCTCACACATGATTTATTGACAACCGCAGCTAGGCTATAAAAAGCCATGGCATGAGGAGCTTCAGTGTGTTTGCTTTAAACATAAAAGGGATCAGAGGAACACGTGTCAGAGCTAACTGAAATCTGAGGGATGAGAAGATAGTGCTCTTATAAGAGTAGTCTTCAACAGATGTTCCGTCACTCCTGCATGAACAATGAACAAGCTGAGAGAGCTGTGCCTGATGCAGCGTCTAAAGCCTTCAATTCCAAACATCACCGTCTTGTCTATCCGCCATTCTAAGAACCAGCCAGAATACTTCACTTCTTCTTGAAGACACTGCACTGCAAATATACACAGCCTGCAAGCTTTCTATTAATAGGAAGCCCTCATACAGCAATTATATAATTGCTCAATTAAAAAGGGCATTGGGTAGAATTGGAGCTCTAGCAGTTACCAGGGGAATAACATTACGATGACTTTAAACCTAGGCCCACCTCATTAGCTTATCTTGTGATAGCTTAGCTCAGTTAGCTAGCAAGATGGGCTTCTTTAGCTTCATTATAAGGTAGCTAACCTATCTAGCTAGCTTCTAAGCACAGTTAGCTTGCTTAAACCAACAGCCATCATTAAAGCCATCATCATTGCCTTAAAACTGTGTTTTGAATTGTGTACTGTGTTCACTGTCCTTTCTAATCCTGTTAATCACCTAATGTCCTGTGTCTTGTGTGTCATGTTATTTGCATTAATACTTGTCATATGTTTACATCTGAGGCTAGCTAGGTTTCATTATACTGTACACCTGTGTATATGCATCATGACAATAAAGCTAAACTAAAGTGAATTATCTTGGCAGATTGACAGATTTTTGTTATCAGAGTTAGATAACCTAGCTTGTTATTTTACAATTATTTTCTTATTTATATAAATATGAAGTATCTAAACTGTTTGCTATTTCTATATTTGTACAATGGAAATACAGATGGCTGTGCAAAAAATGTCCATAACCCCATAACCTATTCATGGGGCACTCCACCCTGCACTGGAAAGATTCAATTAGCAAAAAAAAAAACCACATTTAGAACCAGTGCTAATACTCCACCAAATGTAGATGGTCACCCAAAACACACTGAGAGGGACACTGAGAGAATTGTGTTTCTTCAGTTTTGCACTGGAGCTACCAGGCTAAAGTAGCTAACAATAAGAAAGGCTTAGCTAACAAGTAAGAGAAGCTTATATACTGTATATGCATTCGAGGGAGGAAGTTGGCACAAAAAAAGGGTTGAGAATTAGTAAGTGCGTCAGATTAAATATTTCATGTACTAAACTGTGGGAGATTACCAGCAGACAGATTTGGGGGTGATTTTGTCTGTCTCGGGAAACGAGGTGTAAATTAGCAGCATGCATGTTGATCAGAGATGTGCTGCACTGTAGCCAGCACTGTAAAGTGCACAGTGTTTCCATTCGTTTACACAGATATTCTTTATTTATGGGGGAAAAAGGTGTAATGGGGAACATTTTTAACTATTTAGGCACACTACACTGATTTTGGTCTGCCAATGTTAATAGCGCATAACATATAACAGCTAACAAAGAAATTCAACACACTAAACAAGACATTTGTGGCATTGTGGCATAAATGCTATAGAAGCTGCATTGGTCTATATCCAAATCAGAATTCACTTTAAGTACACACTTTAGCACATCCTCATTTACATCTGCATGTATAGTACATCTGGCCCCCAGCATATAGTAGTTTTATCTTTGGTATTAAACGGTGTCTCTTACCTTTAGCTGTACCAGGTGAACATCCACGTGCCTGTTGAGGCTGTCCTGCTGCACAGACTGTGTAAGATCTCTCACTCTCTCTGCTGTAGCTCTCAGCCAGGTCTCAATCTCTGGCAGGTGAAGCACCACCTTCCAGTCAGCTCCTGTGTGCAGGGGAGGGGGTTTTTGATACCTCTGGCGATGTTCTGGGCTCTGAAGCACCTTATCGCCACTTTCATTAGGCCCACATGGACCTTGTTTAGGGCTGGACTCCAAGGTGGGAGTGACAGAGGTGATCATAGGTGAGGCAGCCTCACTGGCCACCGGTGACACTGCAATGCTCATAATGAAAATGTGCTAGATCCGTACGATGGGGACTTTGGAACAAACTCTGCAGAGAATAAATAAGGTAGAGGAAAAAGGGGGAATGAGAGAAAGAGGGATGGAAAGAAGGGGAGAGAGAACATGAGTGAACAAGTATGAAACACATTGACTTATTTTTAAGGTTTGAAAGGAGATTAGGGATGAAAATGCACTGCCAATCCATTTCATGCTCTGCTGGCACACAAATTGGCTGTCGCTTGCCCAATAACATGCCCAAGGACTTTTTATTTTTGAGTATTTTCCCTTTTGAAGTAAACAGGAGTGTGTGCAATTTTTCCATCACACTTATCCTCTCTCAATACCAGCCAACACGTAAATGTTATACGTAACGTAAGTGTTATGAGGTTTTATCAGTCGACTGCCTTGAACAAGATACCACAGACATTCATATTAGCTCTCTTTCCATGAGCACTGGACTCACTGACACTTCTCTCTGTAATTCACCAGCATCGATCTGCATTCAGCAAGTCAACTGCATACTCCAGCTGCATGGTTAAAAAGTGTGATACTTGCTAATCTGTTTCTCCTGATACTTTATAATTCTTTACAAACCGCCCAAAGAGACTGACATGCCAAGATCTCTGCTGACAAGACATACAACCCGTATGTCTTGTCAGCAGAGATCTTGGCATGTGAGAAGATTATCTCATTTATAAGAAAACTGATTTTTGTTACAACCCACTTATTTATTATTTCAAGATATTAGGTCAGTACCTTTGACTTCATATCTAGTTATTTTGAGTTAATAACTTGTTATTTCAACATATTATTTTGTTATTGACTTAATACTATAAATCTATATTTATAATTCTTATATATAAAATATAATTATGTATATTATTTAATTATATAATTATATAATTAAATTATAATTTTATATATAATTTATAATGTGTGTATATATATATATATATATATATATATATATATATATATATATATATATATATATGCCGCAAAAATAAAATACAAAGGGCAGTGAGAATACTGATGCAAATGACTTTACAAATGACTTTACAATCCATTCGTATTTGTATTAGCTGCAAACTATATTAATATCTGTATTAACTGCAAAACATCTGCAATGTGGATTAACATAGCAAGTTACACACACTCACAAGACAGATACCTATACCTATCTCTATAAGGAAGTAATTGTATTCGAATATGTAATGGGTGCTCAGTTATACGCAACAGGACTGAGGACGTACCACTGTGCTGGTCAGTGGAAGATAACCTCACTCTGCCGCCAAACATTCTTCCAGCTTTAGTGAATCCTAGATATTCCAGCTGCCTTAAGAGCTTAACCTCATTCATTCCCAGAGTGAAATCAGCATTTCATTCCCGCGTTCCACCTCTAAAAGTCCTGTTAAGACAGTGACAGCCACTGAGTGGCACTCATCTTACCCACATGAGTGTGTGAGAGACACAGAGAGAGAGAGAGAGAGAGAGAGAGATGTACTGTGGGAAAGAATAAACAGGCAAGCCTCATCTCTTGTGAGCAGCAAGGGGGAAATAATCACAGAAGATGAAAAATCAGTGCACATAATTATATTAAAAATAAATCTGTGCACATGAAAAAAATTTCAGAGCACATAAATGCTCACAGTATAAAAAACTTCAGTGCACATAAAAAAACAGTGCACATAAATGCTCACAGCATAAATGTATTTTTAGTAAAACCACATTATCAAGCTGGTCTGACGTTTCTTACAGTAAACAGTGCAGAATCTAGCGAGGGGGGGGGTTGGGGTTTAGAGAGCTTGTACTATGATGACTGCAAGATCCTTCATATGACTCTCACTTCCTCTGTGTGTCAGAATGAGGCAAAGGCTGAAGAATGAGATCATGAAAAAACCCTGGATAAATAACACCGAGCATTTATAGCAAGTGCCTCGGCTGAGTCACAATCTGAGCAATAAAATGTGACATATTATCTAATAGCACAAACCCCCTAATTCTGTCAAGTACTTAATAACAAAGCCACTGAAAGCAAACTGCATATAGTAATTTGGTGTCAAAAAGAGCAAAAGGTACTCTGGCTATGAGGTAAGTCTATCTTTATGCTTATAAACCAGAATCAATATGTTGGCTATACAAAACATATGGCTTGTGTCATTGTGCTTAGGCCATTAACTTTAACCCAAGGAACCAGGGACTTACAAAGGTGTGCACAGCAAAATCATCTTTACATTTCTTATAAGCGATGAACAGTCAAATAGCTTTGTAGGCTTTGAACAAGCCAGCTTATTTAAAATACCATTGGTCACCCTGCCATGGTGGCCTCCATGTTTAGATCATTTGACCACAATGACTTCGCAGGAGCAAAGGGGTTGCTGATAAAGTAGACTAGTCCACTCATTGGCTCCTGTTACTTTTCATGTTCGCTAAAGCCTACGCTCTTCCTCCAAGTGTACAGTTGGTTTGCACTAAAGTGTAAACCTATGGTGAGGGTGCATGGCTTTAGTGTTTCAGTCATACAGATGATTATTTAAACAGCAAGCTGTGTACTATTAGTAGTTTAGTCAGTAGAGCATGAGACTCTTACTCTTAGGGTTGTGGGTTTACGCCCCACATTGGGCATCAAACCCGGCCACTGGGGTTGCACAAGCTAGTGCACTCTCAGTGCTGGTCCCAAGCCCGGATACAACGGACGGTTGCGTCAGGAAGGGCATCCGGCGTAACAACCTGTGCCAAATCAAATATGTGCATCATAAACCAGATATCCATAATGGAGACGGATGATCCGCTGTGGCAACCCCTAACAGGAGCAGCCGAAAGAAGAAGAAGCTGTGTACTATTAGACGTTAAACAAAAATGAGAATTATTATGGAGGATTACTGGCATGTGAAGGCACAGCAGGGGAGTCTGAAGAAATTAATGTTTGACCATGTGAAAAGCATCAAAAACACAAGCACAGTGGTATAATTTTTTTCAAAACCATGATAAAGGACTTCAGCCGAGGTTGTTTTCTACTGAACCAGCAACTAAACCACTATATCTTTGTCTCTTCCTCCTCTTTTAAAATGTGACCTTTAAATATGTGGGTTAAATATGATTTACTTGAGTCTCAGTTCGCTTTGTCGGTATGGGGTATGTAATGGGATAACACTGCATGTCCATACAGAGCTTTAAAAACCTGGTATCACTGTACTCTTCATGACACGCTGTCATACCCAAAGAAGACTGTGTAAGCCTGAGTAGTGGCTGGTTATGTTATTAGTCCTAGTAATTTTCTGCTAAAACGGTCCACAATTATGACTCTCAGGAGTATAAGCTACTTCTGATCACGGGAAATACTAGTCTAATGTATCTTGGTAAATCCACTCTTTCAGCAATATTAGATTCATTCATTATTTAAATCATTCAGCCGGTCACTCCCTTATATCATCCTGAAACTGACTGAAAATCCCCTAGGTGAGAGTGCACTAGTGTATTGGTGCATGAGCACAAAGAAATGTTTTTATGCATACTTTTCAGTTTGCATACATATAAGAACATTTTCATGTTTCATGTCCCACAAATGTAACCTCATAACCATGAAATTTAGGATCAAATCACAAAAGTTGTTTACGTGAGACCCGAGATCTCTTCGCAGCTGACTCTGAAAAGCCTTATGTAGTTACGCACTGCACTTATTACCCCAGTAATCGACATTGCTGAATCTGCAAAATACCTAGCAACAAGCCATCTTAATTAAAGCTGTCCAAAATTAGCCAAGTCTCTGATTTACTGCTGGACAGACCTACTAAACACCACGCTAAATTTAAACCCACATAAACATGACAGTAATAACCATCTAGGAAGTAACAACAGGCATCTAACATCACCTGCATGTCAATATCTGAAGCAGAAAAGCTGCTCTGTGTTGATGGTGCATCCATTATAAAAATTAATAGTGAGCTACAGTGATAATAGCACTCAGTTATTGTTACGTAAAAAATAATCTCTAATAGCAAGATTACTGTGGAATATCAAGGAACTAAAAGAAACCCCATCTATAACTAGACAATGAGATGTTTTACGCAATGATACACAATAACATAATAAATAAATACACAGAGTTATATTAATGAAGATGCACCAAGAAGTAGCTTAAATTAGTAACCTACAACACAGGCCATTTTTCATGCAGTGAAACTGCTCCATTTCAGGGCACACCCATGTTTCTGCTCTCTGTACAGGCCTATCATATTGCATTCTGGGTTTGATAACTCAGATATCCCATATGTGCCTGAATCAATACAACTGGATAGCTGGACATAAGAGTGTGGGTGTGTTAGGAGGAAACTCACAATAATCTTATAACACCATCATCCTCATAACTGTGTTTAAAACCTATTTCCTGCCAGGCAGTGAATCACCATAACTGGCATCATCTGAGTTATGGTGATGCACAGGGTGCATTACCAGAACAGTGGTTTGAACAGTGAGTCCAAGTATGTGTGTGTGTGTGTGTGTGGGGTTGGTGGGTGGGCTTCAGCCAGAGAGCATGGAGGACCTGAGACGATTGTCTGCAGGGGAACAAAGTCAGGATTCTTCTCTCTGGGACTCCAGGCCACGTGCCCTGAATTATTCATTGTTTTGGGAAGCAGGCATGTTACAAAAATATGCCTTCCTAAATACTGCACAGATCCATACCAAAGAGGAGCACAATTGATAACTGCAGATAAAGAATATGATTTTTTTTCATAGGAGGGAAAGGCTACCTTTTTTTAATACTGAAAAAAATAACCAAGCCTTTTTCTTTGGTATTAAAGGGGAGTAATAAAATCCTAATTGAGTCATCTTATATCATCCTTATATTTACAAAATCACAGATTAGAAAAAGGTCTTTGTTCTTGTTCACAGTTTTAAGATTATTACTTGTCACACTGTACAAGATGATCCCACTATAATCTTTTCGGAATTCTGTAACAGACTGTGTGATAACATGCTCATGTCAGATTATACGATGAAGATCCTCCAACCATAGATCTGCAATTAAAGACTTATGAAGAATTATTAAGAATTATGTTCTGATTACGTCACTAGCGTGATTATGTCAATCAGCGTGATCCGGGCTTGTGCAGAAAATGGGGTCACATAAACAGAAACATTCTTCAAAGTGAGCTTGAGGTAATAAGGGTATTTTTTTCTGCCCATTACCAAGTTTTGTTTACATTTCACCATTGCCACGGTTTTGCGATTGTATTTGTAGCTGAGTTTCGCATCATACTATGCCATCCTCCTATTGGTGGCTTTTAGACGAGCGTCACAGAAGTGGTCTCACTGAGATTTTAGTCAAAAATTTCTGATACTTTGGTCGTGGTGGCACTAAATCAGCTGCAGGTTAGCTTGTCACATTATGTGCTACAATGGATTTATGATGTAGGATTTTTGTCTGCAACGGCAAATCAAACAGTGTAAAGCCAGCTTAACCCATTCCCATGTTTATACCTGAAGCTGTAGAAAGTGATTATGTCACATTATGGCTCATTATCCTTCACCATCATACAAACCACGAGAAGGATGTCACTGTCACCTCCAGCTAAAGATCTAAATCTGCATCTGGGTTTCTGTGAAGCTGCTTTGTGACAATGTCGATTTCTAAAAGTCCTATAAAAATATAATGGAACTGAATTTAATTTTGGCAGAACATATATAATCTGTCTTTCTTTAAATTACTGCATATTACACTGTACAGTTTATAGGCTCATGGCATATTACATAATTTCCTCTCTATATTAAATGACGTCCTGCTATTCTATTCATCTGAAATCACTGACCTTCATACCTTGTAAAAAATCTTTAATATCACTCCTATCACATAATTCTTCACCATGGAGTCAAGCAGACTGCCATTACTGCGGTCATTTCTGTTACCTTCTCTATACTCTTAATAACTTTCAGTGAAACATATTAAAATCATATTAAAATATTGAAATGAACCAAATTCTCTTGTCTCTAACTCTCTTTTTAGGACTGTCTTCTGAACTTTTGATCAAGTATTAGAATATCTAATCTCCTAGGGACACTAGATCAAAAAGTTAATTCATACCTTTATACTTAAGTATTTATTATTCACACATGAAACACTCATGAATATGCATTTCAGTATATTCAGTACATTTCCAGGAATTTTATGCTAAGTCTTAAGGCCTAACCTATAGGTATCTTGCTCATAAGTATATTTCCAGTAGAGAATGCTCAGTGACACTGAACTGCCTAACATGGCTAAATCTGAGAGAGAGTTAGTCTCAAAAGTATCAGGTGATCCTCAATAATTCATAGAAATAACCCTACAAGCTGCAATTTTTGAGGAAGGATGAACTGTCCTCTGTGTTTTTTTCCATTATTTCTCAGAATATATTACAGCATGTATACATACACCAATTTATTAGGAACACCTGTCCAGTTAGTGTGAGCCTGCAGCCATGATGGTATCAGATTCCTGTTCTTGGCTGACAGGAGTGGAACCTGGTCTTCTGCTGTTGTAGCCCAACCACCTCACGGTTCAATGTTTTGTGCATGCTGAGATGCTTTTCTGCTCACCACAGATGCAAAGAGTGATTATATGAGTTAAATACTTCCTGGCAGCTTGAACCTATCTGGCCATTTTCCTCTGACCTTTCTTATGGACAAGGCATTTCTACCTACAGAACTGTCGCTCACTCAGTTGTTGGTGTATCTGTATAAATCATCCTTTCAGAGATGACTCATTTTTTAAAGAGTAGAATTTATCCAGCCGTTCACACATGGATAGCACAAAACCTAAGAGAAAATGTACGTAACTGAAATTACTTTTGACTGTATTGCTATATTGTTGGAAAGATGGATAAAATTACATAAAAACCTCTTCAGTAAGATGTCTGATCCTAAGACCCTTCTTGACAGAGTTTGAAATGGTAATTCTGAATTTGCACTATACTGTACAGTCACATAGTTTAAATGTTTATTGACACCATTACAAGTGTATTTTGAGTAAAAAGGGTTTTGTGTTCCTAGTGGTTTTGTAAAGATCTGAGGCCAGCCAGTATGCTTTGCAAACCTCATTAACAGCAAACCAATCGACAGCTTATTTTATGAACAGTTCAATTTCAGGACATTATTTCAAAACACATGTTAACAAGAAAATGTCAGATATACTGTAGGTTAGCAAGGCATTAGGACTGGAAGTCAGCCTAATAAAGAGGATGAGCTTATACAGTGAGTCAGCAAACACATTGGCCCTTGTGTCAGGTGTATGGTTACCGACAGGGTGTATCACTGGTCATTACACTTAAACATTCAAACCTCTTGCATTTCCTCACACTACATCCACATACTACATAATGCTGTCTCAAGCAGAACTCTGAATACATCACCACACATTTAAGAGCCTTCCCTGTAGTCTGCTATGTGACAAAATACCATATACTTATAGATTTCAAACCTATAAGAGTGAATCCTCTGCTGTGGTTAAAGAATTGTTTCATTGTATTGTATGCACTGTATCTCTAAGGCATTCATTTCCTGGTTCTGACATCAATATGTTGACCTTTGAACTTAATTAACACAATGACTGGAGGGAACCTTTTAATCACCAAGTTCAATGCTCCTGTAGCGATGACCTCGCAGCTGTCCTGAACTCCATAAAGAGAGATATAACAACTCAAATCAACAGCACAATAACCTGAGCACAGCATAAGAAAACAGGAGAAGGACAGCATATGGACAGCATACAACATACCGGCGATACACTTATAGGTCACTAGTTCGTTAATACAGATATAACGAATTCTCATTCTTGCATATAAACAATTTCCCCCACAAACAGGTTTAATAATGCTGTAAGCTCAAGACTAAAAGTGGCTATCTGCCCACTGCCCCACCCTACTGTGCTTTCTGCTAAAGGCTAGTTGTTCTCAATATGACCGAGTGATAGTTCAGAACATTGCTGCACTCTTCACTTGAAATATGATATGACTATCAGAACATATTTGTTACAAAGCTCTTGAATCATCTAACATTAGAATCTTTTACCTGAGCATGTTTGGGATTATGAGGTTAAAATATATAGCTAGAAACAAAAAGCTTATGATTTGTAAAACCAAGCTCCAAGGTTACTGTTGCCTCTGAGGTCCTGTACATGAAGGTGGCCTATGTTCTGGGTCACCTATCTCCCATCATAACAGGCTCAAAGCACACTTTTAATGCTCTGAGGATAAAACAAAGACGGGAAGCTGTAGAAAAGGTTTAAGCTCTGGTACCAGCAGGGGACAACTTTAATGGAAAAGGGCTCCATATCCCTCCTGATCTCACCCCTCCTTTTTCTTCTGAAGCACAGAGATTCATCACCATAATAAAACAAGTGTCTCGCAGAACAGGGAGGGGCCGGACAAGAGGGAATTCTACCTATAGACACAAACTGACACTATCAACAGCCCAGAGCTTAGGACAGACATATTTAAAACACTGCACGCACATGTGAGATGTACAAAACGGTCACCGAGATGCCTTAAACCACACCTCACAATACACACAACACTTACCTTATACCTGAGGCTCAGTGGCAGGCGGTGGACAGGGCCAAAGCAGTAACAGTGCTAAACCGTAATGCCTCAAGAAGCACACTCACTATTAACCCTTCAGTCTCCACTCAGCCAGCAAGAGCATCAGCAGAAATACTCCTGAATCATACACACACACACTCATACAAATATAAACACAGAGCCTATGTATGTAAACACTCTGCTTTCTACAAAGGAAAAGCTGTGCACAGGTTCATATCCTGTTGTCTTGCCTGTATCCCTTTCCTCAAGGCCAAAATATAGCATCAAAACAACCGCTAGCACTCACTTAGAAAATACACACTTCCCTAATGGCTGGATGTGTTCTCCAGTGAAAGCTGTGTGTATGCGGCAGCTTTTCCCTCTCTGCAGGCCTCCTTGACAAAGCAGGATGCCGCTTTGCCAGTCATCGCTATCCGCGCAGTATAACCTTGGCACTAGGAACACAAGGGTCTGTCTCATCCAAAAGCACAATAACAACATCAGTGAGAAAGGAGATGCGTGTGGCACTCACCTGATCCCTGCTTTACTCCATCCCGTGCTCAGGGCGTGAGTGAGTGAGGCTGTGATGTGGGGGAGGTGTGTGTGTGTGTGTGTGTGTGTGCTGAGACACTGCGGCCTCGAGCAGCGCGGAAGAGCGGATGCTGATGATGCAGCGCCTTCAGCCGATCAGCCCTGTTGCCTGGGAAACTGTGGAGTGATGGAACAGTCACGCTGCGCTGTGATTGGTTGGCGAGGTGTGGCGCTTGAGGTGGGCGGGGCTACAGGAGACAGGAGAGCGGTGACCGAAATTTACCCTATATTAATCTAATATATATTACTAGGCCACGTTATGCTTCATAATTATGCTACTATGTTAAAACTACTAATTTTATTATATTATAATCTGACCTTAGTAAAAACAACCTGAAACCCCTTGTGAAGTTTATTGCGTTACTATTCGTTATCTTTTTAATGCACAAATTATTTAAACCTATAGACTATAAATACTAATGAAAGGCAGTTGAAAACATCTCTACATCAGTTTAAAAAAAAGTTTAAAAAAATAGACATTTGGAAAATGAACATCAGAGAACTAGTACATCAGAAAAGACTGCAGCATGCAATGTTTTGGAATTATGATTATGATTACAATAACAATAGTTTCCTGTATTAAGTATATTCAAAAGCATTTATACTAAATACAATAAGTTTTTGCACTAAATAAATAAAGGCTGCTCTTATTGCACTGTACTTGACACACTCATATCTGAGACCCTCTTATTTACTCACAAAAAAGCCATAATTATATATTGTTGTAGACAACTTGAGTTAATAAGGGATTTATTTTGTTCATTGTTGACAAAACAAAATATACTTTTCACTCATTAGTTGATCATTAATTGATCATTTCACTTATTAACTGCTTTATCCTCATCAGTGGTGAGTCTGGAGCCTATTCTGAGAACACTGGGCACAAGGCAGGAGAATTCACCCTGGATGGGACACCAGTCCATTACAGTGCACCATGCGCACACACACACACACTCATTCACACCTAGGGATAACTTAGTGTACCCAATCCACCTACCTGCACGTTTTTTGCACCTTTTTCAGGATGAAACCAGAAAACCCAGAGAAAATGCATGGGAACATGGGGGTGAACATGCAAAACTCGCACAAACTCAAGCTCAGGATTGAACCAGGGACTCTGGACCACTGCACCAGTGCAGCCCCTCAAATATATTACTGAAAATTAATAAATGTGTCAATGTATTAAATAGACAATGACAAAACTGTAGAGCGGTGGCCAATATCACACTTTAAAATTCCATCTCATTTTTATTAGAATCCAGTAAAAGGAAGGATGCAGCAGTGTGAAACACTTTGTTATTGAATTTCTCTCCAAATTCCACTGGATGGCAATAATGTTGCAAGAGTGAGAAAGGAGGCATGGCCTGGCTTTGAGAGACACACAGGGTGTACAGCAATCCAGTGACAATGAGTCTTCTGAGTTACAGATGTAATTCAGCAGTTGTCTGGTCAGATTGTATCAGGTGGTACTTCTGTGGAAATTATAATACTTTCCTAGACAATATGGTTCTTTGAGAACTCTTTAATGGTTAATTGGATAATTAAAAGTTCCTAGCTTCCCAAATGCCTTCTACTCATAACCATTTCTCTCTTAAAATTTCCACTTATGTCACAAAAAAGTAGGCTTCTATTTAAAAACTGAGAACATAAAGTGTGTGAATTTCAGTGTCTTCAGAAAGATTCAGTACATATTACTGATATTCCTGGTGGACTAAATTAAAGCTACAAAGCCAAGAACAGTAGGGAATCTACTCTGAAAAGGGCTGGTCAATAATCGAAGAGGTAAATTATGGAGACAATGTCCATTATTTACCTGTGTGTCTCTGTGTTTCTGTTTGTTTGTTTGTTTTTTGTCATGGGGTGTACCTCATTTTGAGCAAAAGACAATTCATAAATTTGTTGATTTTTAAACAACAGAACAGATTTCAGGAAGACCCAGTCAATCCATAATTTTAATTTCCAGTTAAAGTTGGGAAAACATATATAACATAATCTTTGAGTATAATTACATCAATTTAGTAATGTATGTATAAGAAAATATTGTATATATACTGTATATATCTTCATGTCTGATATAGTATTGAGTCTGTTACGCTACAGTGTACCTTTTTTTGGGAACATACTGCTCTTCCTAACAAAAGGGTGTATGGTAAGAATGTAATAGCAGTGGTATGTTCTTGACAAACAAAGAGGTTGGAGAGAGCTATAATTGTGGCATTGAGTTAAGAAGTTGACAAAGGATTAGCCTGTTTCAACAGGTTTTTTACCTTCTTTAAAAGCCTGTTACCAACCCATAACTGCTGTACCACCCACAGGCTGGGAAAAAAAACACAGACAAGGTTCTTGTCACATGTAAACAACATAAGAGCAACTTAAAAACAAACTGACAAACTGCCATTACCTAGCCACGCTCACAATTCAAAATCGTCAGAGATTGAAAAGAAAGAAATTATATGAAGACAACTTTGTATTTTCTATTAACATAACTACACATAGTATGATGTACAGCACTGTATCCACAAAAGCAATTTTCACAACCCAATTTTGTTCCTTTTACTATTAACTTTTATGAAGTACTTTACATGCACCATTTCACTACATTGCTACAGGGAACAATTAAGACCTGAGAAAATATATCCTTGCATATAAATGATCCATATCAAGTGAAAGTGATCTCAGGCCCAAACAGAAGACACCAATTAACCTAAGGAAAAATGATCCTATTACTCTGCCAATTATTACCATTTCTGCCTTGGAGTAGAGCGACAACAGTGTGAACGCTTCCCTTAGATGGAAATCCCTACAGCATATTATCTGAAACATGGCAGCCTGAGATGATGAGTGACTTAAAGCTAGGAATTAGCTCTATTAGGCTTAATCTACAGGAATCACACTGGCTGGCACAGAAAATGCCATCATCACTGACTGGTCAAAATTAGCCTCCTGGAGGCTGGAGTATCTTCAGTGCTGGTAATCTTAAATGAAAGAAGTTTTCTGACAAGTCCAAAAGCTGACAGTGAAAGCGAGGATTCTGGACATGGCCTTGCCTTGCATAGCAGGTGAGCTTTAAATATGAATAATTTCATGGGAGTAAATGAAATTACAGACACATGCATACACACTGATAGTGTAGAACTCCATGATACCTTCTGACTTATTCACTTACACATAAAACATTTCCATTTTTTAATACAGTTTATGCTATAGTTTGTTTATTTGTTTGTTTGTTTGTTGCAGTCTTATTCCAATATGCAAGATCAAGCTGACCGCTATAAAAAAATATGCATTAAATAATACTACTTTGACATGTATATTATTTAGTTTTGCTTAGATGCTATAAAAAAAAACAGAATAGGATGACAAATCTCTAAACCGTTGCTGAAAATTTATACAGCAAACCTATTATATCCAACCACTGCATAATGCTGCGGTAGATCTTTTCCGAAATGATTACATCACTCTTTTACTATAGTGGCTATTGCCTGAAATGTATGAAAAGCACGCCATTGCGGCTCCAAAGCAAGCAACTAACCGGCTGTCACTACATTGTTCGAAGAGCCAAGATGGCGGCACGTGATTGTCAGTTTTCTGGCAGCCTAGTTACACAGGGCGAGTCAGAAGCCCTTTAATCGATGTCAATGAAATACGCAGGCTCTAATTGGCTAAGATCAGTCACGTGCAGAAAGAGCCAATCACGTTTCAGTACCGCTCCAGGTGGCGTCCCTCCTCCCTGTATCTCTGGAGTAGGTTTATTTTGGTTTACCCTGTTCCCGTGCTGCCGCCATTAGACAAATCGGCACTGGAAATGGGAATTAGTACTTCATAAGTTCCCAGAAAGCTCACTAAAAAACTGGGGTTCGCGGATAGCAGGATCGTTGCGGTGGAAAAGGTAAGGGTGGAGGTAATAATACGAGTGTGTGCTGCTAACGGCTGAATTGTAGCTGCAGGGGGTTTGTCGGGTTGTTTATAGGTAGGATCGGTTTCGTTCGGACAACTGCTCGAAAGCGCCGGGATGTGTTACTACAGAAATGCAACTCAAGAGGGCTCTATGCTCTGAGAAACCGAGATCAGGAACCGAGAATATGCGAAGGCCTGTAGGTTTAGCTTGCCCATTGATTTTCTCCGCCTGTTTCCCGTGTAGCCTACACAAGCTCAGAATGCTACTGTAGATCCCGTTGCTCTTCGCTCACCTTCTGCCCCAGATCCAAGGAGGCTGCTTAGCTTAGCTGAGCTAGCTACAGTGATTCTAACAGGACAGCCTATCATTACCTGGAAGTCAATTACTTCAGTAGTAAATTAAAAAAATATATAAAAACGCGGTGGTTATTTAACTTTCGCTTATTTCGTTTCCATGTTTGTTTTCAAGTTCTGGTTTATACTGATGGCTAGAATAATATCACTTCTAATGTTAAACTCATTCAGGCTCATACACAGCTTTGTATTGACTTCTGAGAGTAAAAGCTAGTTGATATGGTACAATTTAGCTCGAATTGCTACAGGTTTTTTCCCTAAAAACTGCTACCTGTAAATGAACTCTTTTCAGTAAGGCCGTTAGGATCGCTTTGACATGTAGCTTAGCTAGCTAACTCTCCGGACTAAACCATTAATTAGGGTCACAGTTCGGGCTAGACCAATTCCCCAGACCCAGACTAACTTAATACGTGTCTGTAAGTTGTTCATGTCGAAATGAAATAAATTACGCGACAGGTCCCGCTTATATTATCGTTAACAACAGTAAGTAAGAGCTTGCTAATGCTGCTTACAGTACAGTTGAGTATGTTAGAGGAGAACTGGGTTTGAGCTAACATAGCTAGCATATCCTGCATCTCTGTCAACTTGGCTTTGAAAACCACTGTCGAGTGAGCTGGAATTATCTGTGTTTTGTGGTTTTGTTTCCCGATTTGGACTTCACACAAGAATGCTCCAGAGTTGTAGGCAAGTTTCCCGTGGGACAAACCCTTTCAGACTGTCTGTATTGTGTTTTTATTTGATTACTGTTTCACACGGAAGGGCGAAAAAGCGAGTTCCTGTATAGTGAACACAGCTCTGAAATCCCTGCAGCCCATGTGTGAGAAAGCACAGCTGCACCACCACATGTAAAACATTCAAATGGATGTGATGTGCCTCTGCTGCACCTTACTCAAATGTGATCCAGTGCCACTGATATCTTACATTGATATATCTGCCAGAAGTGGCTGTAAGTGACAGGATTGGAGGTTTTTGGTTTTTTTCCCCCTATCTATTTGCAGTCAACATTGTTGTCTTTTGCTTTAATGTGACTTTCATGTAGATAAGCAGATGATTGACTGATTTGTGTGTTCTTTTCTCAGAGCACCCTGGCAGGCTGAGTGGCCTTTGGTCAGGCGTGAGCCAGCGGCGGGCGGGAGGGAAGGAGGGAAGGGGGCATTTAGAAGTTCTGCTCGAGCGAGGATGACTGATTTCCAGCCGAAGTGGAGCTGCGAGTATTGCACATACGAGAACTGGCCATCCGCCATCAAGTGCACTATGTGTCGCGCCCAACGACCCACTGGCCCCATCATCACTGAGGAGCCGTTTAAGAGCAGCCCGAGTCTCAGCTCACACCTGTGCTCCACTCAGGAGGGCTCCAGTGTTCTCATCTGCCCTGATTCTAGCGCCCGACCCCGAGTACGCGTGGCCGACGAGGCGCAAGAGATAGCCAGCAAATGGTCATGCCACATGTGCACCTATCTGAACTGGCCGCGTGCCATCCGTTGCACTCAGTGCCTCAGCCAGAGGCAGCAAGGGCCTCAGCAGGGCCCTCACAGGCCCTCAGATGGCCCACACACCTCTGAGCCAGGCTGTCGACTTCCTGCACCAACGGCTCCTGACCCCTGTGAGGAATACAACGACCGTAATCGCCTGAACACGCGTGTACAGCACTGGGCTTGCTCAGCCTGCACCTATGAGAACTGGCCCAAGACCCTAAGGTGTGTAGTGTGTGACCACCCTAAGCCGAGTGATGCTGTGCTGCAGGAGCCACAGCCCGAGAGTACCATGGCCCTGTCTATAGTGAACGAGCAGGAGAGGACAGCAGGGGGAGGGGGTGTGGGGGGCAGTAAAACGGCTCAGAGGAGGCTTTCGCCCCCTGTGCCTGCTGGCCAGGCCGAAGTGCAGATTGAGCTGGCGTCCGGGGCAGTGGGTGCCCAAGAAGAGCATGAGACGGACTTTAAGAAGCTCAAGCAGATCAGGAACAGGATGCGGAGGAGTGACTGGCTCTTTCTCAATGCATGCGCAGGTGAGAGGAAGCCTGGCAGCTTCAAAATATTCACTGTGCTGGATCCTTACCTTTAACTGCAATGTGTGCATTAGCAAAAAGTCTGACCTCTTGAGTGATTTCCTGTGTTTTAGGCCCATTGCATTGTATTCTGAATTTTCCAACTATGTTATTTGTCTTGCATCACAGTCTTTATCATCTCTATATGCTGGAAGCTTGTTCTATTTAACAGCACCTTAAATTTTACCATGATATACTTATAGCTACAGTTATCTACAGAAATCAGTAAAAGCAGTTTTGTTTTGACACTGTTTGAATCCATATAGTAAATCTAATTAAGTGAGTCTTTATGTGCTCATGAAATCAAAATTAGTGTTTTGTACAAGTCTCTTGGCCTTGTGTAAAAATATGCCAGCGTCAAAAAAATGATAAAAATGTGTTGGGTAGATATTCTTATTTTCATTTTATAGTACAGAATTACTGTGGAAAGAAGAAGCCTTTATTTGTCACATATACATTACAGTACAGTGAAATTATTTTCTTCCCATATCCCAGCTTGTTAAGAAGCCTGGGTCAAAGCGCAGGGTCAGCTATCATACAGTGCCCCGGAGCAGAGAGGGTTTAGCAGTGGCAGCTTGATGATGCTGGGGCTTGAACCCCTGACCTTCTTAAGCATAGAGCCACCACTGCTAAAAGATTTGATGACTCAGACTGTACACATCCAATTTGCATATGTATATGTCCTGAACAAACTGCCTGTATCACTCTATAGTAGAAGCTAGTTATCAGCAAATATGGGTTGTTTGTGTTGTGGTTTTGCAGCTTCCCACATGTTATTCCCTATTCAAAGCATCCCTTGTGTGTTGAATGATAGAGTTTGTGTGTGTGTCTGCACTCATTGGCTGTCTAAAATCTGTTGATTGTCTCAGCGTAGTCATGTACAACTTCACTGCAGGCTGAGTTGGTCTATGAGCCGTGTGCAGTTAATATGCAGCTAATGTGTGTGTATGACACGGTGTCTGAGCACTTGGAGGTATCAAGGCACATTTAACGGCAGCCTAATGCCTTCACTGCCACAGGGAAGAGGAAAAGGCTGCTGTGGGTCAGTGGTTGGAAACCTCTGCTTTAGGATACCGAACACGACAAAAGTGGCAGTGAAAAATCCTACACAGCTGAAAACAAACTCTTTTTATTAGATTCATTAGGTCCAGCAAGAGGTATAGCGTATCTATAATGCTACTGGCTGTTGTAGAAGTCAGTCATGCCCTTTGACCCTCTCCTTCCCCGACTCCTTTTTCTAACCCTTTTCTAAGGGTTATATGTCATCATCAGGATCAAATCATGGCTCTCAAGCAATTTCATGAAAGCATTTCAGACATTAAGTAAGCAACACCATAAAAACTTGTCTTTTCACCTCAGATCCCAACGACTTTGTTCAGACTTCTTATATTAACTTCCTTCTCCAGAAGCAGTAAAGTTTGCATCCTAAATGTCTTTTTTTTTTCCGTGTAGGTAGTTAACAATTTCCAACAGACACTTATGAGAATAATCTTAATTAACAATTTTATTGGGTATATAATGTGCTATGTAGCTTTAACACGTGTATTTACATTTTATGTATCTTGGTAATCCATCTGTAACAGCGCAGACATCTGCAGCAGTTCTGTTATAGTCATCTGTATCGAGACACTTTATATAAAGTGGGACTTAGGGGTCACTGTCATTGGTTTAGATTTCACAAGTCTGCTGAAACGTTCATAGACCTTCATGACATTTTTGTGTTCATTTCCTTAACCTTTTAACCAGTAGTTTCATATGAATCGGACCTTTTGTAGAAGAATCATTAACCACTGAAACCTGAAAAAGTCCCAAAAATGCTGCAGCATTTAGCAAAACAGTGCCTGATCTTGTCTCATTTTAATGAATGTTTCCCGAAAATCCACGTCAAGCAAATATTGAAAGTCAAGGGATTTTTTCCCCATAAGATTTGCAGTACTCTAGAATGCCCTTGTATCACCACAGAAAGGTGCTTTTTTTAATCTTTCACCTTTCAATATTTATAGATATTCCTTTGGAAATATTAAATCTACAGAACATTTCAGTGCACAAAGTTGAATAATCATTGCTGCTTTAAGCATTTATTTTTATTCTCTACATTTTCCTATGTGACATGAACTAACAACAGTTTACAGAGAGTCAGGCATTTTGTCAGATATAGTCTAACCACATACTGGCAAATTACAAAAATGATACCGATTTTGAGATTATGTGCAATTTTTTTTTGTAATGCTGATGGATAAGATGAGATCATTTATAGTTATTGCTATTACTAATGCCCACCTGCATAAGATAAAAACAGAATTGGGGTTAATCGGTGGAGTCATATACAAAAATGTTTACATTCTATAATTTCACAATTGCTTGGACTTTTTGAGTACAAAATACATTAGCTCTAAGATCTAATCACTACTAAAGGGAAATATTAAATTATAAATTACATAAGGATTTATGTACAGTCCCCTCCGAAAGTATTGGAACGGCAAGGCCATTCCAATACTTTGCTATACACTGGAAACATTTGGATTTGAGTTCAAAAGGTGAATATGAGACAATAGATCAGAATTTCAGCTCTAATATCCTGATATTTACAACTAGATGTGTTAAACAACTTGGAACAGGGCAGCTTTTGTTTGAACCCACACATTTTTCAAGTGATAAAAATATTGGAAAATATGACTGACAGGTGTTTGTTGTTGCCCAGGTTAGTTTGCCCTGTTAGCTCATTGTTTAAACAATTAATAATTATTTGATAGCTCTGTAATAATAGCTTTGAATGTCTAACACCACAAAAGAAGAATGCAACAGTTTGGTGATGTCAGTGTATCACTGGCTTGATGCAGTTACTATAAGCAAGGGATATACAAGCAAATATTAAGCAATATTTACTTTAAGACTATCTGTTCCAATACTTTTGTTCACCTAAAACTCGGGTGGGCTGCTACCAAAGATTCTAAGTTGTTTAACACATCTAGACATCCAGGAAATGAAAGCTGAAATTCTGATCCATCATCTTATATTCATCTTTTGATCTCAAACCTAAATGTCTTCAGTGTATAGCAAAAACAAAAGAATTAGCCTTGCTGTTCCAATACTTTCGGAGGGGACTGTATGTAATATGTTTGTGTTTAACATATATATTTCTCTCCTTTGTAGGTGTGGTGGAGGGTGATTTGGCTGCAGTTGAAGCCTATAAGTCATCAGGTGGTGACATCGCACGTCAGCTGACCTCAGACGAGGTCCGTCTGCTGAATCGTCCATCTGCGTTTAACGCTGGCTTCACTCTGGTGCACCTCGCCATCCGCTTTCAGCGCCAGGACATGCTCTCTGTGCTCCTCACTGAGGTCAGCCAGCATGTATGCTCAATTTTGAGTCTTCAAAATTCATAAAGTAGTCTTAAAGTGATTGTCACCCTACATACCTGTTTTAGGTATGTTTACACTGATGTGTTTTTGTGTGTTTTGTTCTCACTCAGGTGTCTCAACAGGCAGCTAAGTGTATTCCAGCCATGATATGTCCGGAATTAACAGAGCAGATACGGCGGGAGGTGGCTGCTGCACTGCACAGGCGTAAAGGAGAGTTTCCCTGTTACTTCTTCACTGATATCACTACCTTTACTCTTCCAGCAGGTAAGACACATCGTTTTCACTGAACTACATGTGTGCGTCAGTAGTTGTGCTTGCTCTTTTGTTAACTTGCCGTATCTTATGTAGATATTGAAGACCTGCCTCCTAATGTCCAAGAGAAGCTCTTTGATGAGGTGTTGGATCGAGATGTACAGAAAGGTAAAAAATAGATTTGTATAATGGCAATATTACTACACAGGTTGCTGCTACTCAGATTAAATTAAATAAATGGAAGGGTCGGTGACTTCACAATGTGACTGATTTATTGGTTTTCAAGAGAAATATCCAGCCCTGAACAATATACAAGATTTTTTGTGTTTTCTGCTATGGTAGCCAGACTTCATTACACCAAATAGCCCCTGATGGTGTGCATGGTTGCAGCTAGAACGCTAATCCCCAGATAATGCACTTAAATTACACTTATAATGATCATAATTTTGAAAAACACATTTGTGTGTGTGTGTGTTTGTGTGGGGTGCTACAGTAGACATCAAAAACACTGATTCCTGCTGTAACATTCTTTTCAGCCCCCTTTGTCTCCCTTCTATTCTCTTTTCCTTCCTTGCCTTTAATGTTGCTCTTTGCAAAAGTTTCATATTAAACAAAGGATTCTTCCTTTGTTAAATACACTGTCCTATAATAAGCACACCTGTTAACTGCTATCAAAATGTTGCAGAGCTTGAAGAGGAATCTCCAATCATAAACTGGTCTTTGGAGCTAGGCACACGCCTGGACAGCCGGTTGTACGCTCTGTGGAACCGCACTGCAGGAGACTGCCTTCTGGACTCAGTGCTGCAGGCCACATGGGGCATCTACGACAAAGATTCTGTACTGAGAAAGAGTCTGCACGACAGCTTACATGACTGCTCCCACTGGTGAGGGAACACACACAAGCCTGAAACATCTTCTAGAGAGAATCAAAGAGCCAGTTATTTAGTCAGTCAAAAGACCAGTAATTTTCCGTCGATTAAGTATGATTGATTTGCACATGGACAGGTGGTTTTCTTCTTCCTGCTTGATGCCTTGTGCATCTTTTATCCTGGAGTGTTAAATATCAAATCCTGCATTGGGGAATTAGACATATACAAAGATTGTGGAGAAAAAAAAATGCAAGGGTGAAATCAGAAAGCTGTAGCATTGAATCATTTAAGAGACAGACAATGAAGACATCACTGCTGCAGTCTGTGGCCAAGAACTGCTATTTATTTCCAGAAAGCTTTTGGAGCCATCGTAGTTAGACATTTTGGTAGGAATTTTTTTTTGTAAACTTGAATAAGCCCTAATGTGAGACCACACTGACAACAGTGACCTTTAGTTCAAGAGGCAATGTTTAACACCATATTTGAATATTTTGCCTGGGGTCTGATTTCATGTGTCAGGTTGGATTTATCACTTTCACACTCGCACCATACAAGATAAAGCTCTGTTACTTGCTGCAGAAGGATTAGTACTACTGTTTATACAAATACAGTTTAAAAAAAAAAAACTTTTCATGAACACAATGTTCCAATCAAGAACTCTATAACTCTATATGCAGATATTTATCACAGTTGCAGATAATTAGTGAGGTCAGCTAAGGCGGTCATAAAGTTTCAAATTAAGTATAGTGTATGCTTATCTGTAGATTAGAGATTTAAATCATAATCCAGTTGAATACACAGCCACACTAAATGCTGCATGATGCAGTTATAACTCAACCTGCTATTTACAGCAGTCAAGGGTACAAGATTTGGTTTCTTTTAATATAATATTGATTATAGGTGACTCAGATTTCTTCCAAGGTGGCTGATTGATTTGTCTAGATATTAATTATTTAAGAGATGACTTTTTGTTGTTATGAATTTCTAGGTGTTACGGTTTTGATTTGTTTGGTGTGTGTGTGTGTGTGTGTTGCAGGTTCTACACCCGCTGGAAGGAGTGGGAATCGTGGTATTCTCAGAGTTTTGGCTTGCACTTCTCTTTGAGAGAAGAACAGTGGCAGGAAGACTGGGCTTTTATTTTATCACTGGCCAGTCAGGTATACAATCTCTCTCTCACTCTTTCACACTCTTTCACAGGTTATAGGACTAGGCATCCTACTCCTCACTTCAGTCTCACACATAATCACATAGCCACCATGTCAGCAAGATATTTATAGCAGACCTTCCTCATACGTTTCAGTGGCACTTGCATGCTTTGTCATTCTCTTATTAATGTGCAGTATATACCAGCAATGTTAGTTTTATTCACAAATGTAAGACTTTTTTTCCTCTCTTCTTTCCTCCTCTCTCCTCAAAAATCCCCCTCTCCTTGTGCCTTGTTCCTGGAAGCCGGGGGCAAGTTTAGAGCAGACTCATGTGTTTGTGCTGGCCCATATCCTCCGCCGGCCCATCATCGTGTACGGTGTGAAATATTACAAGAGCTTCCGAGGGGAGACGCTGGGATACACCCGCTTCCAGGGTGAGCTGGAGAAATGAGATTTGAATGAGCTAGCTGAATAGGGTAGAGTGGTTTAATAATTACAGTATCAATGATACAGGACTGTTTGTAATATGAGATTTGGTGTAATGTATATTTAATAGTTAAAGTAACTGGGCTTGTGTTACCCTGAAGATGTTTTGCCACTCGTCTCAGGAGCTTAAATAGCATCTGATCTAAACTGATGAACGGCCTCTTATGAAATAACAGTAGATGTGTCACCCAGTAGATATTTTTAAATACCATTCCTGTTGTGATTGGGCAAGACTGCAAAGAGAGCTGATATATTTGCTTTGAAATGTTAATGTTAGCAAAACTGTTGCACATGGAGTAGCAGAGATTATGAATACATTATCACTCGACAGCTTTAAGGCTCATTTATTCTTTCATCACTGAGCTTCGTGTGAATGACAACAGAAGGCGCATACAACCCCTGTGTTTCAAAAATATTGTGAAAAATTTTCACACAGTGCCATGAGCATGATTATGGCACTCACCTTCCTCACACCTGTGCACCAGGCATAAATTAGGTATCACATTCAGCTACCATGCAGTAAAACGAAGCGGTCTCTCTGTGTGTGTCTTTTAAATTCACACAACAAACCAAATGAAGATGAAAAAGCTGGCTAGAACATGATTGGCTTGAAGTGATTTATACCGTAATAGGATATTAGCAACATACAGACTGGTTTGTGGCATAGCAAATCTTATTTGGTTACAATAATGTTTTTCACTTTTTTGCAATTTACTTGACTATTCAAATAAGAATTCAGGATTCTTTGATGTTAGTCATTTTTGCTTTATACCATCCCAAATAATGAGCATATTGTGATGGCCAAACTTATTTTTGCCCACCTCAACCCATTACGTGATGGCTAAATATCACTGCTATAACACCAGTCCAACTGTCTTGATGTACTACTACTAATAGATGTTTAGAATTATAAATCAAATTGTTGGCATTATGCCCAGATGAAATCCAGGCTAATCTCTCACATCCTGCCTCCTCTACAGGTGTGTATCTGCCCCTGTTGTGGGAGCCAAGTTTTTGCTGGAAGAGCCCCATAGCACTGGGCTACACACGAGGCCACTTCTCAGCCCTGGTCGCCATGGAGAACGACGGCTATGACAACCGCGGTGCAGGTGCTAATCTAAATACGGACGATGATGTCACTGTCACTTTTCTGCCATTGGTGGACAGCGACAGGAAGCTGCTGCATGTCCACTTCCTGTCTGCACAAGAGGTGAGTGGAGGTTTTGTCATGAAGGTTGAGTTGTTTTGTGTGACGTGTATTGGTAAGTAGCTAAGTTGTTTTGCGTGCCCGTCAGATGGGAACAGAGGAGCAGCAGGAGCGTCTGCTGAGGCAGTGGCTGGACTGTTGTGTGACGGAGGGTGGAGTCCTGGTGGCGTTGCAGAAGAGCTCGAGGAGGCGGAGCCATCCTCTCGTCACACAGATGGTGGAGAAGTGGTTGGATGGCTATCGGCAGCTGGGCACCTGCCCTGCCCTCTCAGATGGCGAGGAAGAGGAGGAGGATGAAGATGAGTGAGCAGGAGAGGCTTCTCTTTACTCAGAGACTTGGTGCACCTTTACGCCTCCTTGCGGAGAACACACACGTACACTAATGTACCATTATTTATCCTTGTCATATGTGTATACACACACAAACACACACACATACACCCCATTCTTACTCTTCAGCAAACCAGTGGTCTGTTCTCATCGAAAAAAGATTTTGGCCCACGTGAAATAAAAGAACTTAGGTTACGAATGGTACATGCCTTACAGAGTATGCCCTTTGTTTTATTCCAGTTATTAATTCTAGATTTGCTTTTGGAAGCAAGAATCGAAAAAGAAATAAGATATTTCAGTAGTTATGCTAAGGGCACTTAAGCACACTTTTTTTTTTTTTTTTTTTGTTTTATTTGCTTCAAGCTCTATTTTTAAACTTTAGTTGTTGGTAACACCTTTCATATACTTATAGATCACTTGAATTTGAGATCAGTCTTTTGTCAAGATCCATTCACTGAGATATTTATTTTACCTGTATGATAGTTTGTGAGCTACAGAAATGAATACATACCACTGTATGATAAAAGTTTTGACCTCTCATGTGCATGAGGAATTCAACTGCAAACTTGATACAAATATCTGTGGGTAATCGGCACTCTGTTCCTGCCTCACAGAACAGAGATAGCCTTTCCAAATGGATCATTCTTCTAAGTTGGTTGTTAATGCTGAAGGTTACACTACATGTACACTTAAGTCATGTTTCTACATACTGTAACACTTGGGTGTCTGGTCACATTTGTTTGCAATTTAGGTGTTCTGATTTTTTTTTTTCCCTGCTAATATTCTCTGGATGTGCTTGTTAATATTACATTCAAAGACTTGACTGAAACCAAAGTGAACATTGGTCTGTGGTCTTGCAGTGATCAGACTTGTTTGTTTTGATGTCTTCACCCCCTTTTGTGGCTGTGTTCAGTCTAGTCCCTCACCTAGGTTTAAAGACACCCTTGAGTTCCCATTTTCCGTTATTATACAATTATGTCAAATCTTTGGCATACATTGTATGTCTCTGATGTGTGATGAGGTGGAGACCAAATCATTGAAGGATTATAAGCTGAATGTCTAACAAGTAAAGCTTCTTTAAAATCGTTTGTTTTTAAAAGCAGTGTATGTGAAGTCTTATCACACATGCCTCTTAACTAGTGTCGAGGTTGTCTGTTTTAGTGTATTCAGGACCCCCTGCAAGAGGAACAAATGTTTTATATTGGATTTCTTAAAGGTAAAATAGATAATTGTACTGCCAGGTTCTAAACAAGACTATTAGCTTGAAGTTTAATACTTTTTATTTGCAAGAGGCAGAAATGACAGCCAGCACAGACAGAAGAAAGTGTAACAAAAGAAAAGTGTTTTTTAGCCTGACTGGGCTCACAGTTGGTCATTGCCAACTTAAAGGTAGAGACCCTCTGGGGTTCCTTCCTGTTTTTTGTAGAGCACGTTCTCTTTAGACTTCTTGAAGTCCTCATTTGTTACTTTCATCCTCCTCTCCCTCAGGGCCATAAGCCCTGCTTCTGTGCAAATCGCCTGAGAGGAACAACACACACATTTGTTAGTCAACTAAAATATAAATGCACTGTGCACTGATTATGTCCATTGCTAATGTCTGCATCACAACTTTCTATAATCAAAATAATTAGTGGTGTGATGCAGCAGTATGGCAGAAGGTGGCAGTAGAGGGTTATTCATCTGATGAACAGATTGCATGTACAGAGCTTTAACATGAACAAAGTCATAGGTGCAATTGTAGTAATTGCAGTAAGTGCTTGAATTAATTAGTTTATACTATTTATATAATATATATAAAACACATAAATGCTAGTTATAATTTGACTCCATCAGGCCCATTTCAGGACCTCACCTTTATGTCAGCGCCGGAAAGGTCATCCTTAGCCAGGATAAGGTCATCAAGGGTTACATCATCTGCCAAAGTCATCCTGCTGGTGTGAATTTGGAAGATTCTGCGCTTGGTCTTCTCATCAGGTAGTGGGAACTCTATCTTACGGTCGATTCTACCTGCAGAACCACATGTAAAATTTTCAGACTTAAAGCAAAGGTACAGTGTATATGTTCCCATGTAGATCCCAGATAGCAACTAATTGAATGCATTGGACCCAGCGTGTTAGCTCAGCAACAGACCTGGCCGTATGAGGGCGGGGTCAAGTGTCTCTATTCGATTAGTAGCCATGATTACTTTAACATCACCACGGGAGTCAAATCCATCCAGCTGGTTCAGAAGCTCCAGCATGGTCCTCTGGATCTCCCTCTCTCCACCAGAGTTGGAGTCATACCTACACAGGGCACATTGCAAACCACTCACTTAACTCATGCAATCGGGAAAATGTACTAAAGAAAATAATTTGATCAAAGCTAAATCTTCTGTATTATATTATGTTGGCAATGCTGTAAATGTGTCACTTTTTATGAGCTGACTATATTAAATTTGTTTAAGGTAATGGTTAAGGAACTACCAAACATATTTTATTGTAGTGCTGCACACTGTGTAATATTTATTTTGGTCATGTGCATATAAATGTCTGAACAATATTTAAAAGTGATATATGGGCATAATACATCAACACATTTACATCCTAACAAAACACTGAGGGGAAAAAAACCATAAACCCTGATAACTTAGAGAGCAGGTAGCTGTTTGGTGCAGCCTAGCATTCATCACTCTTTAGTGCTGTTTAATTAAAGAAGTGCTATTTTGTCTACAAGAGACACTAGACTGGTAGTATACAAGGAAAAAACGGGCCATTTCACTATTGCTATTTACATGATTGACTACTTATACTGTACTATGCATGCCCATTCCCAAACACAAACTGTCTATAAAACCATTATGATCAAATGAAGAGAGATGGGCAAGCACACCACACCTCCCAACAGCAGACTCGGTTGTATCATTCCAGTTATAACACTAGGAGAAAATGTCCTATGCTATGAACACTGAGTGGCTTCTACAGCTGTGGAGAATAAACACTTTCTTATCAACCGCACACATCTCTCTTACCTTTTTGTTCCTATGGCATCAATCTCATCAATGAAGACTATGGAGGGGGCATGCTCCTCTGCAACTCGGAAAAGCTCTCGCACCAGTTTGGGCCCATCACCCAGGTATTTCTGAATCAGCTCTGAACCCACCACCCTCAGAAATGTGGCAGATGTCTGATTGGCCACAGCTTTAGCCAGCAGGGTCTTACCTAAAAAACCATAATATTCAGTGTCAACATATCAATCAGTGCTCCAATATTCAGCAAAGAACAGGATCAATTTTTTATGCTATGTTTTAAACCAAACGTTCGCATTCTTACGTGTTTTGACTGACCTGTCCCCGGTGGACCGTAAAGAATGACTCCTTTAGGAGGTTTTATTCCCATCTCCTCATAATACTCTGGGTGTGTAAGTGGAAGCTCAACCGACTCCTACATAAAGAAACCAATACGAACTGTCAGCATTATCAATATATGATAAAAATCAAAAGATGTGAAAAGTAAATATAAGAAAATCTGCCTCTGTGCGTTTGACACGTCTCGTACCTTTATCTCTTGAATTTGGCTGTCCAGGCCTCCAATGTCAGCATATGTCTCCTGAGGAGCCTTTTCCACTTTCATCACTGTCACCAGAGGATCAGTGTCATCCATCAGCACACCGATCACTGCGTGCACCTGCAAACACAGTCATTCATTCACATCACTCTATAATAGGATTTTTACAGTGTCACGCTTTCACAGTTTTCACTTCCCAAAAATTTTTGCAACTGCCTTCCTCTGGACTCCCCCTAAACCATACTACAGCATCCTCCGTTTCTCTGTGCAGTGGACATGACTGCACTAAAACCTTTTGGCTGTGTAATCCGCTACTATGTAACAGCTATCAAATGCACAGAACAATATGGCATTGCTGATCATAACAACTATTGATTATTGACTAAGCAGTGCTAGTGCTGCACACATTCTAAAAAAATATATTTCTAAGAAAGAACAAAAAGGGGATTTTTGTCTTTTTTTTTGGCATATACAACAAAGAATTTACCATCGAGATAAGATAAAATAACACTATTAATTCCAAGTGGGAAATTCCAGTGTTACAGCAGCACACAAGAGACATTGCACAATATAAGAGAGACAATATAGCAGCAAAAAGGTATTCACCACACAAGTTAAAGTGAAAAACTATAGAGACGTGTTAAAGAGTATAACCTGTGGAAAAATATATATTATATGTACATGACTATGTATAGAGCTATAAATGTATGTGTTGAGTAACACAGAATATCAAATGTGTATGTTATGGCTGTATACTGTATATTAATAATATTAATATATTTTGCATTAAAAACAAATTATTTTGTTTTAATATGCACTCTTTCACCCACTTGGTTAGACCAGAGTCAGTGCTATAGCATTTAAAGTGTAGAGTTCACCTTAGTTGCATTTACTGAGACAATTTGCTGTAAATATTGTGTCATAGTGGTGAAGCTTTTTTTTTTTTTTTTTTTTTTTTTAACATTTTTCCCCTTTTTGATGACTGTTCTTTTTCTGAGAATTCACTGCTGCACTAAAGCAGTGCTGCTCACACCAACTCTCAGCTGTCACTGATTTTTGCATTTACTGCAGCTATTCTGACACTGCCTAAAGACACAAACTGCACTCTTTTAGCTTACCTACAAATCAAAATGTTTAGTATTATGGCTGTTTAAACTTTACACTGTGTCTCTTTAACAATGCAACATGTGATGGAAAATCGTATTACCTTGTGATTCAGTAAAACAGAACAGCCTGGTTCCAGAAGGTCTTTATCCACGAAGGAGAGAATGCTGACATAGTGCTCCGAGCCCACTGACGTAGATACAATGGCATGGTTATCATCAATGATCTCTTCAAGAGTTCCTACTGACATGGGTGTGCCTCTCAGGTCATCGACTTTGGACCTCTCTTCCTGTAAGGACCAACAACAAGAATTGGTTGGAGTTAGTGCATTTAGTCTTCTTCTATCTGATTTTGGACATTAAAATGATTGCAACAGAAAATAATCTAGACCTGGATTTGTTTTCCCACTACAGATGAAAATTTACATGATTATTCAAATATACCTCCTGTTTTTCCTCAAGTGGCTTCATCTGCTCTTGGTTCCTGATGAACTCCTCCTCCATCAGCAGATAGTCCTTGATCCTCTCCTGCTTCAGCAGCTTCAGTCTGCACTGTGTATGTGGAGTTACTAAAGATAGAAACATGTTCATATCACGGCTGATTCGTGTCTATTCATTAATGTGATGTAGGCTGATGGGCTAAAAGAAGTTTTATATACCCAGAGGAAGCTTGCTTGCAGCATCTGGGCCTTTCGTCTTCTTCTTTTTCTTTCCCACCCTTGTGGGAATTGGGGGCTCGTATTTCTTTTTCTTATCCTTTCAATGAAAATTGTTTGGTATTTGTTAATCAAGTAAATGAAAAAAAAGTTTGACTGCCCTCTAGCTAGTTGCATTCAGAGTGATAGAGAAATTAAAGCAGGTACTTACTTTATCATCTTTCTTTCCCCCTCCAGGGCCATGTCCTCCACTCTGATTCTGTCCCTATTCAACACAAGCGTACAGCATATTTAATATCCTCATAATGCATCATACTGACTTGTAACAATTCACGTAAAAGCTTTGTATTTAGCTAACTGGTTACCGGAAATGCTATAAAACTATGCCTAATTTACTTAATGAGGCAGCGGCTGGCTAAAGTCTGTTATACTCGACAGCTAGCTAGCGAAAGCTAATGTTATGACTTTAACACTAAAAACCTAAAACATTCCAAAATGTTTTCATAGTTCAAAATTGCATGGTTAAACGAGAACTCAAAGTATTCCGGCATATTATCTGATTCAATCATATATTTATCTTTATATTTAGTGTCTAACTAGATAAGAAATAAAATTGCTTGCTCACCATTGTCGTTTGTTTGATAGCTACTGCTTCCGGGTTAAGAAACACAACTTCCGATTCTCTCACCGGTATTTTTCGGTGTTTAATGGCAGATGGGAGAACACTTGCAATAATGTAATACTGCCACCAAGTGTGCTGGAGAAACAACTAATATAGATCTGTGTCGGGAGACAGATGTCTAGGCCTTGTTTCAATACTCTTTTAATATATTGTCGACTTGTTCTCTATAGCTGTGTATGATACTACACCCTATTCACTATATAGTGCACTATTTTCAAGATCTGCCATTTTGTAGTACTGTCCTAAATGCTCAAGGTTCAAGGCTCTTTATTTGTCACATACATATTACATACATGTGATGTAATGTACTGAAATGTTTTTGCTTAGTGTCTCATCCCACAGTGCAACAATGAACAGAACAACAACAAACTAGATATACACATACATAATAAAAACAGAATATAATAAAATCTAGTAGACTATATGATAAAGTTATATATATATATATATAATATGATAGCAGCCTTTAAAGGAATGTAGTGTATACAGAGTTGTAATGTGCAAAAAAATTTGTTGTTTTTTTCATAGTGCAACTGTTTCTGAATAGTTAAAAAAAAAAAAAAAAGTGTATAAAGTTATTATGTAGTTTGCAAAACATTGTTTTTCCATAGTGCAAACTGTTTGTGTATGTGTGTCTGTGTGTGAGGTAGAAATATGCAGACTTCTCAAGTGTCCTCATTCAGTAGCCGGATTGCCTGAGGGTAGAAACTCCTCCTGAGTCTCTCTGTGTTGAGTCTCTCTGTGTCTCTCACACAAGTGTTCTTCAGTGGGGCCTTGTGCCATCCACCAGTATATGTATATATATATATATATATATATATATATATATATATTCTCCGGTTTCCTCCCAACTCCCAAAACCATGCCAGTGGGCTGATTGGCTAAGATTCATTGCATGTAGGTGTGAATGAGTGTATGAATATGTGTGTGTGTGTGTGTGTGTGTGTGTGTGTGTGTGTGTGGTGCACTGCACTGGACTGGAGTTCCATCCAGTCTTGCTCCATCCATGTATTGCTGCCTCACACCCAGTGTTCCCAGGATAGGCTCTGGACCCACTGCAACCCTGACAAGGATAAAGTGGTTACTGAAAGAGAGTGAGTGTGAGTTAAAGAGATCTCTGACTGTAAAAAGCAATATAATATATCTATCATATAATATGCATCATAACTAAAATAATAAATAAGTAACAAAAAATAAAATAAAATATAAACATTGTGAATAAAAATCATAAAATGTTCTTTTTTGTAAAATAGTTGGTAGTTGCAGTGGAAAATATCGAGCATGATCTGGTCTACATCAGCATTTTTGGGTTGTGGTCACAGAAGAAGTTACTGTGGGAAGACCAAAGTTATAAAAGACCTCCAGCAGATGCTGCATTAAAACAGACTGCTCATCTCTCAAGAAGCCACATATCTTGTGCACCTTCAACCAGTATGCTCCGAAACATCCTCATTGCTTCTTTCCTCATAGGCTCAGGTAAATCAGACAATTCTAATCAATATGGTTATTTTACTAAAACGTAATCAAAAGGTAAAACACTGGTCACTATGTCTATTCTTAAATGCTCAGGACTAGGAGGTCATACAAATTCTATGATTACTCAGTTAAAAGGATATTGTTTTGTTCCCTCTGCTTCTCAGCCTGTGCAATGCACCTGGAGTACCTGAAAGTTGACTCTGCCGAGGAACTCCTTGTTGGGACTTTGGTTTGTTATCTAAATTGCCTATTTGATCTTATTTTTATATCAGTGCAATGTATGCTCAGTCTCATCAGAGTCTACTCCAAAGACTACCAAAACCCCCAAACTGAAAAAGTCTCAATTGTAAAATGGAGATTAATTTGTCTGTAATATTAGCTCTTTGCTCAGTAGATTTTGGTCACTTCTCAGGATTCTGTTGATCAGGATGAGGATTTGCCAATGCCTGAGGAACAGCTTCCTGGTGTGTGCTGGATTTGTAAGTGGGTCATGAAGAAAGTGAAAAAACATCTTGGTAATCGTGAAAATGCAGTGAGTGATAAGCATCATTCTGTAAAGGTGAAATAAAGAAACTGGTGCCATGAACTTTTCTCACACAGTTTAAATTTTACCACAGGAACAGATTAAAGAAAAACTGAGGAGAGGCTGTGACAAAATCGGACTCCTGAAAGATCAGTGCAAGAAAATCGTTGATAAAAACATTGATATCTTGGTGGAGGAACTTTCTACTGATGACGATCCCAAAACAATGTGTGCTAATGCTGGCATTTGCAAGTGAGTTATGAAAACTTGTTGACTAAAATTATTGACTAAATAATTTTCTTGACTAAAATTATTCCACTTATCCAGTATTTGTTTGAAGAACAATTTAATAAGAGTAATCATAATCCTTTATCTTTCATTACAAACTTACAGGTCAATGGGCATCCTGGAACTGATCCAAGGATTTCCACAAATCTACCAGAAGCTCTGAAGGAGCACATGGCAACTCCAGAATGGCAAGAAATGAATTAAACTGGGAATAACTGTTTAAAATATAAATACTTGCAAATCATTCTGTGCTAATAAAATATTTGAAAGCAATAATTCTCTGACTCATTCTATGTGTACAAAATAGTTAATGCTGGTTGAATCTGTAAAGAGTGCCATGTCAGATTTATTCAAAGAACTTCTCCAACAACATTTTTATGAAGTATAATTTTATTTGCAAGTAAAGACCACACCAAATGGTAGTGGCATGGAGAGTGATTGTGGAACTGTAATAAAGAAGAGCTCTAAGAACTTGCAAGTCTGAGGGGTGGGTGGGGAATGGTGCATGCAGTGTAGTACACAGGAGCTGTCCCTGATGAGACACAGGAGGAGCCAGGCCAGGAGTCAACCCACAGAGCTCGAAACCTCCAAGCACCACAAGCTCCAACTGAAGGCAGCCATCCAGCACACCACTGGGTCATGTGGCCTGCAGCTAACAAGTAGAGAGAGTGATGCCAGTTTGATGAGAATGTGGATAGAACCCTGGAGCATTCAGCTAAGGGACATTGGACCAAAAGCTCCAGATTATGACTAACATCATCATTAATATTGTTGCACAATGGTTCGACACCAAAGAACAACAGGTACCCAAGAACCATAAATTACAGTTACAGGAGGGAAAAACTTACTGGAGGAAGTCAACAGAGGTATAAAGGCCACCAGAAGGTGCTGCATTAAGACAGATTATTCAGCTCTCTAAAAAACACATATCTTTCCCATCTTTAACCATCACCATGTTCTGGAACCTCCTCATCGCCTCTTTCTTCATAGGCTCAGGTATGATTTATCAGACAATTCTAGTCACACAATTCTAATCAATGTGGTTATTTTAGGAGGTTGTATAAATTCTATGTTAAAAGGATATTGTTTTGTTCCCTCTGCTTCTCAGCCTGTGCAATGCACCTGGAGTATCTGAAAGTTGACTCTGCCGAGGAACTCCTTGTTGGGACTTTGGTTTGTTATCTAAATTGCCTATTTGATCTTATTTTTATATCAGTGCAATGTATGCTCAGTCTCATCAGAGTCTACTCCAAAGACTACCAAAACCCCCAAACTGAAAAAGTCTCAATTGTAAAATGGAGATTAATTTGTCTGTAATATTAGCTCTTTGCTCAGTAGATTTTGGTCACTTCTCAGGATTCTGTTGATCAGGATGAGGATTTGCCAATGCCTGAGGAACAGCTTCCTGGTGTGTGCTGGATTTGTAAGTGGGTCATGAAGAAAGTGAAAAAACATCTTGGTAATCGTGAAAATGCAGTGAGTGATAAGCATCATACTGTAAAGGTAAAATAAAGAAACTGGTGCCATGAACTTTTCTCACACAGTTTAAATTTTACCACAGGAACAGATTAAAGAAAAACTGAAGAGAGGCTGTGACAAAATCGGACTCCTGAAAGATCGGTGCAAGAAAATCGTTGATAAAAACATTGATATCTTGGTGGAGGAACTTTCTACTGATGACGATCCCAAAACAATGTGTGCTAATGCTGGCATTTGCAAGTGAGTTATGAAAACTTGTTGACTAAAATTATTCCACTTATCCAATATTTGTTTGAAGAACAATTTAATAAGAGTAATCATAATCCTTTATCTTTCATTACAAACTTACAGGTCGGTGGGCATGCTGGAGTTGATCCAAGGATTTCCGCAAATCTACCAGAAGCTCTGAAGGAGCACATGGCAACTCCAGAATGGCAAGAAATGAATTAAACTGGGAATAAGTGTTTAAAATATAAATACTTGCAAATCATTCTGTGCTAATAAAATATTTGAAAGCAATAATTCTCTGACTCATTCTATGTGTACAAAATAGTTAATGCTGGTTGAATCTGTAAAGAGTGCCATGTCAGATTTATTCAAAGAACTTCTCCAACAACATTTTTATGAAGTATAATTTTATTTGCAAGTAAAGACCACACCAAATGGTAGTGGCATGGAGAGTGATTGTGGAACTGTAATAAAGAAGAGCTCTAAGAACTTGCAAGTCTGAGGGGTGGGTGGGGAATGGTGCATGCAGTGTAGTACACAGGAGCTGTCCCTGATGAGACACAGGAGGAGCCAGGCCAGGAGTCAACCCACAGAGCTCGAAACCTCCAAGCACCACAAGCTCCAACTGAAGGCAGCCATCCAGCACACCACTGGGTCATGTGGCCTGCAGCTAACAAGTAGAGAGAGTGATGCCAGTTTGATGAGAATGTGGATAGAACCCTGGAGCATTCAGCTATGGGACATTGGACCAAAAGCTCCAGATTATGACTAACATCATCATTAATATTGTTGCACAATGGTTCGACATCAAAGAACAACAGGTACCCAAGAACCCTGAAGTGCCAAACCAATGGAAGACAAGGATTGGCCAGCTTAGGCAGGAGTTTCAGATGAAAAGGAGGCACTAGCTGACCTTGAGAACATCATCAGAAGAAAGTGCACTCAGTCAGGGGGAAGAGCACAGAAGAAGAGGAATTTTATTAATGAGTGTTTTGTGTTGCAGTGAGAGGAGGCGAGGATAAGAAGGAGAGAGATGAGCGCCGAGGCTGTTAACATATGCCAGCGAGTAGCACATCGATGGCTGAGGTGCCTGTAGCCCCTCTTTCCCTCCCACCATTAAAGACTCAGCCAGAGAGAGAGAGAGAGAGAGAGAACAACCAGCATGGAGCCGTGTGTGTGCGCGTGTATGTGTGTGTGATTAAGAGAGCTGAAACGCGAAAGTAAAATAAAGTGCCTTCTGAGTTGTTCCAAGCCCACTTCCTGCTTCCTCATTTCTGCCCGAACTTGACCGTCACATCCGGCCTTTAGTCGAATGGAGCATGAGTGCTATGGTGCTAACATAATATGATTTTGTGGTATATGTCTCGGCATATGCACACATGCATGAGAGAATGTCCAGGTTGTGAACACCACCCCCGGCATTTAGGAGGGGTGAAATAGGATTGTAATTCTTTATCTTACATTAAATAGTTACAGGTCAGTGGCCCTGCTGGAATTGATCCAAGCTTTCAGCAAAACTTACAGAAGCTCTGAAGGAGTACACAACTCCCACACAAGAACTGCTTACCAATAACTGAATTCAGTTAATCAGGAAAAAATGTTTGAAATATGCTTGCAAATCATGATAAAGTCAGCAATTCCGTGCATATAACAACCAACAAAACAGTTTTACTATGCATATATGCATTTTTTTTTTGTTTTGGCAAGTGCAGAAAACACTTTCAGATGACAGTGGCATGGAGAGTGATTGTGTACTAAGTGAGAACTCTGAGAACTTGGGCTGTCCAATTCAAGAAGGTTTTCTAAACGTAACAACTTAAGTAGTATCAGTAATCTACAGTATATAAAAATTCAGTGTTATGAATACTGTGCTACTTTGTAGGTTACCATTTGCTTTTCTTTACTCGCAAAACAAAATTTGCATTTAACACTGCAAGGAAAGTGTACTTATAGTTGTACTTATAGTTACTGTACTTATAGTAGTTAAATAGAAAGTAAGTAAATAGAAATAGAAACAATACATATGAATAAATTTATTTGCTAAAAACTATATATTTGTAAATGAATATTTAAAAATTAAATATATAATAAAAAAATCAATAAAATGCATTTAAATGACATAAATTTAGAGCTTTTCTCTTAATCCATCACATCACTTCCCACAGTGTCTGGCTTCTGTGTGTGTGTGTGTGTGTGTGTGTGTGTGTGTGTATACGAGTGCATGCATAAGTCATAGTTCCAGTCCCTTTGTAACATCCTATTAATACCTTACATTAAATTACAATATCTCTCGACATTACTGAACATCCTATCAATAATTAAGAAAACTAATAAAATGGGTCCTTATCACTGAATGACATGACATGTCTGGAGAACTTGTGCTAGTATTAAGGGCATCCTCTCTACCAGACATGGAAGTGCTTAGGCTAATGAGAGACACCTTTACAGTACAATACAGATTCTATGTTAATCATAAAAATTGATAATGTAATAATAATAATAATAATAATAATAATAATAATAATAATAATAATAGATGCCACAGGGCATCTGGAATGGACTTGGCTGAGAATCAATTTGAGAGTTCATTCAACCATATATGCTTAGCCTAACCTTAATCCTAGCTCAATCTCTGGAAATCCCTTACTCTAGCCCAGTTTTCTTTATCTGTCTTCAAAAAGATCAATGCTCTCTTTCCATCTGACTATACCCTGCTTCTGAAGCAAGACACAGCAAAACAAATCTACTTCCTACATGGCAGCCTGGTAGTGCAGTGGGGAGCATTGTCATCTTACAGCTCCATAGTCCCCAGTTCAATTCTGGTGTGTGTGTGTATGGTGCCCTGCATTGGACAGACATCCCACCCTGGGTGTATATCCTTCTCACACCTATAGTGTTTGGGATCCACCCTGACCAGGATAAAATAGTTACTGAGATGAATGAATGGATAATACATGCATCTAGCATCCAGTTCAAAGCATCATAAGTAATCATTATCAAATGTAATGACATGAATCCTGTGCTGATAGTAGTTATAATTAAATAGAAATTAAAGTAAATAGATAATATATAAATAACAATAAATTTATTTACTAAAATATAAATCTGTAAATAAATACACAATAAATATCAAAATAATACCTATATCATAAAAATTAAATAAATCGCATTTGAATAAGATTGTGAATAAGATACATTGTGATTTAACATGCTAAAATGGTCTTTTTAATATAATATTAGTTTGTGGATGCACTGATAAATAATAAGAATGACTCTGGGCGCATTTGCATATTTCTGGGTTGTGGTTACAGGAGGGAAAAACTTACTGGAGGAAGTCAACAGAGGTATAAAGGCCACCAGAAGGTGCTGCATTAAGACAGACTATTCAGCTCTCTAAAAAACACATATCTTTTCCATCCTTAACCATCACCATGTTCTGGAACCTCCTCATCGCTTCTTTCTTCATAGGCTCAGGTATGATTTATCAGACAATTCTAGTCACACAATTCTAATCAATGCGGTTATTTTAGGAGGTTGTATAAATTCTATGTTAAAAGGATATTGTTTTGTTCCCTCTGCTTCTCAGCCTGTGCAATGCATCTGGAGTACCTGAAAGTTGACTCTGGCAAGGAACCCCTTGTTGGGACTTTGGTTTGTTATCTAAATTGCCTATTTGGTCTTATTTTTTTTTTGCATCAGTACAATGTGCACTCAGTCACACCAGAGTCTAATCCAAAGGCTATAAAAGCATCTATAAAACTGTACACAACTCTAATTGTAATATGGAAATATAAAATGTTTCACTCAGGCTTCAGTTATTTGTAATATTTGCTATGTGCTCAGTAGATTTTGGTCACTTCTCAGGATTCTGTTGATCAGGATGAGGATTTGCCGATGCCTGAGGAACAGCTCCCTGGTGTGTGTTGGGCTTGTGAGTGGGCCATGAAGAAAGTGAAAAAACAACTTGGAGATAATGCAAAAGCAGTGAGTGACAAGCATCATAGTATATAGATTAAAAACTCAAAGCAACTGGTGCCATGAACATTTCTCACACAGTTTAAACATTACCACAGGACATGATTAAAGCAAAACTGATGAAAGTCTGTGATTCAATCGGATTCCTGCGAAGTCTCTGTAAGAAAATGATTACCAAGTACCTGGGTACCTTGGTGGAGGAACTTTCTACCACAGATGATCCAAAAACAATCTGTGCTAATATTGGTGTTTGCAAGTGAGTTACTAAAGCTTGATCTGACTAAATACTTCCACTTACCCAGTATCTGCAAGTTTTAAGAGTAATTTAATGCCTATAATTCTATATATTGCATTCAAAAATTACAGGTCAATGAGGATGCTGAAATTGATCCAAGGTTTTCCACAAAACTACCAGAAGGTCTGAAGGAGAACTCCATGACAAGAAATGACAAAAGAGGAAATAATAAATGTTTGAAATATAACCTGCTTTCAAATCATGATAAATTCAGCTATTTTGTGCTAATAAACATATTTGAAATCAACAATTCTCTGTCTCATTCTATGTGCACAAACAGTTAATGCTATTTGAGTCTGTACGGAGTCTTGAGGTCTTGAATGCTGTGCCAGATTTATGCAAACTTTTCTAACAAAAAACAGTTTATGAAGCACAGCTTTTTTGCAGGTGCAGACCACACCTTCAAATGACATGGTATGGACAGTGACTGTGGAACTGTAATACTTTATAGGGAGAACTCTGTGAACGTGGGCTGGGGTTTTGGATGGCTACCGTTTTGCACTAGGCAGCCATTCAGGGGTTGTGGTATAGTAGAGAGGACACAGGGAGGTGCAGATGTGGAATCTCCATCATGAGGAACAAAATGGAGAGATGAAAATCTTTACAAAGTTAACTTGAAGGAAAGTACAGTTTCAGGCATGATCTTTCTAATAAAATTATAACTCCATTTGTACCTAACATGGTGTGTTTGTGTGTTCAACATGAGTCATGTGTGGTGAGAGTTGCAAATGTGGAGAGAAACACACTGCATTCTCACAGGGATTGAACCATAACACAGAACACAGTTATAGTGAAATGGACACTGTGTAGCACTCTATGGGTTAATATATCAGAAGAAAGTGTAGTTTTTGTTATGGAGACCAGTTTGAGGGTGCTGCTTTCAAATCAAGTTATCATATTAGTATTCATATAGTTTCATATTTACTAGTACATTTTCTATACAAGATCCTCATAATTATTAAGATAAATGCAAAAATGCATATCACTCTGCATCATGTGAAGCTCTGCTGAGCTCTTCCTTCAATTCATTCTCTATATTTAATGTTGAAAGTTTCTAAGACAGGGCTGCATTAGGAACAGAGGCTGCTTCACATAAACAGTGGATGGGCACAAAGACCTTTAACAAAGACACATATGTACATACTGACTGACTCTGAACACCAAATCACCAGATTTAAATATACACAAATATATTTGTACAGTAAAACAGTACAGTAAAATAAGTGATCAAACATTAAGGGGGGGGGGGGGGGGGGGGGGTTGGCGAGGGCGAGGGGGGAGACAGGAAGACACAGGAACATCCCAGCATTGGTGTTGGCTCATTTCAGTTCTCCAGAACAGAGTGACTGCACAAATGCTACAGTGTGAGCTAGTGTGGAACAGGAGCAATACTGAGCAGGCACTTGGAGTTATGGGACAGGATACGGCTTGGCCAGCTCTGCCACAGTATCTACTTTTCCATCTCGGGAAAGGGCCAGGAAGCACGTGGCCTTCATCACAAACCTGTTTGGCTTCACCAAGAAACTCCTAAGGCAAAAATGAAGTGGCTACCTCATGTGGTCCAAGGACTATGTCAACCAGCACCTCTGTTATGACCCAGTTCAGGTCTAGGGTACATTTGGATTTAATTTGGTGGTAAGTAGAGGGGAGCAGAATGAGACCAGAAACCAAGAGATACAAACAGTTCCATATACACAATGTTGTTTTACTGGGTTTATTGAGGTGCACAATGCAACAACTTGACTCTTGCAATAACAAGATATACACAGTAAACAAAAGAAATTTGCAATTAATTTCTTGACATAAGCTCATTTATGAATGCTATAGACAACTGGCCAAGAAATAAAGGAATGAAATATAAAAAAAAAATAATAATAAGAACTTATGGTTCAAGCTCTTAAACTAAGAAACAAAAAGGAACAACAGAAAAAGTGACTATACTATACTTCTGCTATACAAACCAAAAATCAGTGGAGTGGCACCTGCCCATCTGTTGATGCTATACAATATATCACCTATGTGTCTGTATGGACACGTATGGACATGTCTGTAGGTACCATGTATCCACAGATAGGGAGCGGACTTTTATTAAAGTACTTTACAGCAGCCGTAAGTACGCAAGACGAGTAGACGTCACCTCCGCGAACCATCAAGAGGACTTCACCAGCCTTTGTTCACTCTCTCTGGGTCCAGTGGGCAATCAAGATGAGCCATAAAAAGAGACACAAGATGAATGTGGTCCTGACCTCAGGAACACCAAAGCAAGTGATCCTGCTGGAACTGACTGTCCCCTGGGAAGATAGAATGGAAGAGGCCAATGAAAGAAAGAGGGCAAAGTATAAGGAGCTGGTTGACCAGTGCCAAAGAAATGGATGGCAGGTTCAATGCCAACCTACTGAAGTGGGCTGATACTGGTAAATATTGAGCATGACTCTGAGCTCATCTGCATATGTCAGCTTTTCTGGGTTATGGTCACAAATGGGGAAAAAATACTATAAGAAGAAAATAGAGGTATAAAGACCACCAGTAGTCCCTACATTAAGGCAGACTATTGAGCTCTCTAGAAGTCACATACCCTATGTTGCCAAAATATGTGGACACCTCACCAATCACACGAATATGTGCTTGTTGAACATCCCATTATACAGTTAGTTTCTCTTTGCTGTTATTATTATAACCTTCACTCTTCTGGAAAGCCTTTCCACTTGATTTTGGAATGTGGCTGTGGGCATTTGTGCCCATTTAGCCACAAGAACATTATTGAAGTCCGGCACTGATGTCGGACAAGAAAGCCTAGTGTGCAGTCAGTGTTCCAGTTGGGGAGTAGGTTTGAGATTAGGGCTCTGTGCAGGTCACTTGAGTTGTTCCACACCAACCTTGGCAAACCATATCTCTTTGGACCTCACTTTGTGCACAGGAGCATTGCCATCCTGGAACAGGTAGGTTGATGACTCATCTCTCAAAATTCCTTAGATCTTGAAGACCCACAGACACCACTGCCACAGCCTCAGTCAGTAGGCCTAGCATACTATGCATACTATGCTGTGTTTTCTGTCACATGTCAGGGCATGAGGGAATCCTCACTGAATTCATCTGAATGTAGATAAAGTGGGGGACTTGCCTTGGTTTTAGGGAGCTCTCCTGAGAATCCACTCTGAGGCCACCCTTAAAGATGTGTGCAAAGAGGTCAAACAAAGTCTGTTCTTTGTTGGATGCACAGAGAACCCAATCGTCCAAGTATTAAAGAACAACTTTGGCCACATGACACAAGGCAGTCTGCATCCATCTTGAGAATACCCAACACCAGCAGTGAATTCTGGGGAGTCTGAGATTTACCAGGCCTTGGCCTTGAGAAGTGTTGGGGTCTGATGGTGTAAAATAGGTGAGATTTTTGGCCACAAAAATCAGGATGGGAAACCACACCTCCTCCACGCTCTCCCTCAGCACTGGCGCTCCTCAGGGCTGCGTCCTCAGCCCCCTGCTGTACTCCCTCTACACCAGTGACTGCATGGCCACGCATAGCTCCAACAGGCTGGTGAAATTCGTCAAAGACATAGTGATGGTAGGCCTCATCACCAAGAATAACGAGAAGGTCTACTTAGAGGAAGCGAATATCCTCTCCACATGGTGTCGGAATCGCTCCCTGAATGTTACCAAGACTAAGGAGATGATTATTGACTACGGGAAGAAGCAGGTGAGGAACTACAGCCCCCTGTTGATCAATGAGGCCACGGTGCGAGAGGGTGAGCAGCTTCAAATACCTTGGGGCCCATCTCACAGAAGCCGTGTCATGGATTACACACACAAACAGCTTGGCGACAAGAAAGCACCAGCGTCTCTACCATCTACAACGTCTAGCCATGGTTCAGGTTCACTCACAGGGTGCTGAAGGCTTTCTATACTGGGGCTGTGGAGAGTCTTCTCACTGGAAGCATTACCACCTGGTTCTGAGGCACCACCGCCAAGGACCAGAATGTACTGTCCAGAGTGGTGAGGTCAGCGGACAAGACCATCAGGACTTCTCTCCCCTGCATCACATACATCTACAACCAGCAATCCAAGACCAGGGCCAGTAGGATCATAAAAGACTTTCACCACCCACGAAGCAGTCTCTTCTCAGTGCTTCCATCAGGGAAGTGCTACCGGATCCTGAGGACCAACACAGAGAGACTCAGGAGGAGTTTCTACCCTCAGGCAATACGGCTATTGAATGAGGACACTTGAAAAGTCTGCATATTACTCTACCTCACACACAGACATACATACACAAACACTTGCACTATGGACAGACAAAAACTCTTGCACTCTTGCACTATGACAATTTTTTCACACTACACTCCTCTAAAAGCTGCTACTCATTCCTCGAAAAGCTGCTAAACATATTTTTACACATAACTTCTATATTTGTCTACTAGATTGTATTCTATTTTATTCATTATATTGTGCTTTTATTATATTCTGTTTTAGTATGTATCACTGTTGCACTGTGGGATGAGGCACTAAGGAAAAACATTTCACCATATTAATACATCACATGCATGTAATGTATGTGACAAATAAACAACCTTGAACCAAAGCATCTTGCCAGCAGCACTCCCTTTTCACTTGTGGGCTCTGTATGGCTTTCCTGACTTATGGGGGGAAGGGGGTGCCATTTAGGGCTCAAACCAAGGGGTATATCTCGGTGCTCAGGTGCTCATTGGGGCTTGGGATTGCTGTTCTAATCATCTGTGGCACTGATAAGCCTGTGGGCCTTTGAGGCACACTGGTGAGCACTGAACACTGGCTTGGTCCTAGGAAGTCTAGTAGGACTGCTTGTCTAGTCTGTGTTTCTCTGTTATGTGATTCTAAAGCCTTGGCTCTCCACTGTAGGGCCTCTTTAGCCAAAAGCCCAAAGAGCAGTCTGGGAACACAGGGCAAACTGTGTAGGGCCATTTTGCATGCTTCAGGCAATGTGGACTGTGCTATCCACACCATGGGTTAAGTAAACTGGTAGACAGGAAACAGGAGAACTCTCGAGGCACATGCCCTGCTGATAAAAGCGAGTCCTCTATCTGTAGCGGAGAGGCTGGCTTCTGCCATCAGAAGGAGCTTCTCCAGTGCTAGCTGGAAAATGACCATAGAATTTCCCAATGTATATCAGATATTATAGTGATATTATAACCTTCACTAGCCAGTCATTGGTATATTTATGCTCAATCCTGGGACTGTGGACCTCAGAGCATAATGTTTTATCTGACGAAACCACCAGCAATGCGATACAGTGGTCCACAGAGGGCATGTGGTTCAGCCCAAATCCACCAGCGGCCAATATAGTAGCCAACGCAAAGAAGGTGTCTGCTGCCATGGCTGATTTGAAGCCTGTGAGCTGTTGGATGTTAAACTGGGTCCCATACTAGCCATTACTAGAGCCGACAACGAGAAGTGTGGCTTGGCTGTTGGTTTGTTTTCTGGTTGAAAAAAAAAATCTGTGAATGGTCATGGATGTAGACTTCTCGGTTGGTCTGCAACACTTTCAGTGTTTTTGAATTTGTTAATAAGTTTGGCAACACTATTGTGTTGCTTGCCATGTTTCCTTGTAAAGTCCATCGCAACCTTGGAACAGCTTCCCGATCCAGCCATGAGAATGATTTCAATATGATCTTCTTTTGTCAAAGGCATTCCTAAAAGCTATCTGAAAACACACACACACACACACACACACACACACACACACATATATATACATAAACTAAGAAGCAGAACTAGGAATGAAAAGTTTTGGCAGACATTTTGCTGAAGTGTGTTACCTCCTGAAAACAGCAAATTGTGTGTTTAAAGATATAGATTTAACAAGCGAATATGTCTGTGTTGGTTGATCTAAAGCAAATACTGTGTAACACATATATATGTAACACATTTGAAGGTAGCAAGTGCTACTTTGTTTTCTGTTTTTGCTGTGAGAAATCAGGTTGATAGGATTTCACTTGCTGAACTCACGGTTGAGGAGATTGTCTCGAGTTACCGAGTAGGAATTCCAAGCTGAGGAGCATTTTCCCAGGTTTTTCCTAGTCGCTGGTCGAGTTCCGGTGTGGAAGAGGGGGCATGCTCGGGTGCCGCTTTGTGAATGGAGGGCGGAGAAAGTGATTGGTGAGAAATGCACAACTGCGAGGAATTCTATTAATTAATGTTTTGTGTTGCAGTGAGAGAAGGCGAGGATAAGAAGGAGAGAGATGAGCGCCGAGGCTGTTAACATATGCCAGCGAGTAGCACATCGATGGCTGAGGTGCCTGTAGCCCCTCTTTCCCTCCCACCATTAAAGACTCAGCCAGAGAGAGAGAGAGAGAGAGAGAACAACCAGCATGGAGCCGTGTGTGTGCGCGTGTATGTGTGTGTGATTAAGAGAGCTGAAACGCGAATGTAAAATAAAGCGCCTTCTGAGTTGTTCCAAGCCCGCTTCCTGCTTCCTCATTTCTGCCCGAACTTGACCGTCACATCCGGCCTTTAGTCGAATGGAGCATGAGTGCTATGGTGCTAACATAATATGATTTTGTGGTATATGTCTCGGCATATGCACACATGCATGAGAGAGTGTCCAGGTTGTGAACACCACCCCTGGAATTTAGGAGGGGTGAAATAGGATTGTAATTCTTTATCTTACATTAAATAGTTACAGGTCAGTGGCCCTGCTGGAATTGATCCAAGCTTTCAGCAAAACTTACAGAAGCTCTGAAGGAGTACACAACTCCCACACAAGAACTGCTTACCAATAACTGAATTCAGTTAATCAGGAAAAAATGTTTGAAATATGCTTGCAAATCATGATAAAGTCAGCAATTCCGTGCATATAACAACCAACAAAACAGTTTTACTATGCATAGGTTTTTTTTTTTGTTTTGGCAAGTGCAGAAAACACTTTCAGATGACAGTGGCATGGAGAGTGATTGTGTACTAAGTGAGAACTCTGAGAACTTGGGCTGTCCAATTCAAGAAGGTTTTCTAAACGTAACAACTTAAGTAGTATCAGTAATCTACAGTATATAAAAATTCAGTGTCATGAATACTGTGCTAGTTTGTAGGTTACCATTTGCTTTTCTTTACTCGCAAAACAAAATTTGCATTTAACACTGCAAGGAAAGTGTACTTATAGTTGTACTTATAGTTACTGTACTTATAGTAGTTAAATAGAAAGTAAGTAAATAGAAATAGAAACAATACATATGAATAAATTTATTTGCTAAAAACTATATATTTGTAAATGAATATTTAAAAATTAAATATATAATAAAAAAATCAATAAAATGCATTTAAATGACATAAATTTAGAGCTTTTCTCTTAATCCATCACATCACTTCCCACAGTGTCTGGCTTCTGTGTGTGTGTGTGTGTGTGTGTGTGTGTGTGTGTGTATACGAGTGTATGCATAAGTCATAGTTCCAGTCCCTTTGTAACATCCTATTAATACCTTACATTAAATTACAATATCTCTTGATATTACTCAACATCCTATCAATAATTAAGAAAATTAATAAAATGGGTCCTTATCACTGAATGACATGACATGTCTGGAGAACTTGTGCTAGTATTAAGGGCATCCTCTCTACCAGACATGGAAGTGCTTAGGCTAATGAGAGACACCTTTACAGTACAATACAGATTCTATGTTAATCATAAAAATTGATAATGTAATAATAATAATAATAATAATAATAGATGCCACAGGGCATCTGGAATACCTGAAAGTGGACTTGGCTGAGAATCAGTTTGAGAGTTCATTCAACCATATATGCTTAGCCTAACCTTAATCCTAGCTCAATCTCTGGAAATCCCTTACTCTAGCCCAGTTTTCTTTATCTGTCTTCAAAAAGATCAATGCTCTCTTTCCATCTGACTATACCCTGCTTCTGAAGCAAGACACAGCAAAACAAATCTACTTCCTACATGGCAGCCTGGTAGTGCAGTGGGGAGCATTGTCATCTTACAGCTCCATAGTCCCCAGTTCAATTCTGGTGTGTGTGTGTGTATGGTGCCCTGCATTGGACAGACATCCCACCCTGGGTGTATATCCTTCTCACACCTATAGTGTTTGGGATCCACCCTGACCAGGATAAAATAGTTACTGAGATGAATGAATGGATAATACATGCATCTAGCATCCAGTTCAAAGCATCATAAGTAATCATTATCAAATGTAATGACATGAATCCTGTGCTGATAGTAGTTATAATTAAATAGAAATTAAAGTAAATAGATAATATATAAATAAGAATAAATTTATTTACTAAAATATAAATCCGTAAATAAATACACAATAAATATCAAAATAATATCTATATCATAAAAATTAAATAAATCGCATTTGAATAAGATTGTGAATAAGATACATTGTGATTTCACATCCTAAAATGGTCTTTTTAATATAATATTAGCTTGTGGATGCACTGATAAATAATAAGAATGACTCTGGGCGCATTTGCATATTTCTGGGTTGTGGTTACAGGAGGGAAAAACTTGGAGGAAGTCAACGAAGGTATAAAGACCACCAGAAGGTGCTGCATTAAGACAGACTATTCAGCTCTCTAAAAAACACATATCTTTTCCATCTTTAACCATCACCATGTTCTGGAACCTCCTCATCGCCTCTTTCTTCATAGGCTCAGGTATGATTTATCAGACAATTCTAGTCACACAATTCTAATCAATGAGGTTTATTTTAGGAGGTTGTATAAATTCTATGTTAAAAGGATATTGTTTTGTTCCCTCTGCTTCTCAGCCTGTGCAATGCATCTGGAGTACCTGAAAGTTGACTCTGCCGAGGAACTCCTCGTTGGGACTTTGGTTTGTTATCTAAATTGCCTATTTGGTCTTATTTTTATATCAGTGCAATGTATGCTCAGTCTCATCAGAGTCTACTCCAAAGACTACCAAAACCCCCAAACTGAAAAAGTCTCAATTGTAAAATGGAGATTAATTTGTCTGTAATATTAGCTCTTTGCTCAGTAGCTCTTGGTCACTTCTCAGGATTCTGTTGATCAGGATGAGGATTTGCCAATGCCTGAGGAACAGCTTCCTGGTGTGTGCTGGATTTGTAAGTGGGTCATGAAGAAAGTGAAAAAACATCTTGGTAATCGTGAAAATGCAGTGAGTGATAAGCATCATACTGTAAAGGTAAAATAAAGAAACTGGTGCCATGAACTTTTCTCACACAGTTTAAATTTTACCACAGGAACAGATTAAAGAAAAACTGAAGAGAGGCTGTGACAAAATCGGATTCCTGAAAGATCAGTGCAAGAAAATCGTTGATAAAAACATTGATATCTTGGTGGAGGAGCTTTCTACTGATGACGATCCCAAAACAATCTGTGCTAATATTGGTGTTTGCAAGTGAGTTATGAAAACTTGTTCTGACTAAAATTATTCCACTTATCCAGTATTTGTTTGAAGAACAATTTAATAAGAGTAGTCATAATCCTTTATCTTTCATTACAAACTTACAGGTCGGTGGGCATGCTGGAGTTGATCCAAGGATTTCCACAAATCTACCAGAAGCTCTGAAGGAGCACATGGCAACTCCAGAATGGCAAGAAATGAATTAAACTGGGAATAAGTGTTTAAAATATAAATACTTGCAAATCATTCTGTGCTAATAAAATATTTGAAAGCAATAATTCTCTGACTCATTCTATGTGTACAAAATAGTTAATGCTGGTTGAATCTGTAAAGAGTGCCATGTCAGATTTATTCAAAGAACTTCTCCAACAACATTTTTATGAAGTATAATTTTATTTGCAAGTAAAGACCACACCAAATGGTAGTGGCATGGAGAGTGATTGTGGAACTGTAATAAAGAAGAGCTCTAAGAACTTGGACTGATGGAGAAATGAGGAGGTTCAGGATGTTAGCTTGAAAAAAGGTGCAGTTTCAGGCATGGTCTTTCTCATAAACTTCACTCCTTTTGTAGCTTGGAGAAATAATAAAAGAAGTTGGGAGAAGTTGATAAAAAGTGATTAAAAAAAGTTAAATGCAAAGACATTAAAACTTTATTTTTGAGTTTTCTTCTTAAGCCATCACATCACTAAGTATGTAATGGCTAAGTAAATGCTAAGTAACAGCTTGAGGGAAGTTGACATTTCTTCAGTAGTTAACTGATTTTTCTGTTCATTTCCCCACTTGCGAAAAAAAAAAAAAAAGAAAACATTCCCACAGTTTCTGGCTTGTGTATGTGGCTTGTATATGTATTTATACCATATTAAATTAGAATATCAGTGAATATCCTGTGAATAATTAAGCTACAGGCCACACTGGTTCTTGCAGACTTGGAATGAATGGAATACCGATTGCATGTGCTGCAAGTCTGAGGGGTGGGTGGGGAATGGTGCATGCAGTGTAGTACACAGGAGCTGTCCCTGATGAGACACAGGAGGAGCCAGGCCAGGAGTCAACCCACAGAGCTCGAAACCTCCAAGCACCACAAGCTCCAACTGAAGGCAGCCATCCAGCACACCACTGGGTCATGTGGCCTGCAGCTAACAAGTAGAGAGAGTGATGCCAGTTTGATGAGAATGTGGATAGAACCCTGGAGCATTCAGCTATGGGACATTGGACCAAAAGCTCCAGATTATGACTAACATCATCATTAATATTGTTGCACAATGGTTCGACATCAAAGAACAACAGGTACCCAAGAACCCTGAAGTGCCAAATCAATGGAAGACAAGGATTGGCCAGCTTAGGCAGGAGTTTCAGATGACAAGGAGGCACTAGCTGACCTTGAGAACATCATCAGAAGAAAGTGCACTCAGTCAGGGGGAAGAGCACAGAAGAAGAGGAATTTTATTAATGAATGTTTTGTGTTGCAGTGAGAGGAGGCGAGGATAAAAAGGAGAGAGATGAGCGCCGAGAGAGAGAGAGAGAGAGAGAGAGAGAGAGAACAACCAGCATGGAGCCGTGTGTGTGCACGTGTATGTGTGTGTGATTAAGAGAGTTGAAAAGCGAAAGTAAAATAAAGCGCCTTCTGAGTTGTTCCAAGCCCGCTTCCTGCTTCCTCATTTCTGCCCGAACTTGACCGTCACATCCGGCCTTTAGTCGAATGGAGCATGAGTGCTATGGTGCTAACATTATATGATTTTGTGGTATATGTCTCGGCATATGCACACATGCATGAGAGAATGTCCAGGTTGTGAACACCACCCCTGGCATTTAGGAGGGGTGAAATAGGATTGTAATTCTTTATCTTACATTAAATAGTTACAGGTCAGTGGCCCTGCTGGAATTGATCCAAGCTTTTCCGCAAAACTTACAGAAGCTCTGAAGGAGTACACAACTCCCACACAAGAACTGCTTACCAATAACTGAATTCAGTTAATCAGGAAAAAATGTTTGCAATATGTTTGCAAACATGCTTGCCTACAGTCAGTAATTCTATGCATATAACAATATTTGAAATCAATAATTCAAGGATTCTTGAGTTGTTGAATGCAGTGTTAGATTTATTCCAAGAACGGCTCCAACAACACATTTCGTGTTGCATAGTTTTGCACATAGTGACGCTTTTTTTTTTTTTGCAAGTGCAGAAAACACTTTCAGATGACAGTGGCATGGAGAGTGATGGTGTACTAAGTGAGAACTCTGAGAACTTGGGCTGTCTAGTTCAAGAAGGTTTTCTAAATGTAACAACTTAAGTAGTATCAGTAATCTACAGTATATCAAATTCAGTGTCATGAATACTGTGCTAGTTTGTAGGTTACCATTTGCTTTTCTTTACTCGCAAAACAAAATTTGCATTTAACACTGCAAGGAAAGTGTACTTATAGTTGTACTTATAGTAGTTAAATAGAAAGTAAGTAAATAGAAATAGAAACAATACATATGAATAAATTTATTTGATAAAAACTATGTGTGTGTATGCATAAGTAATAGTTCCAGTCCCTTTGTAACATCCTATTAATACCTTACATTAAATTACAATATCTCTTGATATTACTCAACATCCTATCAATAATTTATTAATTAATAAAATAAATATAAATATAAAATAATTTATAAATTAATAAAATGGGTCCTTATCACTGAATGACATGACATGTCTGGAGAACTTGTGCTAGTATTAAGGGCATCCTCTCTACCAGACATGGATGTGCTTAGGCTAATGAGAGACACCTTTACAGTACAATACAGATTCTATGTTAATCATAAAAATTGATAATGTAATAATAATAATAATAATAATAGATGCCACAGGGCATCTGGAATACCTGAAAGTGGACTTGGCTGAGAATCAGTTTGAGAGTTCATTCAACCATATATGCTTAGCCTAACCTTAATCCTAGCTCAATCTCTGGAAATCCCTTACTCTAGCCCAGTTTTCTTTATCTGTCTTCAAAAAGATCAATGCTCTCTTTCCATCTGACTATACCCTGCTTCTGAAGCAAGACACAGCAAAACAAATCTACTTCCTACATGGCAGCCTGGTAGTGCAGTGGGGAGCATTGTCATCTTACGGCTCCATAGTCCCCAGTTCAATTCTGGTGTGTGTGTGTATGGTGCCCTGCATTGGACAGACATCCCACCCTGGGTGTATATCCTTCTCACACCTATACTTTTTGGGATCCACCCTGACCAGGATAAAATAGTTACTGAGATGAATGAATGGATAATACATGCATCTAGCATCCAGTTCAAAGCATCATAAGTAATCATTATCAAATGTAATGACATGAATCCTGTGCTGATAGTAGTTATAATTAAATAGAAATTAAAGTAAATAGATAATATATAAATAACAATAAATTTATATACTAAAATATAAATCTGTAAATAAATATACAATAAATATCAAAATAATACCTATATCATAAAAATTAAATAAATCGCATTTGAATAAGATTGTGAATAAGATACATTGTGATTTAACATGCTAAAATGGTCTTTTTAATATAATATTAGCTTGTGGATGCACAAATAATAAGCATGACTCTGGGTTCATTTGCATATTTTTGGGTTGTGGTTACAGGAGGGAAAAACTTACTGTAGGAAGTCAATGACAGTATAAAGACCACCAGAAGGTGCTGCATTAAGAAAGACTATTCAGCTCTCTAAAAAACACATATCTTTCCCATCTTTAACCATCACCATGTTCTGGAACCTCCTCATTGCCTCTTTCTTCATAGGCTCAGGTATGATTTATCAGACAATTCTAGTCACACAATTCTAATCAATGCAGTTATTTTAGGAGGTTGTATAAATTCTATGTTAAAAGGATATTGTTTTGTTCCCTCTGCTTCTCAGCCTGTGCAATGCACCTGGAGTACCTGAAAGTTGACTCTGCCGAGGAACCCCTTGTTGGGACTTTGGTTTGTTATCTAAATTGCCTATTTGGTCTTATTTTTTAAATTTTTATTTATTTTTTTGTATCAGTACAATGTGCACTCAGTCACACCAGAGTCTAATCCAAAAGCTATAAAAGCATCTATAAAACTGTACACAACTCTAATTGTAATATGGAAATATAAAATGTTTCACTCAGGCTTCAGTTATTTGTAATATTTGCTACGTGCTCAGTAGCTCTTGGTCACTTCTCAGGATTCTGTTGATCAGGATGAGGATTTGCCGATGCCTGAGGAACAGCTCCCTGGTGTGTGTTGGGCTTGTGAGTGGGCCATGAAGAAAGTGAAAAGACATCTTGCCGATAATGCAAATGCAGTGAGTGACAAGCATCGTAGTATATAGATTAAAAACTCAAAGCAAATGGTGCCATGAACATTTCTCACACAGTTTAAACATTACCACAGGACATGATTAAAGCAGAACTGACGAAAGTCTGTGATTCAATCGGATTCCTGCGAAGTCTCTGTAAAACAATGATTAACAGGTACCTGGATATCTTGGTGGAGGAACTTTCTACCACAGATAATCCAAGAAGAATCTGTGCTAATATTGGTGTTTGTTAAAAGTAAGTTACTAACACTTGATCTGACTAAATACTTCCAGTATCTGCAAGTTTTAAGAGTAATTCAATGCCTATAATTCTATATATTCCATTCAAAAATTACAGGTCAATGAGGATGCTGAAATTGATCCAAGGTTTTCCACAAAACTACCAGAAGGTCTGAAGAACTCCATGAAAAGAAATGAATAAAAGAGGAAATAATAAATGTTTGAAATATAACCTGCTTTCAAATCATGATAAAGTCAGCTATTTTGTGCTAATAAACATATTTGAAATCAACAATTCTCTGTCTCATTCTATGTGCACAAACAATTAATGCTATTTGAGTCTGTACGGAGTCTTGAGGTCTTGAATGCTGTGCCAGATTTATGCAAACTTTTCTAACAAAAAACAGTTTATGAAGCACAGCTTTTTTGCAGGTGCAGACCACACCTTCAAATGACATGGTATGGACAGTGACTGTGGAACTGTAATACTTTGTAGGGAGAACTCTGTGAACGTGGGCTGGGGTTTTGGATGGCTACTGTTTTGCACTAGGCAGCCATTCAGGGGTTGTTGTATAGTAGAGAGGACACAGGGAGGTGCAGATGTGGAATCTCCATCATGAGGAACAAAATGGAGAGATGAGAATCTTTACGAAGTTAACTTGAAGGAAAGTACAGTTTCAGGCATGATCTTTCTAATAAAATTATAACTCCATTTGTACCTAACATGGTGTGTGTGTGTGTGTTCAACATGAGTCATGTGTGGGGAGAGTTGCAAATGTGGAGAGACATTCAACACACTGCATTCTCATAGGGATTGAACCATAACACAGAACATATTTAAAGTGAAATGGACACTGTGTAGCACTCTATGGGTTAATTGTAGTTTTTGTTATGGAAAGTGTAGTTTTTGTTATGGAGACCAGTTTGAGTCTGCTACTTTCAGATCAAGTTATCTTGAGGCTGACTTAAGATATCACTGGCACACATTCATATAGTTTCATATTTATTAGTACATTTCCTATACAGGATCCACATAATTATTAAGATGAATGCAAAAATGCATATCACTCTGCATCATGTGAAGCTCTGCTGAGCTCTTCCTTCAATTCATTATATTTAATGCTGAAAGTTTCCAAGACAGGGCTGCATTAGGAACAGAAGCTGCTTCTCGTAAACAGTGGATGGGCACAAGGACCTTTAACAAAGACACACATGTACATACTGACTGACTCTGAACACCAAATCAGCAGATTTAAATATACACAAATATATTTGTACAGTAAAACAGTACAGTAAAATAAGTGATCAAACATGAAGGGGGGGGGGGGAGACCAACACAGGAAAACCTCAGCATTGGTGTTGGCTCAGTTCAGTTCTCCAGAACAGAGTGACTGCACAAATGCTACAGTGTCAGCTAGTGTGGAACAGGAGCAATACTGAGCAGGCACTTGGAGTTACGGGACAGGATACGGCCTGGCCAGTTCCGCCGCAGAATCTCCTGATCCATCTTGTTAAGCCTTTGAGAGCACAGCCGAAGATCTTGAACGCGCTCAGCCAGGCTGTCCAAACACACCGCGTCCCACGGCCCACACACCTGGCAACCTGATATAGAGATCCGTGCGCTGAGATGTTTCATCAGACAGACACTCACAAGTAGGGCATCAACTAATGATTATAAATAAATTTAATACAAAAATAAATTAAAGGACAGCTAAAACACAAAGAGGCATGCTAACTGTGTAAATTCTTCATGCAGATGCTTCAAAACAAGGACTTTTCAAGCATCAAAATCTTATTTTCAAAAATATAACGTGGTCACCAAACAATGCCTCGTTTTCCAGCCTGGATAACATAAAATGTTTTCCAGGAATCACAAATTATTTCAACATTCGGTCAGGAAGTCTGGCCAGTATGTGTTACGTGCAGGGTGTCCTGGTGCCAGTACTGATTTGGGGTATTAATAGATTACTAAATATTATTCTGTTCCTCCCAGATCAGACACCAGCCCATTGACGACTCCATGCACATTCACACACTCATTTAAAATTTACCATAGCCAGTCTACCTACTGGAATGTTTCTGGACAGTAGGAATCCGAGAACCTGGAGGCCACCCATCAGAGAACCCAAGCAGACACAAGGCAAACAAGTAAAACTCCACAGAGACAGTAACCTCAGCTCAGGATTGATCTGGTGACCCTGGTACTATGAGGCGTCAACACTACTTGCTAGGTCACCATGCCACCCACATATTAACATGTTTTGGTTAAGTAAACAACGCATGAAATATATAAAAATGTTCCATATATAACAGTGCAAGACCAATGTATTGGACAACATAACGCTATCACAAAGACATAAAAATCCTCAGATGACTAACCTTGAAGGTTAAGATGAGTCAAAGGGCGTCGTGCTTCATCAAGAGCATTGAGGAGACTGTGAAGTCCGGCTGAAGTCACAGAGGGATTAGCTGACAGGTCCAGAGACACAAGGGATGGACAAACAATGAGACACCTACAAAGTCAACAGAAAATTACTGATTAATTACACTATATTCCTATTCAAAGAATCTTATAGTCACTGACAATCTGCACCTCCTCACATCCACTACCTGATTTTACATTCTGAACCAGTCCTCAGAGGGAAAAACCCTAATCAGTCTGAACAGAACTAGGAGTATGTCATGAGATATACAGTCACCTCTGAAAGCACTGGAATGACAAGGCAATTCCTTTAATTTTTGCTATACACTGAAGACATTTGGGCTTGGGATCAAAAGATGAATATAAAACGACAGATTTGAAATTTCAGAGTTCAAAGTTCACAGAGGTCATTACATTTCAGAGAGTCACAAAAAGCATCACAGCACAAATAAGGATGAATATAAGAAGTAGGCAATCTTTGGGTAGAACATATAAGACTTCACCTCGTGAAAGATCTGACACTTTGATCAGTCAGGCCATTTGCGGCCAAGCCCAGATGTGTAAGTGAGCAGTCACCCTGGAACACAAACATACGCATGCACACACGCACATACGCACACACAAGCACACAGATTGCATTGGATTACACACTGCAAAGTATAATTTGAAGTATTTCAGAACGTTTCAGAAACATTTGCTTAAATGTATTCGGAATAAATTAACCAATAAAATAAAACATAATTTGATGAACTGACAACTAAATAAGTGAATAAGTGAAATGTGGAGCTGCATGCCACAGACTGTGGCCTATTAATCAGTTCCTAACAACTGGCCCCACTCACTGGGCAGGAAGGATGCAACATGCAGATGCAAATGTGTGAAGCCCACTTTAACCACTACCTAACACTTAGTGTGCAAAGATGTCAAGAGCAGCTCATGCAAACCTCATACACTGCCCAAATTACTCCTCTATGAAATTTTCTTTTCCACTTACATATCCGAAAGCCTTCTACTTTTTAAACGTAAACAATGCCTTCATCTCTTTATAAAGCTGAACAATTATTCAAAGGCCTGAGTACATTACAAGATAGTCAATGTACAAGACCTTTTCAATAACTAATTATCATATAAATATATGATACTGTATATGATATATTATCACATAAAATTTATTGCTTACAATGGCCCGGATTAGCAACTAAAAGGTGACAAAGGTTTTTGTTTAATGTTTTACCATTAATAATTCATTTTCGATTATAAATAAGACAATTCAAAGCGCCTGTTTTGTTTCTTAGTGGAGCTTCACATTACCACTTAGCGGCATGGTGTGGGAGACATAGCTATTTTGAATTTGATGCAGCAAGAATAAATACATTATTCTTTGTCTTTAAATATTCGTTTTTTAGATTGTTAATATTTAAAGCAAACTATGTAATCAGTTTGCTAATCAGACAAGATGTAAATAAAATGAAAAGTCTGTGAAAGTATGTTGAGCTGCCTATATCTAATAAATTATATACAGTAAATGCTGCTAGAGCAGCTCTACTGGTTCATGTTTAGACTTACCATGTATGGCCATTTTATTCCCCTTACGTTTATCGGCTCTGCCGCAGTAATTGTTTAAGTACTCAGTTTGGTCTGCTGAAACATTTTGCTGGGTTCACATCTTGCCAATTGTCAACCCCCAATATATAGCAACAAACTACAAATATCTACAGTTGAGGTCAAAAGTTTACATCCCCCTTTCAGAATCTGCAAAATGTTTATTTTTTTACCAAAATAAGAGGGATCATACAAAATGCATGTTATTGTTTATTTAGTGCTGACCTGAATAAGATATTTCACATAAAAGATGTTTACATATATTCCACAAGAGAAAATAATAGTTGAATTTATAAAAATGACCCTGTTCAAAAGTTTGCGTCCACTTGATTCTTAATACTGTGTTGTTACCTGAATGATCCACAGCTGTGTTTTTTTGTTTACTGATAGTTGTTCAAGAGTCCCTTGTTTGTCCTGAACAGTTAAACTGCCTGCTGTTCTTCAGAAAAATCCTTCAGGTCCCACGAATTCTTTGGTTTTCCAGCATTTCTGTGTATTTGAACCCTTTCCAGCAATGACTATGATTTTGAGATCCATCTTTTCACACTGAGGACAACTGAGGGACTCATATGCAACTATTACAGAAGGTTCAAACGCTCACCTCCAGAAGGAAAAACCATGCATTAAGAGCCGGGGGGGGGGGGGGGGACTTTTTGAATTTGAACATCAGGGTAAATTTAACTTATTTTGTCTTCTGGGAAACATGTAACTATCGTCTGTAGCCTCTGAAGGGCAGTACTAAATGAAAAAATATGATATTTAGGCAAAATAAGAAAAATGTACACATCTCCATTCTGTTCAAAAGTTTTCACCCCCCGGCTCTTAATGCATGGTTTTTCCTTCTGGAGCATCAGTGAGCGTTTGAACCTTCTGTAATAGTTGCATATGAGTCCCTCAGTTGTCCTCAGTGTGAAAAGATGGATCTCAAAATCATAGTCATTGCTGGAAAGGGTTCAAATACACAGAAATGCTGGAAAACCAAAGAATTTGTGGGACGTGAAGGATTTTTCTGAAGAACAGCAGGCAGTTTAACTGTTCAGGACAAACAAGGGACTCATGAACAACTATCAGTAAACAAAAAAACACAGCTGTGGATCATTCAGGTAACAACACAGTATTAAGAATCAAGGGGATGTAAACTTTTGAACAGGGTCATTTTTATAAATTCAACTATTATTTTCTCTTGTGGACTATATGTAAACATCTTTTATGTGAAATATCTTATTCAGGTCAGCACTAAATAAACAATAACATGCATTTTGTATGATCTCTCTTATTTTGGTAAAATAATAAACATTTTGCAGATTCTGAAAGGGGGATGTAAACTTTTGACCTCAACTGTAAGTCAGGTCTCTGAGTCTTTGGCTTTCTACAGCCACATAAGGAAAAGTTACCACTTATTATACTGAGCTTTTTCAGTGTGGTTAAAAGTGCCTAATCAAAATGTTATCGTGACATATACAATACTGTGTTACAACAACGAGATTATTCAGTGGCAGTACTGAATTATTAAAATGTGTGTGTGTGTATATATATATATATATATATATATATATATATATATATATATATATATATATATATATATATATATAAGTGTACGTGTACTATGGGAGTAGGTGTACCTGTGTTAGAAGTTTGGTGAAGAGATCCAGAGCAGGCTGATCTGAGGGACCTTTACACACAGCATTAAGCTCCAGGTGTGTGAGGTGCTGTAGTGGCAATGTCTTTAACACCAACTCAAACCCTGTGGAGCCCAAAGCATTCTGGGACAGACACACTGACCGTAAGTGACCCGTACCTATAAAGCAAACATAATGTCACAGACATGGTACATAAGGGAGGGTAAGACAATGTACTTTTTTGTGTGCTTGTAGTTTTCATCTTCAGTATCCGCTTTATTCTGGTGCATCCGGAGCCTGGACTAGGCATGAGGCAGGAATACACACAGGATAGCATGCCAGTCCATGGCCAGGCATCATGCACACACACATTCACCCACCTATTCACCCACACCTTGCCTCACTGGTGGCAAATTAGAGTGGCCAAACCAGAAGAAACCCACATGGACATGGGAAAAACAAAGCCAGTAGGCAAATTTGCATTTGCTGTCCATTCTCCTACACTTTGGAACAGTCTTCCTCATATAAAATTCTATAATATAAAATTTGTATAATATAAAGTGGAATTTTTCTCCTATTATTAACATTATTTTAATCTTTTTCATGATCATACATGTATTTCAAGGCAACATTATTAATATGGAATGCTTGTGCCTTACATGATTAGGCTAAATAAAATATTCATGTTATCACCACTCCTACTGATATTTGAAATGCATGAGTGCATCACACTTAATTTAATTGTACAGATGAGAAAAACATGTATGCGCCTACCTCTGGTGCTGCCACCTAGTGTGTATGAAGAGGTAGCTGCAGCAAAATTCTGTCTCATGCCTAGTTTCTACTGTCTTTTTAAAATCACACCATCGTGCTTTGGCATTACAAATATTTTTATAGTTTTGTGCTTCTTGTTTTTACCAAGTACTGTGATCCTTTGTAGTACTGTGAAGCTTGCTATAACTAAAGTTTGGAAGAATTAAAAGAGAATTACTACCTGAGAGAGCACTGGCTAGCAGGAGCCGGTGTTGCTGAAGGAAGCGGGCAGTGAGGCCACAGGCCTGCAGAGACAGAGTAGCCAGGAGGGGACAGGCGGACAGTAAACAGGCCAGAGCCTGAGACCAGCCGTCTCCAAGAGGATTCATGCTCACATTCAGCTCCTCCAGACACTGAATGGGATGAAGAGACCTTCTTAAACAGGAATAACACATACACTTCACAGAGTAGAAATTTATATTCTGTATGGTTCATTAAGGATAAACTGGAGTTTTTAAACATGAAGACAAACACCAGTAGTGTTTGTCAATGTGTTTGAAATTCTGACCCATCATCTCATTCATCTTTTGAATTCAAACTCAAATGTCTTCAATGTATAGCAAAAACAAAAGAATTGGCTTTGCTATTCCAATATTTTCAGAGGGGACTGTATTTAATGAAAGAACTATTACAGACACTATTAAGTCCGAATATTAACAAACAACTGCTTGACTTCTTCCTGTTCCTAATTTAAGTTTATTTGTGAAACATTGAAATTAAAACATCAGTGTATTCATAGACTTTTAAATGTGCCATTATTGCATTACTGTTTGCCTTAACAACAGAGCAATCATCACCAGTTGATTTAAAAAGCCAGATTAAAAAAATATAGTACAGGTAAGGCAATTTGCAAACTGCCCAAGTTCTCCATCATGCACAGACTCTTCCACGTACTCTCACCCACAAACATATCACACACCCTTCATGCTGGTGGGGACCACTAACACTACTTTTGCACTTTCTTTTCTTCACACAATGTGGCCAAAGTACTTAAATAGCAGATGAGTGGGAAATGATATCACTGGAGGGGTGACAAACAAAAAGAATCTGCATGCCATGATAGCAGTGACAGCCATCATGTGTGTGCACCTACAAGCTTTATTAAAACACTCCCTTAAATTTAAACTCTATTGTTATTCTGTAAATATTTTTTGGAGAACTACTATATCACTGATTGTAACGATATTGCCCTGGATCGTCCTGTCCATCTGCACAGCTAAACAGCTCTCTCATTCTACTAAAGGCTGTTGTATCAGAGAAAGGCAATAGCAACTGAAAAGACATTTGCCTTCTAAAGTGGTTTTATTTTACAACCAATCTATGGTAAATTTTCTTCAGTTATTTCAACACTGAAAACTGGCGTGGCTTAGTCTGAGACTTTGAGCATGTTCTCAAGCACAATGACAAAAGCACACAAAGTGATAAACTCTGATAAGATTCTTTCTTGAACACGAATCAACATCTTTTTTTGCCTATACTCCACAGATACTTGTACAACTTTGTGCATTTTACATGCATGTCAACACACTGCACAGATAAATAACCTTTTTTAATTCACTGAATGTCTTTTGGGAAGACAAGATCTTTGATAGTAAACCATTCTGTGGGTCAGTACTGAAAAAATATGGTTAGTGTATGATGGAAAATGCTGACTCATTGTCTCTGTGGTTTCTTGTTGATAAAGTTGTGGTTAACGAAACCTTAGTACAACATTTTTTTCTCAAGGTCAGAACAATTATGTGAAACTACTTGCACTCTCTGCATTTAAAGCTGTCGTAGAGAAAACTGAAAACTCACATTTTACCAATGATGTCACCAAAGTTTTGTCAAAATAATTACATCAGCTAAATCCCAGATGAGTTCTTATTGAATATACACTGCAATAAATACATTTTAAAAGATGCTAGTAAAGTATGAATAATTGTGAAAATTTTAGTGCTATTTTTTTCCCCCTATGAACTGACATATAATACAAAGTATGTTTTGAGGACCATGTTGATCAGTTATGTCTATTTCTAACCGAAATTCTTTTTTGTCCCAACAAAGTAATCATCATCATTAATAAGTTTAAATCATATAAATTCTAATGATTGGTCTGACTAAGTGATCAACAGTTAAGAAACAGAAAATGGAAGGCAAAAAGCATTTAAAATACATTCACTGGGTTCTAATCATAATAATCACATATTTGATGTAGGCTTTAACGATTTAATCGTCTCTATAGACTATTAACACTGCTGTGATATCCAGTAACCTTTACTCCAATTATATTATATTACCGGACCTACCAACCTTTATGAATTTTGTGTAAAACTCCACAATTTACCATCGGAATATGATAGTACAAGTTATTACTCAAAAATATAGCAAAAAAACAGTCTTTTTTCTACCCAATAAAACAGGAGCTGAGCCATTTAGCATATGAATCTGGAATGATTGACAGTTGTGGAGGTGTTTTGAACTTTCTGATATGAACTGACACCACCTGTTAGCTCCATCCCATTCCCCAATGCTTCTACTGGACTTGCAAGGCACTCTCACGTTCTGTCTTTTGAGATTATTAATGTGAAATAAATCTGTCAAAATTTGTTCGACTTAGCTAACATTAGAAGAGTATGTAATTAACATCATTTTATATATAATTATTAGGGAGGTTACTGAGATATTGTCAGAAAGCAGTCAAAAACAGCATTTTCAGTTTTTGGCCAAAAGACAGAAAAGAATTTAGACCTAAAAAGACTAAACAGGCCTACAATGAAGTGTCAAACTGACCACTTTACAAATAATTTTAATGGTGATGATAATTGGAAAGTAATTAAACATGCTGTTTTTTTTTGCTCGCCTGCACCAGCCAGTACTCAGACACATTCAAAGATGCTGAGTAGCTGAAAATCAGCAGAGAAAAATGTTGGATATTAGACATTTGATTTGTAAAGGGATTATATTGAAAGTGTTTAAAAGAGGAAAAAAAAATCATCACCACTCAAGCCTAATCTGATGATATTAAAATGCTACAAATAATTTTTCTAGGTCATTAGGATTTCCAATTTTGTATAATCTTCAATTTCTCCAAAGCTACTAAAACTAGTAACCCCTGTAATTTCTAATTGTGGAAATCTATATGAATCATATAACTTTCCTAATCACATACAAGACTGGGAGGTGAAAAAACTAGCAGTGCTCAGAAGAGTAAAAAGTACCGGAAAGGCATGTTGAGTCCTCCCCTCTAGTGCACTTGCTGCCTTCTTTATGCCTTCTCCTGTGATCTGATTGGCTGAGATATCAAGAAGACGAAGGCGGGGCATGGTGGTTGCTGCAGAGATGAGCTCAGGGAGGAGGTCATCATTAAGACGGTTGGAGGAAAGGCTGAGCTCTGTAAGGCTGCTCTGGAGTTTAAGGGCACGCAGGAGGGGAGACAGACTTGATGGAGCCAGACTAAGACCACATACACACACGTGTGGAGAGCCATCCTGCACCTCACATAGCCGCAACACACGCCCGTTCTCTTCTACAACACATACACACAAACAAAGGGAGGGGAATAAACACATTCACAAAATGCAACCCTGTTCTTGGCATGACCTCCAATTTAGACAAATTGTGTAGGGAAGATGATACTGAACTAGCCAGAAAGGCACCCACCCACGTCCAAACTCTTACAAGCTTTCTTATATCGCTCAGGAAGAGGAGGGAGATCCCAGGAACAGACCTCTGCCAGAACCTGCGTACACACAAGTCACACAAAAAAATTACATAGTCTCCTTCAGTGCATCAAGTCTCCAAGACATACTTAACTTTCCATCAAGGCTATGACACATTTAAACTACACTATATGGTCAAAAGTTTGTGGACACCTGACCATAAACATGCTTCTTGAAAATCCCATTCCAGATTTAATCCCCCTTTGCTCCACTCTTCTGGGAAGGCTTTTCACTAGATTTTGGAGCGTGGCTGTGGGGATTTGCCCATTCAGCCACAGAGAGGTCAGGCACTGATGTTGGATGAGGAGGCCTGGGGCGCAGTTGGCCTCACAATTCCTCCCAAAGGTGTTCAGTGAAGTTGAGGTCAGGCCAATTGAGTTCTTCCACTCCAACCTTGCTAAACCATGTCTTCATGGACCTCGCTTTGTGCACAAGCACTTATGTTTGGGCTCAGCCCCTTAGTTCCTGTGAAGGGAAAACCTAATGCTACAGAATGCCAAGACATTCTATACAATTGTGTGCTTCCAACTTTGTGGCAACAGTTTGGGGAAGAAAAATATATGGGTGTGACAGTCAAGTGTCCACATACTTTTGGCCATATAGTACATTTTACTTTATTAATATTTCTAATGCTAGTATGGCCTGAGCAAGAAAAATTTGTATATGTAGTCACCTCCTCATTGGTGTGCAGAACAGCCAGCAGAAGGTCAGCAGGTGAGAGCAGAGCACCCTCTTTCTGCAGAGAAAGACGGGGAAGAAGCCCACAGGTCTGATAATAACGTTGCGCAGCTTGCTCACACAGCCATGACACTGTGCAGGAGTCAGCTTCACTGAAAACACACAGAATTAAAAGTAGCACACACACAATATAGTAGCACTTCACAGTGCCTAAACGATCTAACAGTTCTACAAACACATAGCACAGAGTCAGCCTCACTGTGAACACACTAATGAAGAGCGATTAACGCATAAACCCAAACAGTACACACATAAACAGTGGTGAGAACACAGCATTAGGCTGTACAAACACACCCAGCACAGGATGGGTTATTAAAGCTGTCAGGACAAAAAATAAATAAGGAATTACACCCTACGTAGTGAGTATACATAGCAAAATAGCAAACCATTGGGATTTAGCCTAAATGAAGGTTAAATATAGATAATTCCTTTAAACAAGCATCTCAGGTAGCCTAAGAAATGGGGAAAATGGCTAAATGAATAAAAATAAATTAAAAATAAAGGTGAAACATCATAGATCAATTTTAAAATTATGATATTAATTCATCATGATTTCTGTTGATTAAGTAGCTCAGTATTATTCAGATATTTCATACTAAATCGTTTATGTGATTAAAATCACATGATGGTGCCCTAGCACTTACAGTATGCAACACCACTGACTAACTGCTATTCACACATACATAGACAATACAGAGGTGTCAGTGATAACAAAACAAATAAGTTACACATAAAGTGTGGGGAAAAAAATTACAGACAAACCTGTGTGGAACAGGAATCAGGAAGACATTGTTCTGAACTCTGACCCTCATCCTGATTGGTGCAGGCACTGGAGCTGCTGAGCTCTGAGGAACAGCCTGTGGCTACAACAAACAAGCCAAAAACAAACATGTCTATGAGCAACTCACTACTGAGTGAATTACTAGTTACTGGTCATATGATAGTCATATGATACTCTAATTACAGCAGCTCTAACATATATATATATATATATATATATATATATATATATATATATATATATATATATATATATATATATATATATACATACACACACACACACACACACACACACACACACATATATATATATATATATATATATATATATATATATATATATATATATATATATATATATATATATATATATATATATATATATATATATGTGTGTGTGTGTGTGTGTGTGTGTGTGTGTGTGTGTGTGTATATATATATATATATATATATATATATATATATATATACACACAAACACACACACACACACACACAGTATGTATTATATATATGGGGGTTGCTTGTTTTCCTAGAGAGTCACGCATGAGTAAATTTTTATAAACTTGAAACTTGGAAACTTACAATGGCATAATAATAGTATTACCTTAATAATAGTCTAATCCTTCTTCTTACTAATTTGTATGCCTGAAATACCATTAAAATATACTATAAACAGGAAGGAAGATATTGAAGTATAACTATTTCAGACATTCAACCTTGCTGTGACCTTAATGTGTGAACTAAAATCTAATCAGTTCATTGCTGTTTACAATGATAATTCCATATAAATTCTACAAACTTTCAACCACTAGTTTTTGAGAAATAGTGCCAGTGAGAATCTTGGAAGCAGACATTAGTTTTAAAGAACAGTGGCTCATGACCTAATTGAAAAGCCTATAAACTTTCTACATATAGTACCTATATATACATATAGTACATATAGTAACTTTTTATTGTTGATGGCAAACATAAGAATGCAGGCCTGAGAAATGAACACTTAGGTATCTAATGTATTAAGTAAGCAATCAATAATTGAAAAAGAAGTCAATAGTCATTCTGTGCCAAAAAAGCTGTTCACTGTGCATGTAAAATTGTTATTTTTTAAATTCAGAAATGCATTTCTTTCCCTAAATTTAGAATAAGTCCATAGGAGCCAAGACCAAAACATGCAAACAACATACTAATGACTATGCACAACTAAGAATACTATGCAAGACTATTAATGACTACTTGTTAGCTAGGGTTATTATAATGGTGACACAATGTCTCTAATTAGGGTTAATTAGCACTCCAGTTACTCTACATAATCCAGTGTTTCCATTATGAGGACAAAATTTTTGTTGCAAAAAAGTACAGTTGTTTGGATATGGCCTTAATTCAGGGTAAATAGGGTTTCACAGAGCTTCCACTAGACAGATTAGCCGAGTAGTCAGTGACTGTTGACCCAGCATAGTCATTTAGAAAACAGTGGTTAACGTCAGAGAGTGAGAAAACAAGTGACACTCTCACCACTGCCTGTGTGCGGTATGGCTGAGGGTGTGCAAGCTGAGGGGGTTCATCAACAGGGGTAATGATGGGACTGGGTGACCTGGTGACCTCTCGTCTGCCCAGCATCACCATACCAGGCAGCTGACTCATCTTCACTTGTCGGGCCTTATTATTCTTTTTCAGAGAGAGACTCCTGCTGGAGGATGACTGACCTGCATAGAGAAATATAATTACAAAGTGCTTAGAGACACAGCAACAAGCCTGAAAATATATCTTTGGTCCTTTACGGTCTCATTGCACTTTCACATGTTTTGAGCAGATACATGCAGAATAAATTAGCAAAACTAAAGTCTCATTATTTCACAAAGACAAGACACACTTGGTGATAAGTAATTTTTATTAATAACATCATATTTGTTCCACACCTCTAGCAGACGACTCGAATGATCCAGATGCACGATTCTGATTTCTAGATGCCACACTCTCCCATCTGCTGCCCTGTTCTGAGAAGACCCTTCGTTTCTTTTTTGGCTGAGCGCTCCCCAAGTCATCTTCCAGCCAATCGTCTTGTATGTAATGCTCCTCAGGGACTAAAGCTGACGCATGATTGGTTGATACCGCTGGCGTGCTGCTGAAGGCCGGCTCAGATAGGCTCTGAGAGAGAAGACGGGACTTTGCACTGCCCAGGTTTTGAATGGCCCTATGGTATTCCTCTCTGCCAGAGCTAGGCTGTGAGGGCAACTCTGTCCCTCTAACCCCATGTGGAGCAGGGATATCCTGAGAGGCACAACCCTCTCTTGAGGATGAAGAGACATCTTGAAAGCGAGGTCTTGGCCGCACAGGGCGCAGTGGGCTGATGTCAGAGTCCGAGTGCTCAGAGGAGCTGCACTCAGTCTGAGAGGGTAAATGGAGAAAAAGGAAGAAAAACGTTCAAACAGTAAAATTTCTGACCTTCTCTAACTTGCGGCACACACTACTGACCCCAAAAGCTCCCACCACCCACAACAGTACAGAACTATCTCAACCATTAAAATTGCAATTAAATAAATAATAAACACTTATAATCAAAAAGACCAGGAATGCACAAGCTACAATGCAGCTTCACAATAACCCCTCATCAATTATGGAAGAAGCTGCCTATTAGTTCGTGAAAAACAAAACCTACACTGGACGAACTTGACATAAAGCAGAAGGCTGTTACCACTCATTTACATTCACATTCACATTCACATGTATGGCATTTGGCAGATGCCTTTATCCAGAGCGACCTACAATTATCTCATTTACACAACTGAGCGGTTGAGGGTTAAGGGCCTTGCTCAAGGGCCCAGCAGTGGCAGCTTGGTGGTGCTGGGATTTGAACTCTCAACCTTCTGATCAGAAGTCCAACGTCTTAACCACTGAGCTACCACTCCAAAGTTTTCCTATAACAGCACGTCCCAGAGTTTTTTTTTTAATTCATCTTACAACACAGCAATTTGCTAACAAGCACAATTTGTAAAGTTATGTTTAATATTGTGGAATGTTGGCAAAACAAGTTAGATTTTCCCATGCTGAAATCTTAGAGGGACAGCTTTACCTCTGACTGTTACAAAGCACTGCTTCCATAAATGTCAGTAAACATCTCCTCACAGAAAACGGTGCAAGTTGCAACTATAGAAATGATAACATATTATAACAAGCACATTCAAATAAAACTAGTATTTGCAGCTGTAACTACTGTCAGAGGTGTGCTGTTATAGAAAATTAACAGTTTCTGACCAACCAGGATTGAGAATTCACCAGCGCTGTAGTATAACATTGTATAATTTATGATACTGCTGCCCCTTTCAGTCCACTAGGGGATTGTCCCAACATCTGTACACATAAACCTAGATAACTTGAGCACCAGTTCAATCTAATAGCTTGAGCACATACAATAAATGCAAACAGGGAGCAACAGGTGCCTACTGAAACAATCAAAGACATTAATAACACTGAAATCTCACCCCAAACAGAACATTCTCCTCAGTCCCTCTGGGTTGGTGGCGAGGGCCAGTGGATCGCCTCGCTCTGGGAGGAGTACTGGCCTCTGGAGGTGTATGTGCGTTGAGCAAGGCATGCTGGGATATGGGGTGGGACTCACTCTGCTGCAGCAGCGGCTCTGAGCACTCAGCATCAAACAGCTGACTGTCCTGTAGAGGCTGTGGAGTCACAGGCACAGCTGCCACTACAGCACAGAGAGAGGAGACAGAAAATGTCTTTACTGATTGATCAAAAGCCTAATGTCTAATCTTTCATGTACAAAGAGAAGGCCAGTGCCATATGAAGTAATTAATAGTTAGTTGTTAAATTTTTTAACACCATACCTACTGAAATGATTGGTACACTTATTACATTAATTATATTATTAATATAATACTGACATGTGTAAGATCTGTAAATAAAATTTAGCACGTCCCACTGAAGAAGGTAAAAACAAGTTGCGAGCACAGTGACGGTCATACCAAATTACTGAAAGAAGTTATGAAAGAAGTTAATCTGGTCTTTCTCTCTTGCATTTTTGTAACTCTATACCACTGTAAATGTGTTTCCTGACATAAAAATGAATGAAATTCCAATACATAATGCCAAATTCTCTTAAATTACTGAACAACTCCTCACCTGCTCCCGATAGCGCTCTCTTCAGGAGTTTCTCTGTTTCTGAACAATCCTGCCGTGTATCCTGGTCTAGTTCACGACCATACGTCTTTAGCCACTGTCGCAAGGTGTCCAAAGGTTTGTCACCCTGATAGACACAAAGAATACCCACAAGAGCATATCCATTAGCACTGGAGAAGAAAAAAAAAAAAAAAAAAAAACAAAGTACAAAATATATATGTGGAACCCCCAACCCAGCACCCCCCCTCCCCTTTTGTTTTTGGGCAGCATAACACACTTGGAGGAAAGCGCTCTCTGGCCTCTTAAACATACATGAGCTCACACATGCCTACAATTGGAGTGTTTCACTGTGACTGACATGGGAAAGACAGTATAACATTCCTCCCAACCCAACCAATTTTGCTACTTTGGCTCCTTGGCCCTAGCATTGTCAGGATTTGAAATAGCAGACAAGAAGTTGAATGCCACTCAGGAACCCTGTGAAAAGCATTTTTTTAAATGAATTTTTCAGCCATAGGTTTTTGGAAATCTCTTTGGTTCCATCTTTTTAGGAGTGAGATTATTTTTCAGAGGAAACAATTAGTGATTATATATTACATAAAATAGCTTTGGTAACAAATTCGGTCATGTTAATTGTAGAATGCTACATATAGATGTAGTTGTGTGTTTGTATATATATCAGACCTTGTTATTGCGGACGTTAACTGAAGCCCCTTTCTGCACCAGCAGGCGTGCTACCTCAAAGTGCCCACAGCTCAGGGCATCATGCAGGGGCGTTACCCCATCACAGTACGCACCACCAGGATCATTTATGTTCGCCCCTTTGTCCAACAGCAAGGATACAATCCCTAGAAGACACAGGCACAAAGCAGATCAGCTGTCAAAACAAGAAATTTCTAAACCAGTAAAAAACAAGGTTAGGTATAGGTGAGGCTAACAGGACTGTATCTACCACAGTTTAAACAGAGGACGTTACAGTAAAAGAAAAAGCAAACATAAGTATCTCAGTACCTAGATGGCCGTGGTTGCAGGCTTCATGCAGTGGTGTCCAGCCACAGTGATCTCTGGGATTTAGTGGATGGCCCTGTTGCAGAAAAAGAACAGACATTTCAGACACAATCACATCATCAGAGCTGATCTGTTGGGTTTGGGTGATGAGTTCAGCTTACCTGCTCTACCAGGTAATGGACCTGCTTCAAGTTGCCCTCAATGCAGGCTCGATGCAGTGCAGTTTCACCCTTCTCATTCCGGCGGTTCCACTGTGTGTGTGCGGAAATAAAAAGTGAGAAACAGAAGAGACAGTTATAGAGAAATATCGATAAATACATAAAAAGAATGAGGAGCAAACAATGAAATAGCAAATAATATGTAGAGCAGGTTTTAATAATCCTCACGTACCCTTCCTGTTTTTCTCCTGCCAGTCACAAGCTTATCGTAGCCCTCCAGATCATCATCTGCACAGAAAACAACACAGTAGAGTACATATGAGCAAGACATTCAGAACCTTTATTACATTATTTATACATCTTTGTGAATATTATCTTCTTTGTTTTCTGTACCAGAATCTGAGATCTGGATGTCACTGTCCAGAGGTTCACTATTCTGCAGCTCCTCTTCTTCCTCTTCTTCATCACTGTCCTCCAACCGGCAACCCTGTGCCTCACACAGCTCCTGGAGACGAGCCTCTGTGGCATCAGTGCCTGCTGAGCTAGCACGCTTTTGCGCCTGCAGCCACACCCGCAGAACACGTCTCTGCAGCCAAGAACATGAAACACACAACCAAAGAACAGACAGACATTATTCCTGCACTAAAATGCTAACAATCAGTTTGAATGGCATTCTTGGCATTTTGCATTTACATATACAGTGGTGCAGGTTTCATGTAAAATAGGGGGGATGGGGGTATACAACAAGTGGAAATGCCCCATGGTACAACAGAGCCTTCAGCTTTTTATTTAATTTGTCACTCGTCTGTATCTGTACGCATGTGGGATGCATGAAGGAGAGTGAGGAACCTGGAGTTTGCTTTGAGCTGCTCTCTCAGCACAATTCAGAGCAGCAGTGTAACTGTTGTCCACCTCCTCCAGGCTCACACCATACTCCTCCTGACAGCTCGCAATGTTCAGCCACGTTTCACACTCCTGCCAAACACGCATGAAACATAAACAAAGAAAATCTAGGAACAATTTTCACTAATCCTTGTAGTCTTTAATCTGTGAACAAGATAAAAGACCAGTGTATGTGTGTTGAGGTACCTCTTTGGGATTGCCTTCTCTCAGCTTCAGCTCGTGTCTGTAGTGCTCTAAAGCTTTGTCGTGCTGTCGCAGGTCAGAATAAGTGGCCGCCAGAGAGACGTGGATAACAGCCAGCTCTCGAACAGGCTTCCCCAACTCTTCGGCACACGACAGCTAAAAACATAGATGTAAAATATACCATATGTACACTGCTTCCATGGTTTTGGCAACATACCAAAACCATGGAAGCAGTGTACAAATAAACAGCAAGACCACTACATTAAACAAATAGTTCAGCCACAGAAAATGGTGTGCCAGGAGATGGCGATTTTGCACACCGGAGAAGAGTAAGGCACGTCCCAAATGGTTGTGCCTCAAACAGCCGGAATGGCATTGCATGTGATTACTAATTAAATCTGTGACTGAAAAAAATGGTAGCTTTCCAACTGACCTGGTGCATGTTTATTGGTACTACATTATCTATGAATTGCAGTACTTCTTTTCAAGCATGGAAGATGTGTGGATGTTTCTGTCTCAGTGCTGTTACCTTTCACTACTCAAACCAGTTTGAGACGCCTTTGCAGCACTTCTAAATACTCACCCATTCAAGAGCACCCTTAAGGCTAAAGAGTTTTTGTACATTACTCTTATTCTTAGGTCCAAGTACAGGAGTACGTTTTCTGATTTCTAATAATTACTTGCCACTTAAGATAATTTTTCACTCTGACCACATTTGTACATTCTGACCCTGCTTCTTAATGTTTTAACAAATTAACACCTGCATTTAAAAAAAATTAATATACAAATCAATCATTTGAATCGCTTGTAATGTACACCTTCAAGCTTTGGGCACCTCCTACCTGGTACCTCATTCTTTCATAGAATGACACCAAACTATTTGCTGATGATTTACGTCTGGCTTCAAGAAGGCTGTGGCCACTGATTTTATCTCTGCAATGTATTTTTGTCCATTTTTAAAAATAAACAGTATGTCAGAGAGGGAGAAACCACACAAACAAGTCTATATAAGATTATTTAACAACTTGGTATAGTTTTTGGTAAATGTGTGATTTAGCCATACCTTTTAGAGGCAAGTATTTGTACATTGTATTTACCTGGCAGCTATAATCTTCCTTTTTTTAGAATTAGGTTTAAATACAACAGCCCCTTACCTGTGTGCGATAAGCTTCCAGAGCTCTGGAATAGCAGCCCACTTTGCAGTAGAGATCTCCCAGTCCTTCTGCAAGACCCAAAGCCTCCTGAGAGACAGTGTTATGGACAGCTGCCATAGCTTCCTCCAGCTGACAGCCACGGATTGCTGCAGAAACAATGTCCATATACAAGAGCATATACATTTTCCAGACCATAAAAAGGCTCAATGACAGCCTCCCCACTTTCCCACTTACCATATCTCAGGTCCCTCTTGACTGCCTCTCGTTCGGTAGGCTGCTGGGAGCCGAGGCAGAAGGCCTTCTTCAGAGAGCGCCGGGCTGCCAGGAGGTCTCCCAGATTCAGAAGAACCTACATAGATATAAAATACGTAAGAGCACAGGCCACATGACATCTTTATAACCCTTGAATAGGTATACAGGACTGGGATGTTAGTACACTACACTCTGTGAAGTGTTACTGTCTTTACGGTTATGTTATTTGCTTGTTCACTATTTCATTTTTGACTATTGTTACGTTATTTTAATAAGTCCAATTTTACCTTATAATATTTGATTTGAGGTTTTTTTTTTCTGAAGCTTGTTGCAAGTATTTCATTTCCCAATGTTTTTTTCTAGTATCTGCTCTGAACATATCTGAAAATATCTGTTCATTTCAAATGATTTTACAAGACTCAATAGTGATATTTCAGCACAATGCACGATTTAGGTATCTATTGACTGCCAACCTGTATTAAGCTGTATCAGTGCATTTCTATTTCTAAGTCACAGTAAAGTGTTACTTTTTTTTTTTTTGTTTGTTATATGTGAAAATTTACAGTTCCATCCCAACTACACAGACACCCTGCCAGCCATGTCACCCAGCTAATTTACTCTTCACCTACTGCTCACCTTGCCAATGGTGTAGAAGCACTCACTCTCGCTAAACTTGTCATTCATCTTTCGTGCACACTCCTTGCTCTTCTCAAAGCAGCGAATTGCAAGAGAGTGCTGTCCATTTCTGAAGTGAATGCTGCCCAAATTGAAGTTGGCACGATAGAGATCCTCCAGCAGATTGTTCTTCCTAAGACAGGGGAAAATCTGATTTAATTGCAGCATCAGTGGTGTCTATGTCAAGCAACATGCACTCAGTGCAGAGTGACACAGGTTATAAGTGCGAGTGTCTCACTCTGAGATGTAGATGCTTTGGCGGATGAAATCGCTGCAGCGTTGTGGTTCTTTCAGGCCATCATACACAAAGCCCAGGTTCAACAACAGACGTGCTCTCATTTCACTCAGCTCCCGTGCCGACACAGTCCCTGCATTGCATACACACTTACATTATTGACAAACACTCAAATCCAAAAGAGAGAAATCACTGGAGATTATCTTGTTTACTAAGGAAGAGGTCTGTTTTGGAAACTGGTTGGAAAAAAAGTGCAATGGAACAGTCATTCAACTCGGAAATCCAAGTCGGGAACTCAGGCAACATCCACCTTGCCCGAGTTCTCTGACATAAACACACCTGAAGTCACAACTATATGGGGGTGCACAGTCAACAGTGAACAGATTTCACTTTCCCAGTTCCAAATACAATGGATTCCAGCATTACAACTTGCAAATTGATCAGTTGCATGGCATAATTCGTATAAACCATTTCAAAGATTATAGTTAATGTTAGGGCTCAAGGGCAGGGTTAAAAGGGTTAACCACATCGCCATTTTCATACGATCAAATAAGGACATTTTGCCTTGACCACCCTAGGAAAAAATTTAGTATTCTTGCTAGTAAGCTAAGTGGCATGGTGGTACACCTGATAGTATTATTATCTCACAGCTCCAGGATCCCTAGTTCAAGCCTGAGCTTGCATTACTGTCCATATGGGTTCTCTGTTGCCAGTAGGTGGATTGCCCTAAGAGTGAATAAGTGTGTGTGGTTTCATGTAATGGACTGGCGTTCCACCAAGTCATCAAGTGTGTATTCCCACCTTGTGCACAGTGTTCCTGGGATAGGCTCTAGATTCAATACAAGTCAAACCACGATGAAATGGTTACTGAAGAATGAATGAATGAATGAGTGCTAGTAAGCAAAAGGGACTACACTCTGCACTGCTGTGCCACCTGACGAAACACATTAGTCTTTACATCTAGTGGGTCAACAAGACTGTGCGAACCTTCTAGACGGCCATCCAGTATAGCCAGGCTCTTCTTGAAAGCGTCCTCTGCCTGCCTCAGGCTGTCCCGTGACTGATCGGAGTCGTGAAGGAAGAGATAAGTGCGGCCAATGGTGGCCAGAGCTCTCTGCTCCTCAGCCGCATCACTTACAGAGCGAGCAAGGTCCAAATGCCGTCTCTGATGCTGCAAGAGACCATCAGAAGCCAAAGCTCAGTTCACAGACATGGGAATGGCAATCTAAAGGCTAAACCCATCAGGCTGTTTTTACTGCGTTACCTTGAGAGCAGCTTCGATGTTTCCAAGTTCTGCGTAACATTCTCCTATCTTCCGATTGGCTACAGCACAGCCGATGACGTCATGCAGAACCTCAGACAGCGCCAGCTCCTGCCGATGCTCCTCTATGGCCGCCTGGAAATCACCTGAGGCACGGACAAAACAGGCACATCCAGGACAGAGAGACAGATGTAAAATACACTGGCAAATCTCAGAATCATTACCAAGGATATCTGGGGTTCCTGGATGATTTACAGCTTACCATTCTTGGCTAAAAGTTCACCGAGCTGATTGCACAGACTGGCCTCCTCCTTCAGATTATTGCTGATCTGGGCTTTACTTTTGGCTTTCTGTAGTTCTGCATTAAAAAAAAACGATGAAGTGACATGAAACTGAAACAGTGTGCTAACAAAGATCAGTAACTGATGTGATGTTTAATCCGACAACGATACTAACCAACTGTAAAGAACTAAGTTAGTTATGAGACCGTGTATAAATCCTAGAATTGGGGATACTTGTGCTACCTCGCTGACATCATGTATCTAATGCTAATGCTAATCTCCTCTGGTCGTTAAATGCTGCAGTAATAGGAAGAACTTACGCTTGATCTCTTTGGCAGTGCTCATTGTGCTGTTGTGCAGCAGCCACTTGCTAGTCTGCTAACCGGACACACAGTACTGACAAATCAACAAAAACACAACACAAAAACAGCAGCTGGCATGTTCAAGATGCGGCGATCTTGTTCTGAAAACCCCCGCGTGTTTTAAACAATCAGAACATTCAGTTAGAACCGCGATCCAGCGTTGGTAAATGAAAATATTAGTCAGTGTAAAAACATCTCTGACTTTAATCTAGCCTCCGTTCACACCAAGGCGCCAAGAGCTCTGCCGCACGCTGATTGGCTGTTTGCAGCAACGTCACAGGGTAAAGGTCCCACAACGCTCCGCCTCCCCTACCCCCTCGGCTAAACAAAGACGACATGTTAGTAAGGGCAATTGACAGCAGTCCTGTCTTATTTATTTATTTTTTATTTTAAAACAAAATTTGAAGACGGTAAGAAGACCAGGTAAGAAGTCGATGTTGTTCGACTTTGCTACACATTTGGTTCTGTAAAGTGACACCACTGGTTTAGTGTTATTCCTATAAATGGAGATTTCTTTGAAATAAAATATAGGCTGTCTGAGATGGCGTCCAAACATCAAGGTGTCTTATGAGTATTCTCAATCTCCTCTTTACTTTACTGTAAAATCAATTCCACAGCACCCACTCCTCCAGTACACAATTTCTAAACATAATCGAACTATTAAAAAAAATATTTATATGCTCATTATTTTAATATGTACAGTAATACTTTGATTATGTACTGGAACCAGAGTTGCTTGTATTCCACTGACAAAACACATTAGGGTCTTTTTTTAGGTCTACTTGTTGAGTTATTTAAGTTTGGATTAAACCCATTCAATTCAAGTAACCAGTCAAAAGAAGCAGGTTTGATAATAAATTGTGATTTCCACCACATATATAGACCCCTTGGTTATGCCTCAAAGACTCCTGAGGGTCCCCAGTCCCCACTGTGAGAACTGCTGGTTGCACCATTTGGACAGTAAACGGTTGTTTTTAAAGTGAACTGGATATTGAACGTTATGTTTCAGACATGACTGCAAAGTAGCGAACCCAAGAAAACTGTGCATTATACAGTACAGTCAAAGTGCAGTTCGGACACACTGCATGTTTTGTGAAGCCTGGATATGGTCTTTGTGAGGTGGCTTTACAGCTTGAGAATATCTGTTTTTTCTGATCACCAATATTCAGTTACATTGCTGCAACTGTACTTTTAACTGTCAGGTTATCACTGTAACTGTGCAGGGGTCAGAGAGATTCAACAACAGTTGCAAGATTCTTTGTCCGCAGCCATACCCTATGATCAATATAAAACTAGTGTAACTTGAGACAGAATCAAGACAAATGGTGTTGTCAACTTCCAAAATTTTAATAAAGAATTTTCATAGCACACATGTATATAAAATACTGTACCAGCTTTATCATACAGAGCTTGTCCTGTACATTGCCTTATTATTGCACATATTAATCATTCATATTGTGACCCTTCTGAAACAAAAAATAAATAAATGTTTGCTTATTCATCCAAAAGGAAAATATTGAACTATCCTTCTTTCTCATGTTCAGAAACAAAAGACATTTAACTAGCTCACATTAGTCAGCCTTAGAAAATATTTCTGCCAGTTTCACCTCACTGAATAATATCTTTATTTAAAAAAAAAAAAAAAAAAAAAAAAAAGTAAGGGCAAAAATCTAGCGAGTAATCAGCCGTGAGTGTGAGAACAAGGCACCGCTGGTGAGAAGTCGTATTCACATTAAAGTCCCATCCCAGAAACCTCTTCATAAGTCTTTCACTACAGGGTCTGGGTCTGGTCAGACGGTCGATAGACTGGAGATCTGACAGATGATTCACATTATAATTCACATGCAGAATTGGTGGTGTGTCTTCGGTTTATGGTGGTGAGGCCAGTTGATCGAGAAGTTCCATATAGAGGGCTATGCGCTGGGTCAGGGGGGTGTTCTTTTCTGCTCGCAACAGCCTGGAGTAGACCTGCTTGTAGACCTTCACCTGCTCCTCCTCTTTACTGCTGCTTATACAGAAACAAACACACAAGCCCATATGCATGATGATATTTGTGTGAAGACTGTTATTGGTCTACATGTAAACATTTCCTTCTCTTTATAAAGGTCACCCCTACTTATCTCAAAATGGGTTCAATTGCAAATCTGCCTCATCAAGTTAAACTAACAATATCTGTGATAATTAATAAACATAGAGGTACAAATTGCAGTATCGTGCACAAAGTTTCCAGAGAAACATGGTGTTTTAGACAAAAGTCCTTCACCAGCTGCACAAGCTGTACAAGCATCTACACCCATGAGGTGAACCAGTTGATATTTTGAATATTACATAATTACATTTATGGCATTTTGCAGACACCCTTATCCAGCGTGACTTACAGAAGTGCTTTGAAGTCTCTATCAATCATATCATATTACCCCATGTAATATTTAATAATAATATGGTATATCATAGCATCTGGATTACTTATTATTGTATAATTATTCTTTTAAAAAATAATATATGTCAAAATAATGTCAAAAACCTCCTATTTAGGATGCAACATATACAAAAGTAATTTGTCAAAAACATACTGTTTTTCAGGAAATTCTACTCTATGGGCCAAAAAGGGATCTTCTCCCTCTTACCTTGGTTTGCGTTTGCTGGTAGTACTGAGTTTAATCAGCTGCAGCAGCAAAAAGGAAATACTGGGCTCAAAGATGCCAATCAGCTTCACCACTTCCTGTGTGTTCAACCCTGTAGAGGTAGGGCTATCTTCTGAGGAATCATCAGGTTTGGCCATGTCTTCTTTTACCACTGCCTGTAACCACATATAAACACACAAAAAATTCTTATAAACTGATTATAGTTTTATAACCTTTTAAAATGAAAAGTCTCTTTTTGTGTCCTCATGTTTGTGTCCAGGGTGAGCTCTCGGATCACTTTCGGAAGGTTACGAGTTCAAACTGTAGCACTGTACCTCTCTTTGCTGTTGCTCCTGCATCTCTTTGTAGATTAGGCTGAAAGCATGGCGAGTCTCACACATTATTTCCAAAGCTCCTGTTAAGGTTTTCAGTTTCACTGCACTACTGCTCTGTCCTAAAACATACAAGGACACAGACATACACACACCTATTAATATACCTAGGTGACGTAAAAGGAATGTATCCTGTATTGGTAGAAACAATATAATAATACAAACCTAATCCCCATGTTAATCCTAGCCATAACCCAGAAAATATGCATTATGAAACTAGAGATTTTTCCATGCAAGTAAAAATAATTTAGTCCAAAAAATAGTTTCACCAAAAATCTGCACAAATTAAGTTGGATTAATAGCAAGTCTAAGACCAGTGTGTGAGACTGACCTGCCATGGTGAACTCAGCGAAGGCCACTCGCTCCAGCAGTGTGCGCAGCAACTCACACGGGGCATCACTCAGACTGAGGAACAGACGCACTGCTTTTGAGTAATGGTGCTCTGCTAGAGACCTGTGCTGCTTCCGTACACTCTCATCACCCACCTTAAATGAACACGCACACACACACTCAAATATTAGGTATCTATTGCATGTACAGGCATGGGTATTGGTCATACTAATATACTGAAATATTATTTGGCTATCAGCATAGCTAGCTCTGATCTTACTTAAAGCCTGCTTACAAAGTTTTGTTTTCATTCAAGTTGAGAAGCTAGTGAGTGTGAACAAATATCATGAGCATGAGATGGTGCACTGGTGGTTGTTCTGAATGCCTCAAGTCTAGTCTATAAGAAAATAAATTTGCACTTGAGTAATGCAAGTGCGTGAGTGAACATGCGTACCTGGTTACGGTAGCAGCTGTGGTACATAGACGCCAGTCTGTGGTGGATGGTTGCTGCTCTGTACTGGTATAGTGGCTGGCGAGCTGATTCTGTCTGGAGGTCACAATAACGCAGAGACTTCATCATAGCCTCTGTCACTTCCCTCTCAACCTGAAACAAACAAACACAACAGAACATAAAACATGCTTCCTCAGTACATACAAAAACAGTTCTGCGGTATCATCAGTATAATCACATGAATGTGTGTATGCATGTGGATGTCACCTGCTCCTGAGCTTTGCGGGACAGTGGAGCATAGTCCTGCAGTAGTGTAGCTAGGGTGAAGTATGTGGTGGAGAGCTCCCAGTTCACTGAATCCCACACTGCTGCATGGCTCTCTCTACTGCCCAGACACTTCATGGCCCTCTGATAGTAATCTACTGCCTATGTATAGATACACAGAGAGAAAGATACATCACGCTTTATTTAACCAAATCAATGACATTTAAAAGACACCTGTAAGTGAGAGACTTTTTTAAACACCATTAAGACGGTTTTTCTATGCAATGAAATGGACCAATTAATTTCAGTTGCAACATAGACTACTCATTCAGCTCATCAGTCAGATGGAAATAAAATTTTCCTGGATAAAAAGCCAGTTCATTCTAGTGGAAAAAATCTAAATAAATTAAGTAGCAGTCTTAATTATTTGAATGCTCACTCCCTCCTTGTGTCTTGTAGCGTCCCAGTCCTGAATCACACATCTACATTACACATTGTCCCTAACTATAATGTGTGAGGGTGTACCTTGTTGTAGTAGAGAGCTTCCTCAGGCGAGAACTCTCCACGGCTCTCTTCTGTAGTCATGGTGCAATGGGCCTGCGCGCAGATCCGCATCAGTCTGCCAATGTTACACAGCAGCAGGGCTTTGTTTACAGAGTCTGAAATGGCCTCAAAATTCTGCATGCCCTTCTCAAAACAAGAGAAGCTCTTCTTCCACAGCTCCTGCTCTGCTGCACACACTGACTTCCGTACTAAAGTACAGAGAAAGAGAAAAAAACAATCAAAATACTGCAGTGCAACTGTCAACAGGTCAACAATACAAAATCCTGAGAAAGTAGACTGATATATTTTAATCTTTGAGCCTGCTTAAAATGGTGCAAGGTGGTACAAGTGCTGCACTCACCCCCTTCTTTCTCTGTCTGCAGTGCTGCAGCCTGGTTCATATAGAAGACGCCCATCTCGTTGCGGATGTTTCCAAGCCGCTTCAGAACCTGAGCAAGCTTCTCTGGGCTCAGGTCTTTCAGAGCTTCAGAGGTTAAAATGTCATGGGCTGCCTCATAGCACTTACTGCTGACGAACAGTTGGTACTCTGGGTCAGTGGCCAGGTCAGTGGCCATATTGAAAGCTGAGAGAAAAACAGATCATAAGGCAAACTGACAAAAAAGTGCTGCTTTTTCTAATACTCCTTCTCAAGCATATACAAATGCTTGTTCTGCTCTGGTGCCAGTGTTTACAGTATAGCTGCACTGATTCAAAACAGTTATTCAGGATAAAGTTCGGCAGCAACTGCAACTGAATCAATATAGACAGCCCCTGGTAAAGTATCAGTATCAGTGAAATCCAATAGCATACCCACAAACCTTTTTTTTTTTTTTATTACCATTCTTACTATTAAAAAGGGAGACACGTATCCTAAAAGGCCAGTCTTTATACAATATGAACATTGAAAACAAAACATTGTTTGGATATCTGTTATCCAAAACTTCAGCTGTTCCACCAGCCTGTCCACACGAGCACATTTTAGGACTTGGCGCATCCCTGTATTATTTTGCATATTTATTTATTAATGGTGTAGCCATAAAAGCATTGAAGCTAGAAATGTCAGATGTAGCTTAGGTATGAATGTTAATTGAATTGCAGTTTGACACAATCTTTGCTGTTTATCAGCATTAAATTTCATTAGTAAAATAACCTAAAAAATGATGTTGTGAATCAGTTTTTGCAATGCAAAAAAGATAACTAGTTGCCTACTTTTTAAAATTACTTAACTATTAAAAAATTACTCGTCATGCATTTCGTTTCCTTGTTCATGAACACAGAATGTTTATATAATACTGATGGAATATGGTAAGTGAGTGAAACCTTGGCAGGAACTCTCCCGGTGAAGGCAGTGAAGAATCTCCTGGTCATCTCTGGTCTGGTAGCTGTACTCCTCCAGATAGGCAGCTCTGTTTGAGGCATTCTGGGCCAACATCAACTGCACATCTCCACACAGAGACAGACACTGGCTGTGGAAGAGCAGCACAGTCGAGTGCAGCCCACTGCTTATAGCACAATACGCATCTACACACACGGAGGAGAGAGAATTGCATATACTGTCAGAACACAGGTTAAAATGATATTATCTTGTGCTGATATCAGTGTATCCTTTTCTATTTTTGTTCTCACCATGACACTGTAGAGACAGTTTGATGTAACGCAGTGCACGGCCATACTTCTGCAGGTTGGTAGCAGCCTCAGCCAGAACATAGTAAGCTTTCGATGCTTTCAGGAAGAGCTGCAGCTTCATCTGGTGCTGCCAGGAGCCAGGCAGCATGCCCGAGCGCATGGGCAACTTCAGGTCCTCACCACATGGAGCAGCTGAACAGAAATACAGGAAGAGCATCAATAAAAGGAGCTCATAGTGAAGAAGAAAGAGAAAGCGAGAACTAATAGTTGAAATGTACAGCAAAAGTAAACGTATTCTAGTGAAAATTGTAAGTGAGTGCTGCTGACCTCTGTCAAGCAGCAGAGCGATCTCTTTCTCCACTGCTCCGGGTCCACTCTCCTCATACTTCAGAGGGATAGGAGTGCTGGGGTCAGCTGCCGGCAGGTCGCTCTCCTTCTTGATACTGCTATCCACTGCCTTCAGTCCCTATAGCACAAACAGCAAAGTGTTTACTATATAGACAATTCTCAAACATCATATCGGCATGGGAATCCAATCTCCATCTCAAACAATAACTTTATAGGAAAAGGGAAACATTTTTAACATCTTGAGATTTTGGAATTATAAGGTTCTGTGTAAAAATTCTGCCATACATTAAGCTACAACATTTTCAACCTCAATTACAGCAAATCAGAATTTTTTTACTTCTATACTTTTATTTTTACTATACAATATTTTGGTGTGAAATGTCTCTGAGCATCTCACCTTTAGCACATAGCCAAGTACAAGTCTACATTTCTCTTCTTTGTCTTGGGGCACAGGAAACGAACAATTGGGCTGGTTGGGGAAAAAAAAAGTTAGAATAAAGTTAGAGAGAACAAAAAGGTGTGCATGCAAATTTTCAAAGCATGATATTACAGTGTCATCCAACTTAATCTCCTTCTGTAGCAGGTGTAAATATCACAAACAATAATTTTAACAAATTTAACTTGTTCAGGTCTAACTACAGAATCATATAATGTTTTTTTCATGAAGAAGCAGAAGGGACATATCTAAGGTTATAAACAGCTCCTGCTACATAAAGATCATAGGCATACCCTTAGCTTGTGGGTCGAGGTGTACTTCTCTGGGACAGACAGCTCCTCCACAGATTTAATCACAGCCACAGCCTTGCAGTCCTCTGGACGCTCAGATGACATGCTGAATGAGCAGCTGTCATCTTCTTCTTCTTCTTCTTCTTCTTCATCCACCTCTTCATCCTCGTCCTCACTATAGCTGTCCTCTGAGCCCCCATTGCGTAGAGACTCCTCACTGCCCTCCTCCTCACTTAAGTCATCCAGCTGAAACAGCTCTGACAGCATGTAGTGAGCTGAGGCAATGATCTAAACAGTCAGAAAGGAAACATGATGAACCACTGTCCTATCAAAGAGAAGCTGAGCTGCAACAAAGGAATAACGAGACACACAGTGTGTGCACCTGAGTGTGTTTCTCTTCGTTTAGTAGTTTAACACAGTTGAGCAGCAGAGTTCGGATGGTCCCATAGTGCTTCCTATTTTGGTTCTTTTTCAGCATCATATTGCTTGCCACCCTGCAATTCAGAACAAATCAGCTCTGTTCACATCACCATGCTCACCGTGATTATCCAGAAAACACAAAGCACTAAAGTATACACTGTGGGATAGGATGCTTGAGATGCAATACACACTTATAAAGTAGCACTGCCACTGGCAAAGTGAAGGGGTTTTGGCATTTCTCTTCAGGTGCCTCCTCACACAGAGTGGTCAGATCATACAGCTTTACAATGTCACTCCCACTGGCTAAAAGTAAACAGTTAGACACACTCAGATGTTTTCTACATGGTCCTTACATGCACATTTGCAAATGACATGTCGCTATGCCGCAAAGAGACACTAACATTCATAAACTCACCTTTGAAGAGCCAATATGTGTGTCCCTCTTTGGTACAATTGGACTTAAGAAAAGAAAGTATATTTTGGGCAATGTCTTTCACCACCCTAGTGGAAAATGTGGAATTCTCCAGATCTGGGATGTCCTCTGTCTTTATCATCTCATATTTCTGTCAATAAGCAAAAGCTGTACATGTGTACATGTACGAATATGAACAAAAATAGAGTACTGAACAAATTGAAGTTTTACCTGCACTATGCCATTTACATGGAAACACATGACAAGCTCTGGTACATTGCACATCAGATTGTCCAGCCAGTAATCGATACCAGTGAGAATGTTGATTGGTTTGTTGTTATCCCTACATTAAAAAAAAAAAAAAAGAAACATCCAATTTTAACCTAAATTAAATAGACATAGTAAAACAAATAATACAGTAAATTAAACAAAGGCACAATGTCAGTGATGCAAATCACCACTGCTAACCTTAGAACTAAACCATCAACCCAATTATTTTAAATAGAATCCAGACAATATGTGTATTCTTCTTTCCTAGGGCATGATGGGAAAACGACTGGTACACAGTGACACTACATTATTAAATTATAAGCCAGATCCATTAGGTGCTTTGCATCTAAAAATGCCTGGAGCTTATTATTGTGTAACAAACAGAAAATAAATAATGAAATCAAATATCTAATACTATAAACACCGTCACTGTGTAACTGTGACAGCGAATCTGACCTGAGCCGCAGACTCACTGCTGGGTAACGTCCTCCTCCAAAAATGGGCATGTTGGATCCCACTAGCATGTGGATGTCCTCAAAAGTCCAGAGGATGTTCCGCACAAAATCATTTTTCAAACCCTGCATCCATAACAGAGAACCACTGCTACATAATACTTGTAACCCATAAAATATACTACAAACTGCTTTATCATACTAGTAGTAATAGTAAGTACTTGGACATTGAATCAAGCATCATACAGACTTTTTGGGCTGAGGTATGAGCCTGTTACCTGGCTGTTCTCTCCTTCATTAAAGAGCATCGGCAGGTTCTGTTCTTTAGGAACAGAGGTGACATGGCCGAGAGCATATGTGTTCTCCACTCGCTCCTAGAAAATAGAAGAGAATAGTGAGAAAAAAAAAAAACACATCCTCTAAAGCAGTGTTTGTCAAAGTAGGGTCTGGGAACCCTAAGGGGTCTGTAAAGCACAGTCAGGGTGGTCCATGAGTTTTCATTTAGTTACAGTGATGGAACCCACCATTATCAAAGTTATCATATTTACTGTTCAGTTTTTATAGTTGGTAGCCTATTTAACTGGTTGCTTGAATTGAATGAGTTTAACCCAAAACCTCAATAGCTCAGAAAATATATAGGCCTATAAATAATGTCAGCTTGGACCCAATGTGTTCTGTCAGTGCTGTTCACGACTGTTCAGGAATAAAAAGCTCTATGGCGCTAATAAATGGACAAAATATAATTGTACATGTTTATATAACATTCATGAAATAAATCTGTACTGAGGAGGTCCATGGAATTAATTTTACAGTTAAAGGTGTTCCTGGCTCTAAAGCATGGACATTTTTCTCTTTCTCTCTCTCTCTCTCTCTCTCTCTCTCCCACACACACACACACACACACACTCTAAAATAAGATAATTACCTCCTTAGGAATAGAGGACTGGTCTGAATCCGAGGTTGAGCTGCTGAAGGTAGCAGGCCAGGACGGGCCATATTCCGCTCTTCCACAAGCCTCTTCCGCTTCAGCACAGCTGTCTGATTCTGAGGGCACAGGCTCTGCAGCACCATCTCCATTTATACTGAAATACAAGACAGACTTTGATTGGATGACGATAGATGATTAAAAAACATTGTTCCATATAAAACTGGAACTCACCTGTAATAAAGGAACTTGGAGAGAATGGCCTTTTCATACCAGTGCTCTTTACTTTTCTTCTTTCTCTGCCATTTCTGGTCACTGAGCCGCTGGTAAAACTCCTTCAACCATGTCCAGTCTCCAGTCTACCAAAAAAAATTACACAATAAAAGCATTGTGGAATTATAACTTGTGAGCAGTTCCACAGTCTCTCACAGTGTCACCCATAAGAGAAAGAAACTGGAAAGCGTAAGAGTAGTTATACTAGTGAAAGAAGATACACTCACCTGTGATGATCTCATGAATAGCTCTTGAATGTCGAGTTCGTCTAGCAGCAGAGTCCTGCCCACACGATGCACTGCCATGCTAACATGAGACTTACTGTACGGGATCTTCAGCAGCTTCTTTATGTTCTGTCCAAGACATACATTCAAAAAAGTTATCTCCCATGCGTGTATGACTATAAGATGAGCAGCAGACATATATGAGATCCACATATTCACCATGTAATGATGATAAAAACAAACAGAACTCACCTCAGAGTCAGACACCACATCAACATCGTTGCCAATGGAGTCAATGAATTCATAAGCCATACCAAAGCTTAAACAAAAAACAAACACAGGGCACCACATGACTCAAAGTTATAGATCAGGTTAAAATAAGTATAGCAAATTGTTCTGACAAATAATAAATGTGTGTGATTTATATTAAATGCAATACAATTTCATTAAATGTTTCTTCTTTATTATACCCAACTGTTCCAATGCATACAAAGTCTAACTCTAATATGTCATACAACACTGATGATAAAGTATAGAAGACAATGAGTGAGAAATTTAAAGTCCATCTGAAGATGAAAAATGCGCTTTGTAAATGATGAAATATATTTTTAATTCCAAAACTATATATGTATATTTTTGTAGTAATTGGAATGGCAGAAGGACATGGAGGTGTTTCCATATTGCATAGTCATTTACTCTCAACAAGCACTTTAAGAGGAACACTATACTAATACTGGATAGGGCCTCACTTTGCTCTTAAAACAGGCTCAACTCTTCATGGCATGGATTCCACACAATGTTGGAAAAATTCCTTTGAGATTCTGGTCCATGATTGCATCACGCAATTCCTGCAGATTTTTCAGGTGCACTTTCATGCTGCGAATCTCCCGTTCTACCACATCCCAAAGGTTCTACTGGACTCAGATCTGGTGACTGGGAAGGCCACTGAAGAACACTGAACTCATTGTCATGTTCATAAAACCAGTTTGAGACGACTTTTGCGTTGTGACATGGTGCATTATCATGCTGGAAATAGCCATTAGAAGATGGGTAAGACAGGTTATATGGCCATGAAGGGATGCAGTTGACCTGGACTGTCGACATAGGGCAGGTTGGGTTCATGGATTCATGCTGTTCAAGACTCCTCAGACCAGGCTACATTTTCTAGCCTTCAACTGTCCAGTTTTGGTGAGCCTGTGCCCACTGCAGCCTCAGCTTTCTGTTCTTGGCTGACAGAAGTGGAACCCGACATGGTCTTCCGCTGTTGTAGCCCATCTGCCTCAAGGTTCGACGCGTTGTGCAGTCCAAGATGCTCTTCTGCTCACCACAATTGTACAGGGTCGTTACCTGAGTTACTGTAGCCTTTCTGTCAGCTCGAACCAGTCTGGCCGTTCTCCATTGATTTCTCTCATCAACAGGGCATTTCTGTCCACAGGACTGCCGGTCACTGGATGTTTTTCTTTATTGCACCATTCTGAGTAAACTCTAGATACAGTTGTGTGTGAAAATCCCAGGAGATCAGCAGTTATAGAAATACTCAAACCAGCCTGTTTGGCACCAACAATCATGTCAGAAACAAAATCACTGAGATCCCATTTTTCCCCCATTCTGATGGTTGATGTGAACATTACCAGAAGCTGCTTGCCCATATATGCAAGATTTTATGCACTGCACTGCTGCCACATGATTGGCTGATTACATAATTGCATGAATAAATAGGTGTACAGGAGTTCCTAATAAAGTGCTCTAAAGTGAGTGTATATTCATAGAGTCTGTCATTTTTAATAAAGGTAAAGGTAAAGAGAGGTTTCCAGATGTATTAGTAGTTGCCTAGGAATTAAAAACACCCATCCATCAAACAATCCATTATCCTATATAGATTCTTTCAATGGCTCAAAAATTATATGTTCATGACTTCCCAATGACTGTGATAGTGGTAAGGAGGTATTACAGCAGTCATACCTAGAGAAGGGCTTGCTTTTGCTGCTAGAGCCAAACACAGTGGTGCCAGCAGAGCCGAGCTGGGTACTCTGGCGTAGCCAGTTTGCTGGAGGAAGTTTGAGATCCGTTTTCTCCTGAAGGAGTGCATACGTGGCTGGAGGCGGTGCAGCGGAGTACTTCACCACGGCTCGACTCTTCACCTCACTGTTGCAAAGGCATAAGACCTGAGAAACAGAAAACTAGCAAATCAGACTTGCAACTAAATGAATCAACCAGTATCTGCAAATAAATCTGACATATAAGCTAACAGTAGATTGCTTTAGGAATAAGGTCATGCTTTATATATTGGCAGTTTGCTGCAGACTGAGACAGCACTAGAAATGAGCTATAATTTAAAATCATGTCTTTCTTGTTTTTGAGAACTTGAAGGAGTTACACTGAGCAAACAGCATTCAAAACACAGGTCACTCCTACTGTTCGCAAGTGATTTAGTGTGCAGTTTCAGGACATTAAATAATTAATTAGCCAAAAAAAAAAAAAAAAAAGACATCTGTCCTGACATGCAAAAATGCTTCTCGCTTCACTAAGCAGGCAATTGGCTCTTGTGTAAACTGGCATTACTTTGCTGATTATCTTTCGCTGATCTTCATACTGAGTGTCTTTCAGGCCAGTAACATTTTCAAACTTATTTGCGTTAACTTATGAATATTAATAAACACTGGGGGCTACTTTTGAATATTCGTGAGCAGTGAGCCTTGATGAAAGCATGCTGCAAGATGGCACAACAATTTATTAACAATACATAAACATAATTCACACACACAAATATATACATATACATATACATATTTACATACAATTATGGATCTGTGTGTCATATGTATGTATGCATGTATGTGTATTTATATATATATATACATACACACACATCCATAACTGACTGGGTTTCACAGTCACTGAGGAATAATAATAAATTTTTGAAAATAATAATATATAATATCTTTAGTGTCCCCAAAGACTCTTTACTCGTGACAACCTTCTAAGACAACACACACACACACACACACACACACACACACACACAGTGAGTCTGACAGCTTCGACAGGTTATGTTGCTTGTTATGTTTCTGTAGTGTTGCTTACCTGTTTTGTGTCTTCACTGCTCGAGCTGTCTGCATCCACTTCCTGATGTCTGTGGTGTGGACACACAGGCGCGTCCTTCCCCTGCTCTGCAGAGCTCATGTTCACTCTTCACTCAACTCTCCTCTCAGCCATCCAGAAACTTCCAGAGCAAGCAGGCGCACCACCTCGCCGAGTTAAACTCAGGTCACATTCACACGCACTTAGCATGCAGCTACTGCCCTAACTGGGGCTCTATCAGCCTGACTAACCCGCGAGCACAGTGTGTGTTCAGCTCAATACTGCTAGCTAACTAAAGCTCTCTTAGGGACCCATCTCTCACACCTAGCTGTCCATCCTAGCTACTAACAAACGCCATTATTTCCCAGAACCGTCAGCTTCATTAACCGCATCGACCGAGAATCTTTCAGACAAATCAACAGGCCACGGTGTTTAATCGCTTATCCTAAAAGCGAAAGATAGAAAATAATCTCACAGCCCGCTGGAGACACACATTTACCTTCCCCAACTCTGAACTTGCTTAACCCGGAAGTACATATGACGTCGTCAAAATATTCTAGAAAAAAAAAACGCTTATTACCAATATAATTTTTTTCTTATCCTTTATTATTAAAGCATTTATTTGTTTGTTTATTTATTTATTTATTTATTTATTTATTTATATAGTTTGTATTTAATTCTTCATATATGCACTAACGGTTAAGCCCAGTGTTTCTGAGTAACACGAATAATGTACATTTAACAAGTTACATTTTGTGTTAAACTATTTTACAATATTTTACAATAGTATCTATAATAATTATTACTGATTACAATACAAATAATATGTATTTTATAATAGTGCATATCTTGTATTCTGTTGTCATGGATACAAGTGTCCTACAGAGAGCAGACACAGTTTTATCACAGTGAGATTTTAGGGACATTGATTTCTTAATCTTTAAGTCATAACTGCAATAAATTCTACTTGAACAGATAATATGACTAAAGGAGGAAAGAGATATGTAAATATGGACCAAGATGGCAAATGGGTGAGAGTACTTTTGAAATATTGTGGTTTTTATCTGTGATGGTTATTAAGGATTATTCAAAATGTATGGGTACATAAAAGGGTATTCCTTTTTGTCTTTAATAATATAATAAAATATAATATAATTAAAATCTAATTTTGTTTGTAGTTTGCCCATGTTGGCTCGCAACAGTGTGAGGTAACACGAGAAGCCTGTACCACCACAGGAGCCATGCTCTCCCAGGCCACACCACAACACATGCAAGGACAAGAGAGATATCCCAAAACTTTTATCAGCCATGAAAAGGTTAAAAACTTTGTGGCATTAACTCTACCAAATAAGCAGTTTCCTGATATTGTTGCTTGACAGTACAGTTTAGTACTTAGCAGTGTGTTAGGGGGTGAGAACTGACTGAGCAGGTGATTATTATGTACTATTTATCATAATAAGGAAACTTCCTACCAGTTAAAAAAGTGTAAATGCATTTTTCTTTCAGAGGACAACGGGCAGGAGCTATCGATTTTCAGAGCATGATAACCGAGGTTCACTGAAAGATAATATAAATACATATGGTCATGTAAGTCTGTTCACACTGTTTAATAACAAATGTACAAATATAGAGGACAGAGTAACAGAAATGTCTGTAAAAATTATTTCAGCACTTTCTCTGTATATTGTGTTAATTTTTATAATAATCTTATTTATTTAAAGATGTGACTACATATTCCCCACCCACAAGGATAGGAATATCTGACAGTTTTGCCCTTGTGGGGACATTTGGCTGATACCCACCAGGAACACTGTTTTTTTTTTTTTTTTTTTCTTCTTCTTTTTCAAGAGCAATCTACAATCTAAAATTTTTACAATCTACAAGAGGAAAAAAGTTTCCTTTTGGTTACTGAGATTAGGATTAGGGTTTATGTTTAGGTGAAGGAATACCATTAATTAGTTGCATTAATAATTATGTCAGTGGAAGACCCCTATAATATCACTATAATATTAATACAAATGTGTATGTGTGTGTGTGTGTAGGGCTTGGGTCGTAAGAAGTGTCTGGATGACCGCCGGCAGCATAACTCTCATTTCTGCCTCTGTCATGATGGCAGTGTGAGTGCAGTATGGTCGGGGAGCAGGGATCATTCAGCTTATCAGACTGACTTCCTGCCCAAGCACAGCACAGAGAGCTCAGAAGGCACACAGCACAGACGCCGTTTTCCCAGGAACCATCTGGAGCAGTCACATCAGGCTGCTGTGGCCCAGGCTGAGGAGGGCTACATGTGGTTTGGAAGGCATGATATGAATGACCGCACACCTCTTAATGTACTGGCAGCTACCAACCACTCCAAAGCTTTGTAACTGATATAATCCAGTCCCAAGAGAGCACATTAAAGCATCCATGTGTATTATTTCTTGTGAGGGTTTTTTGTGTGCTACTCAATATTCCACTTACAATATTATCTGTATTATGGCAGCATATGCCTGTCTAACACATTCCATGATGCATAATTGTCATTAATTTCTTTGTTCGTGTTCAACTGCAATAGCTACATCACACCACCAGAGGGAAATCAAGTACCACAAATACTCCAAAAAAATAAAAACTCAGGATATGTCTTACTAGAGTAACATAATAATTTGATTAGTGTCCAAGAACTTAACCAAACCTCTAAATCATTTGAAATAAAATATATTACTTCTTAAAATACCACGCAAAATAACATCAAACTGTAGTATAAATACTCAATGTGAACTTATCCCAATCTGGCAACCAGCGGGTCGCCATGACGCGTCTCTGTCACCGCACGTTCTCATTGGCTGGTCTGAACCCGGAAGGAACATGGCGGTCTCGCCTGAGCAGCAAGTTTCGATCACTCATTTTGTTAGAGAGATTGAGAAAAATGACGGCTCTGTTCTGAAGGTATATCAGTACAGCACAGGTGACGTAGGCTGCGTGGTTTGGGATGCGGCTATTGTGCTATCAAAATACCTCGAAACAGAGCAGTTTTGTAATTCCCGGTCCGGTGTCAGTACATGGTCCTCTAAACACATGATCGAGCTTGGCGCGGGGACAGGAGTGGTGGGTATCATGGCCGCCTCGCTGGGGTGAGTTACACATGCAGCAAGACAGGAAACTGCACCAGTCAGTGACGGAAAGTGCTCATGTGTGCGAGTTAAAATATAACCGTACTAAAGAGTAGGGGAGAGTGGGGTAAGTTGTAGCAGCCGGCAGTTGTAACACTATCAATTTCTCCAATCAGCATCAAGCTACAGTAGTGACACTCACTCTGAGCATGCGCAGTAGCATCCTCTGCTGTCTGCAGAAGAACAGCAACCTACTCAAGGATATGATTCCTCATATGGAAAATATTTTGGTTTATGTGTTCATTTTCTATGCACATAAAACCAAAATTAGCTAGTTTAGGTCACTTGAAAGTCAGTTAGTATGATTGATATTTGATAATGCAGGATTAGTTGTAATGGTGTTCCCAATACAACTGTTTAAGATTTGTAACAAAACACAGAATAGATTCCACTTACTTGAAAAAAATCTTTTTCTTTTTCCTCATTGCACAAGGATAAAGCTTGAAGTCTCGAGCATATCAGCTGTTATTCATGTGATTGACATATTTAGGCACCCACTGAAGAATACTGCATCTGCGACATACATTTTTGACCTACCCAAGAGTTCTTTACTGCATGATAAAATAATTTGCAAAATAATGTACTTGTATCTTCCACTGACTTAATGGATTGAGATGTTACAACTTACCCCACCAGTTGATTTTTAAAAATTTTTACCAATGGTCTTTAGAAGATTTTCAAAAAAAAAGTGACAAAACTATTAAATTACTACTCATATGTAGGTGATCATCAGGTGGCCAAAGTAGACATCTGCTTACAACTGCCCCTGTAATCGTTTCTTACCCCCACTACAAAGCTGTAGTTAAGATTATAGGTGTGGTTATTTGCCAGGGACTTTCGCCAGCCTGAAGTTTGCTGATTAAAACCTGCCCTGTTTTACCCACACAGAGCCAATGTCACAGTGACAGATCTGGAGGATCTCCAACCTCTCCTTGAACTAAACATCCGGGAAAACCGAGAGCTTCTCAGTACAGGCTCAATCACAGCCAAGGTACTGAAATGGTTTGTACTGTCCTTCTGGTTCTTGCTTTATCTAGGTTAACAATTTTTACATTAATGTGGTTCATAATGGCTGCTTTATCAGGCACACCCAGCATATACCTGCAGTCAGTGGCCCTTTTATCAGATACACCTTTTACAGATACAATATATGCTCAGTTACTAAGTGAACAATTACTGACTGTAGCCAAGCCACCTAATGCTATCAGTGCAAAGACATCAGCTACCTATATTTAGAAATTATTGCAATTCTTTCCATAAGTAGTATGTGTTAGGGTGGCAGGGTTCCCTGTTTGGTCTTGGTTTACTGTTTGTGTGGAGTTTCACATGTCTAAGGTGATTCCCTCTGGGTTCCTCCAAGGGCCACATTTAGTTAGAGGGTTCTTCCAACTTCCAAGAGCTGCATTTAGTTTGATAGTTTTGACTGATGGATAGTTTTAAAACCAGTACTGACACTAAGGTGTTTAAAAATTCCAGCAATGCTGCAACACCACTACCATTCCACCACATTGTCACTGTCACTGCTGGGCTAAAATGGTCCACCACCCAAATAACATCTTTGCAGCAGTAGTTCTGTGATATTCCCTTTCTCTGTTGATGCAAGGGCATAGAGATGGCTGACCAATTGAGCATAGTCACACATGACGTTTGTAACTAATCATATACACTGAAAAATGGGCAAGTGTAAGGATCTGAGCAACTTTGACAAGGGCCAAATTGTGATGGCTAGATCCCTGGGTCAGAGCATCTCCAAAACGGCAGGTCTGGTGGGGTGTTCGTGGTATGCAGTGCTTAGTACCTACCAAAATTGGTCCAAGGAAGGACAACCGGTGAACCGGCGACAGGGTCATGGGCACGCAAGGCTCACTGATGTGCTTGGGGAGTGAAAGCTAGCCCGTCTGGTCCGATCCCACAGAAGAGCTACGTAAGCACAAATCGCTGAAAAAGTTAATGCTGGCTATGATAGAAAGGTGTAGCCACAGACTGGTCAGAGTGCCCATGCTGACCCTGTCAACTGCTGAAAGCTCCTGCAATGGGCACATGAGCATCAGAACTGGACCATGGAGCAATGGAAGAAGGTGGCCTGGTCTGCCAAACATTGTTGCAGACCAAGTACACTCCTTCATGACAACGGTATTCCCTAATGGCAGTGGCCTCCTTCAGCAGGATAATGCACTTTGCCACACTGCAAAAATTGTTCAGGAATGGTTTGAGGAACATGACAAAGAGTTCAAGGTGTTGACCTGGCCTCCAAATTCCCCAGATCTCAATCCGATCAAGCATCTGTGGGATGTGCTGGACAAATAAGCCTGATCTCTGGAGGCCTGTCCTCGCACCTTACAGGACTTAAAGGATCTGCTGCTAATGACTTGGTGCCAGATGTGACAGCACACCTGTGGGTCAGAGCTGTTTTGGCAGAACAAGGGGTACCTACACAATATTAGGCAGGTGGTTTTAATGTTATGGCTGATCGGTGTACATAGATTTAAAGTAGGTTTAGGTGTATTTGATAAAATTGTCAGTGTGTAGCTTTAAATTATTAGTACCTAATCAAGTGGCATATTAGTGTATATATTAATAAATACAATTTAGATATTACTTGATAAATAATACACTTGATTTCCTTTAAAGGGGTGAGAATGTGACAGATTTTTTGCCACATCCAGACTACATTCTATTGGCTGACTGCATCTATTATGAACAGGTAATGCATTATCTTTCACCAGCTACTCTACAATAAATGTATTTGAGTATGGAATAGATCCGTTATAACTGTTGATGATCTCCTATCATTTGCAGTCTGTGGTGCCGCTGGTGGAGACACTGAAGCTCCTGGCTGGACCTGAGACCTGCGTCATCTGCTGTTATGAGCAGCGCACTATGGGAGTTAATCCTGAAGTGGAGAAGAGATTTTTTGAGGTGAATGCAGACAATCAATAGGCTTCATGTCTAAGACTGAATATAATTGACTTGAGAATGAGTATTTGGAGAAAGCTAAATTGCTTTTGAGACACTATTTTGTGACCTCTTTGGCCTTTCCTCCATTACCCATGTTGTATAGTTGCTGTTGCAAGACTTTGAGGCTGAGGAGGTGCCGGCTGAAAAACAAGACCCTGAGTTTAATAGTCCCGACATTCACATTCTCCATCTACGACGCAGGCACGGCTGAATGGATTTCAACGTGTATATGCATAGTGTGCAAAAGGTGTATCCAGACCTTCCAACGTTTATGTATTTTGTTCCACAGTTTAACATCACTGCTATGAGTTATTACTCAAAAACACCCCAAAATTATTTCCCCAATAAAAATGGCAGATACATCAGTCAACATATGAACCTGGAAGGATTCACAGTTGTATGTGTTTTAAACTTTCCTATGCTAACTGACCCCCGGAAGCCCTGGCTGTCTTAACTCGATTTTCCCGTTTGAAATATGAGGCAGAGAGGTAAATGGAAACTGTTTTGAGTTCACTGATGCGAAATGAAATCTATCAAAGTATGTTTGACTTAGCTAACATTAGCCAAATATATAGTTAACATGACTAAATTATGTTTATTAGGAAAATGAAAATATTTGTCATAAAGAGAAAAAAGTCTGAAAACTAACTGAAAATTTAGGCCTACACTGAAGTGTCAAATCCAACACTTTACAAATAATATTAACAGTAATGATAATTACGCATTATTCCTCTCTGGCGTTGGAAGATCTGTGTATGTGTTATTTTGGGGCAGGTGGGGTGTAAATCATATGATTATGAAGGTGTGTTTGCATTTTTGTGCAGCTGCTTTAATGGTTTCATCTAGTTGAGACTAAACACTTGATGTTATATCGTCTAAAATAGTATTTAAGGTATACAAGCTTGTTTGATCCTACTGGATTGTAAATAAAACATATTTTCAGGCTCTGTGTATTTATGCTATTCTTTGAGTCTCTGTCTTCAGACCCTGTCTCCTGACTCTGTTTAGACAGATGGTATGTTTTTTTTCCCTCATCACTGTATCCAATCCAGTCTTTTTCCTTGAAGTCATTAAAATATTTTCCATCCCTCTTTGCTCTTGTTACTTCTAACCACTGTAGAAAGTAGCTGTGCTTTTCAGCTCGCATACTGCTGTGAACCTTCATATCATATTATCCATACTGTTAAGTAAATGCTCTTAATATTTCATAAAATCTTTTTTAATTTCATTCTTTGTTTGATTCATGATGCATGTTCAGTGAAGATCCTTGCAGTAAATTACATTATATGATATCTATTAGCTATAAAGTACATATAGGTTTATCATGGCAGGGGAATTAACTTCTCACAAATTTTTACTTTTTTGCAAACTGTGTGTAATTCTCATCTCAAACATCAGGTGCTCTGGTTAAGCAGAACCAACATGAGGAGAGATGAAACCTGAACTCAAGTGTAACAGACACCAGGAGCTTTTAAAATGGATGAGTGGAGAGCAGAAAAATGGGTGTGACTCTTGAAATATTACTTATGTTAAAATATTCATGTTGCAATTAATACTCAAATGATTTTCCTTATTTTCAGACAAATCATTTTAATGGTCTCAGGTATCTGTATAGAAAATAATAGAGAAGTCAGCACCATTATCAAAAAGTTTGTCAAATAGTTTTATATCATAATCTGTTTGTTTGATTTTCTCTAGTCAAGATAGTGCAATCTATAGTGTGTTGGTGGCCAGCAGCCCCCAGACCGCGTTGGGGGAATTCTGCAATGAACACTGGAGAGATTAGTGCAGAGATTAGGGCACTTTCACAAACCTATAGCATGAAGCAAGGTCCACACTCCTCTAGGCAAACACAGGTCTCTTGCTGCCTTTCACAGAGCCGCTGTTTACACAGCAGCATGGCTATCATTGCCACATGCGTCAGCCTGCCTGTTTTTCACACAGCAAGGCTGCTGCTGAACTTTTTCTTCCCAGGTAGGCTATTCACAAATATTTCCTGGAAATCTTTGTGAAACATTTCATTTCATGATGCACTTTTATGCAGTCAACATCTATTTAACATGTATCCACTACATAGAGACACCACGAATGACACAAATTGGCCTTCTTTTAATGAGCCATTCTGGAAACTTTTTTTTTTAAAAGATAGTTATAGTCAGTTATTATTATTATTATTATTATTTTTAATTCAGAACATTATAACTGTCATTTTATTATCATCTTTATTCCATCCCTATTTTTCCCTTATTTTCTTTACTCCTTATTACACCAACAATAAATAACTAATCCACAAGACAGTTATCATAGAATTGCATACAAAAAAAAAAAAAAAACACAACAACAGGAGTTGGGGGGGATAATGTACTTGTTAAACATCTTAGTCTAAAGTCGGCCCCCCCTTTGCTGCTATAAAAGCCTATGCGGCTATGCTCTCCTGGGGTGCAGTCAGCGTTTCAGTTCATCCCAAAGGTGTTTAGTGGGGTTGAGGTAGGGCTCTGTGCAGGCCGCTCAAGTTCTTCCACTCCAACCTTGGAAAACCATGTCTTCATGGAGCTCGCTTTGTGCACAGGGGCATTGTCATGCTGGAACAGGTTTGGTCTAGGCCTCTTAAATCCAGTGAAGGAAAATCTTAATGCTACAGCATGTAAAGACGGTCTAGACAACTTTGCTTTCAAGTTTTTGGCAACGGCTTGGGGAAAATCCACATAGGGGTCCACATGTGATAGTCAGGTGTCCAAATACTTTGCCATATAGAGTATAAATGAAAAATATTAAAACTCATATTTCAGTAGTTGGATGTGGTATTGTAGTTATTGTAAAAGGTATTGAAAAAAAGGTGACCATAATTTTTCAAATTATTTCATACTGTTTCTGAGTTTAGATGTGAGTTTTTCTAAGCTTCAATGATCAGATAAAAGTTTAAGCCAATATTCTATTTATAATTTGATTTGGTCTTTCTGCTTAAGCAATATACATAGTATTGGCCAATTCTTAATGTCAGCAATGCTTGGCCACATTCTGGAAAGTTCCCTAAAGTTCATTAATTTTCAGTAACCTCTTTATCCTGGTCAGGGTGGTGGTAGATCCACAGTCTATCCTGGGAACACTGGGCATAAGGCAGGACTGGGACTGGGTGGGGCACCATGCACACACATTCACACCTAGTGGCAATTTAGTATAGCCAGTCCATCTACCTGGGGAAAACCCATATGGACACAGGAAGAACACATGTAACTGCACAAACAGTAACCTGAGCTCAGGATCAAACCAGGGACCCTGGAGCTGTGAGGCAATAACAGTACCTACTGCACCACTATTACCTGAAGCTGAGATGCTAGTCAGCAGCTTGTCAGCAGACATCAGCCACTCTGTGCCCTAGAGAGTGCAGTGACGTTACACAGGCTGCTGGGGGTTAAACCCCTTAAAACCCAAGCAGAGCCATCTGTGCTGAGCGACCTCACTGTAGATGTCTGGTCACACTAAGTGAAGTCAACTTTCTCACACATACAGTATAACACAACATGCCACTAATCTGATTAATGTGATAAGATTTTCTACATACAGACACAAAACAAGCGATAAACAGATTAACTGCTATTTTGGCCACATCTATACAAAGTAATAACGGAGGACTTGAAAACCCCAAACGTTTCCTCCATATTGTTTGTTTTAAAGCTCATTAAGAGGCCCAGTTCTTTTTTTTTTGCCATTAGGTCATGTTTTTTTAAAAGCCATGCTGGCTCATACCATGCAGACGTGTGAACTAACTGAGGAAAAGAAACATCATAATGAGTTCCATAAACCACATCTCTTCATAAAGCCTACCCGATGGTGCACTTCATCCAAAAATATTGGCCTACTATTCTCTCATTCAGAAAAGTAAAGCACAACAAATCCACAACTAAAGGGTTTTTCTCATGCTGGGAATGTTTTCTCCTCATCAGAAAGAGGATAAAAAGCCAGTAAAAACCATAATGCATTTTCCAACCCCGCAGAGAAGTGCTTCAGTGGTTCACCAGATCCATCAAATGACTATACCTTACATGTTAACATGAGATATTTTTGCTCAGTGATATCACACATCTTAAGAAAACACTATATTTAATTTAGCTGGTTAAAATTGTCACTGTGATATTACTTCATTTCTTGTCTTATTTCCATCTCAGACACACACACACACACACGAGAGTACTGGTTACTATATTTAGTATAATACTACAGTGCTATTTTTTTTCTTTCTGCTGTGCTGAAGACAGGTTAGTGAAATTAATTTGATATTCCCTTTGAGAGACTCTCGGCGAATAAGAAATGTGTGTATTTCAAATTGGATCCTCAGTATAAACAAGTGAACACATTTAATCTTATTTTTTCACCTTGAATTCCCTATAACCGACAGGTGGCATGCATGATGTAAACTCTCACATTGTTATAGAGCAGTACAGTAACTTTACCATGTGAACATGTGCGTGTTTAAGTGTATAATTAGTGTTATTGAACACATTGTCATTTGGACAGGCTATTTAAATGGTCCTAAGGTCCTAAGACCTTGCACTTGTAACAGCCTTAACCTCTAATCCTTCATTTTAAAAAAAAAATCATGATCTGATTGCAACTCTGATATGACGCATGTAACCCCCCATTACAACTCACTTCCTTGACAACAGTTACTATGGGAAACCCACACTTCCTCTCTTTGAGGCTTAGATGTAAGAGATCAGAAGTTGCTCAGACACACAAATGCCAACAAAGTAGAAGCTACGCAATGCTATTGGTAGTAGCATGGAGAGAAAACCATGTGTCCTTGATTTTGACATGCTTAGGCCATTGATCTCTAGGTGACAGAAGTTTGCTGTAGGTCATTTGATAAAACTCAGGACTGTTGAAAACTTTGAATGACGGTGTTCAGTGCTACATACAGTGAAAGGTTTCCATATCATTTACACAGAGACCTGTTAAGAAAATTATAGCCAAGAGGACACTGAAGACTTTACCTTTGCTACACTAGTGATAGAGGTGTGGAGCCAAGAAGTGCTCGAAGGGTTATCATGCAAACACAGAGGCAAATGAGTAACTTTAAAAAAGATAATTTGATTAATATAAAGTGCATTGAAGTGATACCGTGGAACTGAGTCAACCCACTATGATTATCAAATGAAATTCACAGAACTTTGCGTTATTCCCCCTTAGCAAGAAAGGAGTTGTGATGTAATGTTTTACATCACAGGTCATCTGTGCCTCTGATTGGTGGACGCTGACATCACATGGAGTGTTTCTCTCATGCATTGCAACTGACTGGCAACTGCTGGGTGTTAAATATGCCTTCACACACAAACAGATATAGTGAGAAGCTCTGTTCACTAGTGAATCATAGTGTAGTCACAAAGCTGTCAGCAAACACATTGACACGGTAATGGTGTTACGGTCCAAAACAAAATTCCATTTTAGTGAGGTTATCTCTCAGGCACACTCAGAGACCCCGTCCATATTGCACAAATCAGTTTGCCACACAGTGTCAGTGTTGGTGAGAATGTGTAAGCGCAGTACTCTCAATGGGCCAGTTGAGTCAGTGGAGAAAGGGGAGTGGAGACAGTGTGCCAAGGATCTGAGACAAAGTTGTAAGCAAAGCCTGTGCTGACTCAGCAGGGAATACACACTGAAGACTTTCCATACAGAGAATAGTGGCTCAACAAAGAAATCTTGGTGTTCATGATCACCTACAGGTCAGTGCAGGAAAAACATCCTTCACTTGAATGATCTGTGATCAGATGTCCCTCTCTCACACATGGCTTATCCATTATGAGTCAAGCAGAAGTGCAGGTCCATGATCAGCCATCTCACACTTCATGTCTGAGCACAAAGGAGTCATTGTTTAGCTCAGAAAGAATGCTCCAGAAAAAGCCAACCTCATCACACTCCCGATTTAAAACGCAGCCTCCAAAATAGAAATGAGAATTAGGTGATTAAAAATAGGCTCTGATTCCAAAACAGATGTTCCGCAGACATTTTAGCAGATAACTTGAACTCAGCTGACCTCATCTGTGTGTGTGTGTGCGTGTGTGTTGGAGAAGGAGCAAAATCAGACAGCAGTTATAAATTATATTAGTAAAACAACTCTGCCAAAATGAATTTGGTGGCTTAGACAGGAATGCTCATATTTAAAATACAGACGGTGAAGCAAATCGGTCTGCAGATGATTGTGGCTGCTTCCTCACCAGCCACTATCAGTGGTGTAGCAGTTGTGTCTAAATGATTTGTTGTTATTACACTGTGATTCTGGGGTAGTACACAAATATATATACCCAGAGAGAAAAGAGTAACTACTCATGTTGCTAGAACGAGGAGCCATTCTTTAAGAGAAGCTGGCCAGACTGTCAATTTGATATGTAGGAAGTGGAGAGTTTGATACTTTCTTTGTAAAAGTGTCTGTGTTTTATAGTCAAATCATGACACTTACCACATGCTGATTCAATTCAAAGCAAATCAGGCATCTATTCAATTGAGTTTTGTATTTCCTTGTAGCTGATGTATTAAAATGGCACTCAAAAGCACTGACTTCATTCATTCATCTTCATTATCCTGGTCAGGGTCACGGAGGATCCCGGGTACAAGACAGGGACACACCCTGAATGGAACGCCAAACCATTGCAGGGCACTATGCATACACACACATTCACTCACACCTAGGAGCAATTTAGAGAAACCAATCCACCTAGTGCCATGTTTTTGGGAGGTGGGAGGAAACTGGAGAACCTGGCGGAAACCCATACGGACACAGGGAGAACGTGTGAAATGCCACACAGACGGTAAACTGAGCTCGGGATTGAACCAGGGATCCTGGGGCAGTGAGGTGGCAGTGCTGTGCAGCCCAGTTTTCTAAATTCTAAGTTAAATCTTTTAATTTGGAAAAGTGACTTTTTGAACTTTTGTGTTTTATGTCTTCTGATAGATCTTGGGTCATTGAAGTGTCCAACATAGTTTTAGTCAAATTTAATCAATACTCATTCTTAGCCAACAAAGCGGAGCTAGCATTAACAGTATTTGTGTATTGCCGTTTATAAAAATCGTAATTTGTTACCTTATCTGTAATTCATAAGACATACCAATAAGACATAGAGAGGCATATTAATAAAGCAAAATAAATGTGTCTCAAATCTCTGTCAGAATGAATTTATTCACTTACACTTCACCAGTGCTTGGCAACAGAGAGCTGTCTTTTCTCAAGTCTCTGGCCAAAATTGCTAAGCATTTCAATATCATACTGAAGACAATTGCTCCCAGTCGGATCCCTCTCCCTTTGCGTCCTCAGTACCAGAGCAAAGAGCCAAGCTCTCCTCCCGCCCTGTCTGCTGCAGCTGTTCCTACTGAGCTCTTTGCGGAAGACTATTGGCATTGTACAGCTAATATAAATCAGCTCTTGTTCTGTTTGCACACACGGACAGCCAGGCCGAATGCTTGCAATAGTGCAAATAATGATGCAGAAAGCAGAGACATTTTACTGTATTTACTGCACAGTAAATCAGTGTGAATTAATGGATTGGAGGTGCTTTGAAATGTACGCAACTATTTCAAAAATGGAGTGGTTATCTACATAAGCGATACTCAGAGATTACACAAAGTCAGGCAAATGAGTTAAATGTAAATTCTTTACTTAAGTAACAGTACAATTACTCATCTAAGTAAATACTGTGGTAAAAGATGAAGTGCACCAAGTAGAAAAGAACAAAAAAAAGTACTCAAAATATGCAAGTAAAAGTACAAAAAAGATTCACAAAAGAAAATGATATCTCAAATCATTCATTCATCTTCAGTAAAAAGTTTATCCTGGTCAAGGTTGTGGTGGATCTGGAACCTATCCAGGAACACTGGGTGCAAATCAGGAATACAGCCTGGACGGGATGCCAGTCCAGACACAAACTACTAGCATGTTTTTGGGAGGTGGGAGGAAACCGGAGAACCTGGAGGAAACCTACATGGATAAAGGGAAAACTTGCAAAACAGGCAGTAACCTGAGCTCAGTATCAAACTGGGGCCCATGGAGCTATTGGGCAGCATTGCTATCCACTCCACAGTAAATTAGTACCTCTTTCACCAAGGAATGTGTGAAAACATTTAACGTAAAACAAATATTTAGCTTAGCTAACTAACTTGGTTAACTACCAACAGCTTAATTCCTAATTCCTAACTCATGTGATACAAGCTAGTTGAATACTGCTGACTAGCTGTCACAATAAAAGCTGCCTTGCTAAATTAAAGTGTACATAGCAGCAGATAGATTTTAAAGATTTTAACTGACTTTAGCATGTCTTTGCTCCCCATCTCTGGTGATTCAGGTCTACTTTCACAGACCTTAAATACTCTAGCCAAATTCTTCTCAAGCCCCTTGAAAGCCATATGGAACATAGTCATAGCTTGTTTTTTTATTATACTTTTTGTAAATGACCCAGAAGTCATTTGGCTGGATCCTGAAATTTTTTCAGCCAGTTAATGTATGGAAAAGTAGGCTCTAATTCATTATGAACCACAAGTAAGTAAGCAATCTCCATCGCTGCCGACTGCATGGATTCAGCTGACACAGATGGCTCCATTCAAGCTTCTGAGCCACAACAGGAAGAGAGCTAACTATAAACCACTTCCTGTGTCAAATGAAGAGCAATGGCATGTTGTGTTTATGAGCAGTCCAGGACAATTACTGCTAAAACTCTGAACAGAGATAATAAACCCCATGGCCATAGGCAGCAGGAATGTAGGAGGAAGATTCCGATATAATAGAAGGAGAATGATTTGCTGTCTTTTTTTTTTTTGCAATCCTGCTATGCTGTGGAAAAAACTGCAAATTGAGTAAATAAAAAAGTATTTTATAAAAATAAAATAGTTCAGCAGATCAACCATCAATAACAGGTGAACACATTTGATGAGGACAGGGTTGTATGGTGGTTAGTAAGCACACGTTTGTGAGGTTGGCCTATCTTTTCCACTTCAGCAGTACAATATTTTGCCTAATCTACTGGGTATTCTTAATCATACACATAGATTGGTATTACAGTCCATTAGGGGAGCATGTCAAAGGGGCACATTTTCATGCTTTCCACTCATATATCTCCATGAGAAGCAGGTGTAAGGTTGCTATATGATTAACCGAACTGATCAGGCTTTGCCATTTCGCAGTGGAATGAAGATATCCAACTTGATCAAATCATGACATTCACTATGTGAGGAAATGATACTTAGCTAGCAAGTAGGGTTTAGATATCTTTAGGTTGAACGACTGTTTTTTTTTTTTTTTTTTTTTTTTTTAACTATGGCATTGTTATACTCGCTCCTTATTCAACATGATCTTTCATTAAATATTAACAGGAATTCATCTGGCAGACAATTGAGCAAAGCAGATGAAGGTTAAGAGCCTTGCTTAAGGGCTGAACAGTGACTGTTTGGTGGTACTAGAATTTGGACTCACAACCTTCTGATCAGTAGGCTACAACTCTAAATGCTGAGCCACCACTGCTCTTTATATTTATTACTTATTAAATGTGAGACATTGAAGTATGTCATACATAGAAAAACCCAGTTTTGGCCAAACCCAGATTTTCATCATTTTTGGCTGCTCCCCAATATTCAGCCACAGTGACATCCAACAGGTTTCACACACATTCCTACACATTTGAAGATAATATGAAATGGACATTTTTATGCATTTTTCTTCTATAACATGATGTACTTTCGAGTGAAACAAGATACTTGGGCATACAAATAATGTAGTTTAGTTTTATCTTTTGCGACTTGGATAAATTGTTATTGGCTATTGGCTAATAATATCTTTTGACCACCTGGTGATCAGAAGACGTTTAGGGGCAGGCAAAAGTCATTTGCATTTTGATGGAAGACAACAAATTGTTTCTTACTTAAGTGGCATCGATCATGCACAGTGTGACCAAAGAGAACTAAAATATGTCTTTAAGGCAGAAAACAGGCTCCACCTATGGCACTGATCCACAAAGCCTGGTGTAAATTACTCACTCAAAAGCAAGCAGTAGCACTCCTGTCAGAACGTTTCCTCAGCAACAGGTCAAGCAAACAGGGCTTCCAGCAAATGCATTACACACATTGAAACAAAATGGCTGGCTGGTTACACCCTTTAACCAGGGTGAGCAACCACACAAAACTCCAGGATTTGAGTCATACCCATTGAGAACAACAGGGACATGCAGACTCAATATAGTGCTTCAGGTTAAAAAATGCATGGCGGTGGAGTACTCTGTAGACAGCTGGAAGGATGAATACATATTAGAAAAAATAAAGAAGGTCTGGGAATGGAGGCATGGCCCTTACTACAATAGACGTACTTAAGGTTCGTATCAATTTGGTTCTTTTGCACTCAGCACGTGAAAGGAACGGACAATGAAGCATCACTCACTGTCCATATTTCATCAGTTTTGAGCTCCATACAATAGTATCACAGTGTTTTCAAAGCTGGAACAGCCCTCTCCTCTTCGTGGCTTCTCCATTCATTTTCTTTTTCCCCAAATGTTTTCCCCTCAGGAAATCCAGCATCAGAATTCCAGACATTTCCCCAGAAATGCTTATTCACACAGCATTCCTTCTAGGTGCGAAGTGAGGGTCATAAACACCTGAAGAGAATGAGAAAGTGTATACATGTCTGAGGGACATAGAAGTGATGAAGTTAGTCTGTTATTCTGTGACACCTTTTACTTTCCCTTCAACATAACAGTGCAATTTGGCTGTATGTAGTGTCAAGAGAGAGGAAAAGAAAGATGCACTGTGCAGTTTTTATTTTCTTCCTTTAACGTATCAAGCAGGCAGCCCTCGATCTACTGTTTTCTTTCCCATTCTCTCTCTCTCGTTCCAATCCTCGCCTCTCTATTACCAGTGTCATCCGAGAACATCTGTAACTCAGCAAGGCCAAGGTCAGGGTTAGGAATGCAAACATTATAGGACGCCCACTGCTACATTACAGACTTTGCCAATTCTGTGTGCTATGGCTTACAAAGCACAAAAGGCTGTACCTCCTAAAATGTATCGTTCCTTCATGGAGCCAAACCTGTGAAGCAGAAACTGACATGATGTATCTCACACGCTGTCCGTAGGTTGCATTTTCACACTGCTAACTGACAGGACACAGATAGCTTGTAAGGTTATCTGATACGGGGCATGGTTCCTTACAAGGACACGCCCTCATCCATGTGCAAAGAGCCATGAACTCAAGACTATCACATCCAAGTGTGTGCTGCCTGTAACACTGTATCTCATATGTGTTTCCCAGATTGCACTGCAGATTCAAGCTCTCTGGGCTTCCATGTAGTCCAACCAGGCTGGCACTGTGGAAACACACCCTGGGAGGAAAAACTCTGAAATCAAACTAATCTTATATTTGCCAAAAATAGTTTGGCCAGCCCATCCCACAAAGTTCTCCTTAGCATCAAACCATGATTTGTGGGATAGTAAACCCCCCATGTGTTTAATCTTCTTTAATGGCAGGACTGAATCACTCTTTCAGTGGGACTCCACAAAGTCTGATCCTCACCCAGCTGCAAGATCCGATACATCTCTCCATTATACCACAAACAAGTGTCAACCCACTCTTTCAGCCAGCTCTTTCTGATGTGCTCATTCATATTGGCAGAAACAATATTGATCTGATCGATCACTATGGGGGGTGCTCTCAACCTAATGCTCAGGTTTGGGTTCACTTAGAGGGAAACATCACTGAAAGTCTATACAAATTTATTCTGACCAGTAGAAGGAATATCTTTTGGAGGAATGGTGTTTATCCCTCCAGTACAGTTCCAGAGACTTGTTAGAACCGAGGCACATTGAAGCTGCTCCTGTGGCTCACGGTGGGCAAGCACCTTACTAAGACACTTCATTCACATACAACTTAAAAATAATTTTCATCATAAATTCTTAAGATTAGAACATCAGAACAGTGGTAACTCAGTGGTTACAGTTCTGTACTTGCCTCTTTAAGTTCTTGAGCAAAGCCCGAAAGCCTCAACTGGCTCTATGCGTATATTACATTTTACCTCACTTGTAAGTTTATTTTGGGAATAAGTATCTGCCAAAGCAAAAAAAACATGAGTTGAGAGATCGCTGAGATGTGTTAATACCACCTACATTTTATGAGCACAGTTAACAGTCCTATAAACCATATAATAGTTGGCAGAATGGTCTAAATACAGAGCTGAAAATCATAAGTTCATTATTTTCATCATGCAACCCCGCCCCATTCTCACACAGACAAGTCTGACCACAGTGACCACTTCCTCCACTTACTCTACAGAGCACACACAGACACGGTAAAACGTTTGACTGGCATACGGAGAGAGGATGAACAAATTATTCAAAGGTTGCGCTTCACTGAGTACATGTTAATATGTAGGTTACATGAATTTCACAGATATTTTGTAACTAGGTCATAATGCACATAAAGAATGAAAAAAAAACTCCCTTATGAAAGGATCACTGACGCCAGGAAAGGGCTGAACGGTTATAAGCAGCTGTTTAAAGTGGAAGTGAAACTCTCAGAAGTGTGTGGAGCTATTTGGAAATTCTTTGTCACACTTCCTCATGATAGCAGGCCTTATATTCCACCTGTGGAAAAAAAAATACTCACAGGTCTTGTGCTGTTAAAGAGATAGACTTCTGAACAGTTAGCAATCATGTTTACAATCACACATTCTCTTATGACTCCATTAAAGTCAACAAGATTGTACTTGCACTTTTATCATATATTTGCCACCAGCGAGGCAAACATTGCAGCACCACAACACATGGCACTGCCTTTGAGAAGGACTTCGTTATTAGAACCTGACTGGCCATTTATACCACCGACTGATTTTGGCTGATTGAGTTTCTAGATAACTACCTTGTGGGTGTCAGCCAGAGCCCTGACAAACATCCTGTATAGACTCTATGGTACATGGAAAATGTACAAGACCATTCACATATTGTTGCCTAGACCCAAGTACAGTCTGGGGACCACCGGAGGTCCATGAGACATAGCCAGGGGATTCATGATTTTCTAATTTTGTTACAGTGACGAAAACCACAGAACACCATTATTGAAGTTATTACGGCTATAAACGTCAGCCAGCATTTAAAGTTTAATAAAAATGGGTTCTGTGGGTGTATAGAAATAAAACTTATTATTCACAATTAAATAATGAGCCTACTTTTTTTATTTAATATTTTGTTTGCAAAATAAATCTGTACTGAGGGATCTGTCGTTTGTTTTAGTTACAGTTAAAGGGGTCCCTGACTGTCCGTGACACCCAGCCTAGACAACTGTCCAAAAAATTCACACAAAACATTTATCTATTATGTATGTCCTGTAGATGTATGCATCCCAAGTATGTCCTTTGTATTAGACAGGCCAGCTATTTTTGTTATTAACTTGGTTTTACAGTTGATAACATTGTAACTTAGTGGTTAATTATAAATGGACAAGTCCAGCTTTCTTTCAGTTGTATTTCAATTTAAAGCAAAGTTCAGCAACAAAGTGACCTAAGTGTTTCTTTTCACACAATACTAGCCCTCAAGGAAATAATATGTCAGCTCATGCGTAAAAAGCCGTTTGAAAATAGACTGCAGATGAGTATAATTACCTACACAACTGGCAGCAAGTCATAAATTCAGCAGCCAGCAACATCATGAGGAAGCCAGGTGAGACTGCTTCTTTGTTTTAGTTTGAGGAGGAAGAGGAAAAAATATATGACTCGTTCACTTGTTCATGCATTCAAAATGGTGGACGGCTCAACAAGTGAGTCAAGCACTTGGTAATAACAGCTGTGTCAGCTGCAGTACAAACATTTGTGCTGCACACCAGCAGCTTCCCATCAGTTTTCTCTGCATGAAGCAGTTTAGCAGCTGTGTGGCCACTGGGGACTAAGAGGGACGCATCCTGTTTTCAAAGAAGACTACAGTAAGAGAATGCTTAGTTAGGCGAAACCATGACAGTAGCAGAGGTAAAATTCCCATTGAACCTCTCTACTCAAAATGCATATAAAGCAGTGGATCCCACTCTCAGAAGCTTATCTAAAGCCCATAGATTTTTCCTGAAGGTTAGTGAACAGAACTCAGCCAGTGGTGAAGTCAAATATTAAACTTGGCTTGCATTCTTTACATTCCTACATTCCTGGATTTTTAAAGTTTTTAGCAGCGTCCCATTTTGTAAAACACTATAAACTGTAGCCTGATGACCAAAACAGCTTTCCATTTACAGGCAAATGAGGACTCGCACAATGAGCACATGCTTGATATGCAAAGAGAAACTAGCAATATTTTGTGCAAAATTTCCCCTTACTCATTTCAGTCTTGCATCTTAAAATTCTATCAAAAAAAAAAAAATCCCTACATGTAACTCAGTCAAGAAATTACTTTCAAGAACTTAAAAATGGATCGAAACAAGAATAAAGTAAAATCTTTAAAATGTCTAAGTTTAATTGGATGGTACAATTACAGTTAGTCTCTGTACAATGGTTTTTGAAATGAGTAAAGCAATGAGAGAAAATGAGTCATGTGAAAGATTCCCCATTTATATGGCAAGTTCAGTTCACTCTGATGCAAGCACTACAGTGGAAATGCAAGAAGGTAACAATCCCACATTCTGAAGACATACGACTTCCAGTGACATTCTGATAGACTGAAATTAGCCTAAGTGGTACAAAAAGGACTTAACGGATTACAAAAAAAGTATTCAGCTGCTTTACTTGACCTTTGGGCTACATGATAATAAAGAAACCTCAGGATTCAAATTTGAACCCTGTGACAATGTGATGTAGATTTTTTTTTTTTTAAACACAGTTTATAAATGTCATGTGCTCCTTCCAGAGTAAATATCATAGACTTGCATATAATTAATGTTTCATGGGGTCATTTACAGTTAAACTATCTTGTGAAGTCAGTGACATCATGACAATGGTAAGGTTTAACCGCTCACATAATTGGCTATTAAGTTTGTTACAACTTTGTCAATAAAACTGTCCTACAGATGGTTTGAAACATTTTGGTTATTAATAAGCTGTCTTATTACACCATATCAATGGACTATTTGCAGGAGACAGACCTTCATTTTTTTTTTTTCACAGACTCCAAAAACACAGACAACAGATAGAAGGGGTCCAAAAGAACAAGTTTTAACCAAAAATTAAATCGAAAAGAAAAAAACGAATCAGAGATAGAATGCCCTACATCATTTAGAAAAAAATATATAGAATCTGCAACAGGGAAAAAAACAAAAAAATCAGAAATGCTTTAAGCAGCAGTTAATTAAGATAGGTGACCCACAGGCCACAAAACATAGAAAGCTACAAAGCAAGCAAACCCAATCTCATCGAAAGCTATAAATTATTAGTTAAGGGATCATTTCAACAATCAAAAAAATAAATGAAAATATAATTCAAACTTTTTGCGCATACTGAAATGACTGTTAAGTTTATTCCTTGGATTTTTTTTTTCCTTCTTAACTAAAATAGTCCAGGCCAAAGCAAGCGGTCATTAAGATTTGTAATTAGAGGTGAGCCATGTCAAGCCTTCATACAGTCCGTCACCTGTGGTTGCGCACGAAGGCTGCACGTACCAGTTGCGGTCTCTGATGCGCGTGAGTCCAAGCTTCTCCTGGATCTCGTGTGGCTTCATGGCATCAGGCAGATCCTGCTTGTTGGCGAAAATCAGGATAATGGCGTCCCGCATCTCGCGGTCATTGATGATGCGGTGCAGCTCCTGTCGGGCCTCGTCGATGCGATCCCTGTCTGCGCAATCCACCACAAAGATTAAGCCTTGCGTGCCTGTGTAGTAGTGGCGCCACAGTGGGCGGATCTTGTCCTGGCCTCCCACATCCCACACGTTGAACTTGACGTTCTTGTAGGTCACCGTCTCCACGTTGAAGCCCACCGTCGGAATCGTGGTCACTGACTGGCCCAGTTTCAGTTTGTAAAGGATGGTGGTTTTGCCTGCTGCGTCCAGGCCCAACATCAATATCCTCATCTCCTTGTTACCAAATATTTTTGACAGCATCTTCCCCATCTTTTAAATAGTTCATAAATATTTCCTTCACCCTAACAAAAAAATGTTCAACAGGCAATGTTACCTGAAAGTGTAATAGAATTGTTGATGGGTATACTTTGTCAAGTAGGACCAGTTACTTTCCGAGCATGCCAGTTGGTCAATCAACATGAACTATGAGTCAACTCCCAGAGGAGCAGTTTATTAAGGTAGTAAAGTTAAAAGAAACTTCAGTTTGCAACTTTAGAAATAGTAATTCGGAAGCAGGATGTGAACTAGTGAATGAAAGGATGTAAATCTGTCACACGGCTCATGCTGATCACAGCTAGCAGCAGTAAGGTGTGCTTCTAATGTTATATCTCTCTCCTTGGATTAAAGTGAAGCGTTTAAGCACCGCTGTTTTCAAACTGGGAATGAAACGTCTTCTGTTGCGACACCTGCAATAACTGAAACGCACAGTAATCCTCACGTTTAAGATAATTAAGACGTTAAAGCAGCCTTAGACATGGCTTTGGAGCTGTCAGAAATCCGGCTGAGGCCTCGAGCAGCCTTCGCTTTGCTTCTTCCACTTCCTCTTAGCGTGTGAACGCGCGGGTCGGGGCTTCTTTTTTCCGTCTTTTCTCAGCTAGAGGTAAGGGTCGGGGAAGCTTTAATTTTTTCCTGCCACAATAGCTGTCATCGGGGCCGCCCTAAGTCGATGTGCATCGATTTCAAACGTCCTGTGTGTGAATTCCTCCCGCCGTCCCTCTGTGAGACAGAGACAGGGAGGCAAGTCAGACAGCCGGAGTGCCAGAGCACAACTTAGCCAAGCTAACCGTTTTAGCCAGCTAGCCGTTAAGCTAGCTGACCAGCCCAAGCTCGTTCAATAAAACAGACTGTACAAAAATTCGACAAGATAAACTGCTACATGAAAACACTCTCATACACGCTAAATTAATACAAAATGTATATTTACGTTACCTGCAGAGGCTCACCATTCTATAATAGGCTTTGGTCCTATGTTCGCCCCAGCAGGCAGCCGCCTCTCAAGCGCCGAATGAAAAACCGGAAAAGGTGTGGACGAAACTCATCCGCCACTTCCTGTCAGTTGCCTTGTCGTAACCCACCTTGGCTGAATTCCAAATCACTTCCTTCTCCCTTTGTAACTGCCCTATATAGGGTATGATATAATAGCTTCTGAATTTTATGTAGTGGACTATATATGTTCAGTAAAAAGGAATTTGAGATTCAGCCTTTGTATGCGTGCTCTCAGGCTCAAATACGACAACAGCGACATCTAGTGTCAACAGAACGATCTCTTTCCTCATACTGCACACATAATTAATGAAATACACGTTTTCAGATCAGGATTAATAATTAACAAAAAATAAACTATGACACAAAAAAAAAAAAAAAAACAAAAAAAAAAAAACAGACAAAACTACTGCAATGGAAGCTAGCTGAATTAAAAATTGCAGACGGTTTTTTAAATTTCCATTTTAGCTTTTTTTCACGATGTTTTTGATCCAGATCAGTCACCGTGATACAAGATTTTATTGGATTTTTTTTTTACTGAGCCTTTTCCTTTCGGCTGATGTCGCTGATAAACCTCGACTCTTCACATGCGACTTTTCTTTGACACATGCTACTTTTAGTTCCCGAGTAGAAAGTGTGGGGCTTTCGCAGATGACACGTTTATTCATTTCTTTGCATTAGTACAGACCCCGCTCCCACTACCCTAAAAAACCCTGCCTACCAGGAGTGGGGTTCGAACCCACGAGGACATGCGTCCATTGGATCTTAAGTCCAACGCCTTAACCACTCGGCCATCCTGGTCACGTGAGCAGTAGCGCTTCAGGAATGTGGTAGGCTTCATAGCTGCAGTTTCACAGCTTTAGAAAGCAAACCAGCTTCACAATGGCCTGTCTAAACTTCCACCACACTTGACAGTTGGACTTAGCTTCTTTTGTGAAATACTTATAGGAATAGGCGAGATAATTCTGCTTTGGAGAGAAGTTTCAAACCCTTGCCACAAAAGTCCTATTGGAATTTCAGTTTAACTTGTAGGATCTTATTTGATTTTTAGAATATTATCAGAACTCTACTTGTATTTTATTGGAAATAATGTCTTGTTATTGGAAAGTTCCTGGAAATTACAAAGGGGATTTGGGGAGTTTTAAAATCATAAAAAAGTTTTTTTTTTTTTTTTTTTTTTTTTTAAATTAGAGTATTTTCTTATTTTTTAAGATAGAGTATTAAGATAGAGTATATATAGAACAATATGCATTTTTTGATTTGTCATTTATGTTTCATCAATCCATTATCCTGCCTTAGCTATTGGTGCACTAATGCTGTGCTCAAAATAACATACTATATGTGGTAGAAATGTTAAGAGTAGTTTGGTGGTATGCTATTTCGAACATAAGTAATTACTTAGGTAGCTTTTGCTGGCTCTTTCTTATATGTTTTCCGATCAACACCCAAAACAACAGCACTACCCTTTCTGCTGCTGCCACCCACCCATGCTGTTTGTAATGCTACTACAGGTTGACCAGTGTGCAACATATTGATATTCTCTGTACAATGTCTACGGTGAGATGAGTTTGATCCAATTGCAAGACACAGTCAAAAAAGTACTATCTGTTTAGTAAAAAAAAAAAAGAAAAAAAAACAAAAAACAAACAAAAAAAAAATTATAGTGAAATAGTCCACCTTTAGGATAAAAATATCACATTGAATTCCCATATAGTCCTGAATAGGAACCCAAATGTATCTATCCCATTAAAAAATCCTGCAGAAGTGGTCCTACACAATATTTATGTCCTGTCCTATAAGACAATTCCTATAGGAATCTTATAGGACAGGTTCCAAAATATGATAAAAATTCTAATTAGAATCCTGTACAAGTTTCTTATTGGAATCCTTTAGGATTTTTCGAAAAGGGTAGCCATTTAAGAAATTATAGCACAAATTATAGCACATCTACAGAGGCAAATTTACTGTATAATTCATGAAAATAGTTCCTGGCAATAACAGATATATATTATCGCTGTTTTGGAAACTTGCATTTTCCAGAGAATGTTTTATTCTTTAGCTCCCTCCTGTAAAATGCATGATGTTTTTTGGAAACATGTATAACTGTTCTGACCTATTTGATTACTCTCATTTCCATATCTTTCCATACAGGCAAACTAATGTTACACATCTTGATTTTCAACCCAATATCTATAACAAAAAAATTTCTATTTTCTCTGACCTTCCCCACATTGATATTTGAGTAAGAGAGTTAGGCCTATGTGTTTGAGATTGGATAAACGATCAAACAGGAGTTCCTAATGACTCAGATAAACTTTAAATTGATTCTACATTTGGTCAAAATTTTGTTCGTAGTTGACAATAATTGTGAGGGGTTTATTTATTCATTGTTTATTTATTACTTTGGGTGTCTGAGGGCAGGAACAATTTGTGTAAATTGGCTTTTGCCTTTCATGTCCTATGAAGAAATGCAGGGGGACCTAGTGAACTAAATGTCTTTGTTGTGGTGCGAGTTGTTCTATTTGTGCTTCAGTTTGAGGCTGTTTGTGAACACAGCTGACCAGCAGTTTTGCAAAAAGTAGCATAGCTACTTAGTGTAACTTCCCTCTATATAGGTGGCAGTGTCACAATATCTTAAATCTTTCAATATCTTAAACAGACTTTCAGCCACCTTTAAACCCACCTTGCCTACGCTCGCCCAATTCTGACGCAACATCATTTGGTCGGTTGGGGAAGTAGAGTTGATCATTGCTGCAGTGCTTAATTAATTTTTAACTGGGTTTTTAAAAGCGGCTGGCAGCTTTCAAAAGCGAAAGAGTGGCACGGACACAATGAAACAATACTCATATTAATTCAAAAACCTTCACCAGCTCAATGTTTATCTTAGGAACCATGTGGTCTGGTAGCTTCATCAAATCACTGAAGAGTGTTAAATATAAAACAGCACTGCTGAAATATCTGTTTAATATTTTGCATTGTCAGTGCTGCATTAATCACTGATAGGTTCATAAAAGTTTGTGCTCTGTATCACTGTAGGCGAAAATTGATTTATTCAAGACAAGTAGACATGTTTTGAGTAGATAGCTGGACACCAATATGTGATTAAAAGTCTCTGAATCCCTTCATGATGTATATCACTTAGGTATGAGCTGTAATTATGTAGTGAGAAAATTTCTATTTTGGACCAAGCATTTTTGGGCAATAGGTGTGAACATTTTGAGTGGAATGTAGGTTTGAGGCCCCTGCGTTATAGCCCAGGGCCTTCCATACTCTCAATGCTGCCAAAAGATGGTCTAGTCCTGTACATGGCTTACTGTCAATGACTAACAAGTTTAAATATTTACCACTTAGTACAGATGACAGGATAATCAGCAGGATCATAAAAAATGAACACAGTACGTACTTTTCGAAATGGGGTAACAGAGCTGTTTTATTTTCTTCTGGACCATGCAAGAGCTGAAAAACTTTATTTTATTAGAATTAGAATTCAGAGAACAGAACAAAACATATGCCCAAAGACTTCAGAGGCATGACTAAAATAAATAAAGCATTTTTAAATTGTATTACTTTTTTTTTTTTTTTTTTTTTACTGCCAGCATAATGCAAAATAAAACTGATCTGTAGCTGTGAGACAACTATGGAAAGCCTTTGGGATCTTTACAAAAAGGCATGTCTTTTGGGGGATAATAATAAAAAAAATTTCAGAAAGTTTTTATTCTGTCAACCAATGAGAGACTTCAAATCAAGGCAGATGTGCATATTAATAATAAAATTTGCTTTACAGTTTTTTCACTCAATCACCAGGACACAATAATAATAATAATAATAATAATAATAATAATAATAATAATAACATTCTGATCCACACAAACAATATTTCTGAAAATATCTCAATCCTCACAAAAATGTGAAATGATGTGAAAATGCTCAAATTAGCACGCCAGTCAATTAAACCGTTATTTCAAATGCCTCGATTTTAAGAGCATGCATACTGAGTGGTAGAGAAGCTGAAATGCCAAAAGAAAAACAACAACAACAAAAAACAACATGGACAAAAGTTAACTCATTCATCTTCAGGAACCAGTATCCTGGTCAGCATTATGGTGAGCCAAAAGAAAATAACAAACAAAGACTCATGTGTTGACTGACAATCAGGTGGAAGTACTGCTTAAGGTTACACTTGAATATTACGGGTTTGCCTGGGTCATATCTAAAATTTCCTTTCACAGTATGGTTTGTACAACCGGAGCAGACGATTCAGGAATGCTACATGGTGTATCATATTCTGGCGCTTCTACACGAGGGTGTAATAATACACTGACACTGTGACATCAGTGTTTCTTTTTTTTATTCACATGAAAACAGTGAAAATGGAGTTTTAAAAGTTCTCCACTTTTACCCAAAGTGACCCAAAACTGCTGTGTGGATGGGAGGCTAAAGCAGAGAGAGAGAGAGAGAGAGAGAGAGAGAGAGAGATAGTAGAGAGAGAGAGAGAGAGAGAGAGAGAGAAAGACAGGCAGACAGTAGAGTGAGAGAGCGAGAGAGAGACAGAGAGAGACAGACAGACAGACAGAGAAAGAGACAGACAGAAAGAGACAGACAGAAAGAGACAGAGAGAGAGAGACAGACAGACAGACAGAGAGAGAGACAGAGACAGACAGACAGACAGACAGAGACAGAGCGAGAGACAGACAGACAGAGAGAGACAGAGAGAGACAGAGTGAGAGAGAGAGACATACGGACAGTGAGACAGAGAGGGAGACAGACAGACAGAGACAGAGAAAGACAGAAAGACAGACAGAGAGAGAGAGAGAGAGACAGACAGACAGAGAGAGAGAGACAGACAGACACAGAGAGAGACAGACAGCGAGATAGAAAGACAGAGAGACAGACAGACAGAGAGAGAGAGAGAGAGAAAGAGAGAGAGAACATTTTCAGTGATATCTTTATACATGTGTGTATTAGAATGTAGTAGCATGAGCCCAATGGCCTTCCATAGACTGCTGTGCCTTTAAGAGCTTGACTGCTGTAACCGCAGGCAGAGCAGTAGCTATGGCGGAGTGTACGAGATCAAGCTCAGGTCTCCCTTCTTCAGGAGACATGACTTCACTGGCACGGGCTCTATCCCACACCACTTTATCCCAGCTCGACCAGTCGGACGCGTTTCAGTCGCAGTCGTCTCTGTACAGGATGGGAGCCTCTCGGAGGAGAAGAATATCAGCGGGTCAAAGCGTGGACTCTGTGGATGTGAGTCCGAGCGCTGAGGCGCGCGTGCTGGTTATCAACACCGGAGGGACAATAGGAATGATGTACCACAATGACGGTAAAGCCACTCACCCACAGTGCTTTGCGTTTTCTCTTCAATAACCACGCACGCTGTTAGAGGTGATTTTATTTATTTATTTATTTATTTATTCATTCATTCATTCATTCATTCATTCATTCCCTGTAAAGACACACGTGAAGACTGAGGGGATGGAAGTACCTGTAGATTGGTAATGCTCTGTAATTGCGTGCACGCGCACATGTTTTGCTTTTCATTTGTCAGTGCACGCACTTCACAGGAAATGACTACATCCTTTTCGAAGTTGCATGGTCGTCATCATGATCAGTCATGCCTAGCTTAAGCTAACACTTTATCTTCCTTCAAACACAGCTAGGGCTTCATTTTTCCCAGCCAGTGACTTGCATACCCAAAGCCTAGAGTGCAGCTGCATATGTAAATGTCTGCTGTTAAACATACCAATCATCATATCCTGCTGTGCCACATCCCCCCCTTGTGTTTTTTTTAGCTGCTTGGCTTACAGTCAAAATCAAAATGAACTCCCAGGTCAAAGATAGACATCAGTTAAAAAAATAATAAAATAAATAAAAAATAAAAAAAATTAACTCCTGCATGATCTTGTATTTACATCTAACATCTAATTGCTAAATCTTTTTGAAGCCTTGGCAACATGTAGACCACAAGTCTAGTTGCTGAGATTAACATCATTATTAAATGTCAGTTTATATGACATAATTAATTAATTATTGACCAGAGGTCCTGTTTGTAAGTCCAAGGTTATGTTGTGGGCAAAAGCTGCCAGCCCTTTCACATCCTGTTGTATATTTAGACTCTCTATAGCTTGTCCAAAGTTGTCTCAGGTTACATTCCCAACCGGCCGCAACTGAAAGCTCCATACACACCGGTCACACCAATGGAAGCGACTAACTGCTTTCGCTGTGTCATGTTTAAAGGAACGATTTGGGGAGCATTCACATAAATATAAATTCTCCCCCTTGCCTCAAGCAAGAACATTTGCATCTACAGTTTTACACTGGATTCTTGTGACCAACAAGTAATTACTGGTAATGAATGCCAAATAGTGATGGTGAAATGTGCGTGCAAAAAGCAACAGATGTCCTGTACTATAATTGCAATAGATGTTAGCATGGTGAACTTACAAGCCAACCACAAGATGTTTAGCTAGTTTATTAAAGTTGTGTTACACAGAAGACATGTTTTGGAAAATTGTGAGTTGACCAAAGATTTGAAGTTAGTGTGCATTATTATGGTACAAGTACTTGTCCTCTTGTCGTCTCTGTTACAGTGCTGTGTCCGGAACCCAATGCCCTGGTTAAAGCTCTACGCAAACTTCCCATCCTGCATGACGAGCAATATGCTCAGCAAACCAGACTCTATGAGTACTACGATCCTCCTGAGAACACACTGGTGCTGCCGTAAGTATAGGCACACATGCGCACACACACATACACACTGTCAGCATGGTTTAGAGAAACGTTTCTTAGAGATGTACTGTATGTAAGACTTCCACAATTATTACATAATCACACAATTGCAATTGTTTGATTTGGATTATTTGCAGAGGTGTCAACAAGTATGACATTTATGATATTTGATCCCTTGTAACAGCAACATGGGAGACACCTGAAGACTTTTCTGCTTTCTTGGTCAGACCAAACACGAATAAATTTTACCCGGCGGAAAAGCCAGGTTACTGAAGGAGAAAGTTGTTACTTTATGGAGGTGAACTTTGACTTGTCTCTTTGGTTTCGCTGAAATAGTAAATGTGTGATAAAAACAACAAACGAGACAAATAAAACATCAACTGCAGTAATTGTCAGCCCAAATTTCATCATTGTGACACGCCTACAGGTGTGGACATCTTATAGCTAATCATTAACATGGATATTCCTCAGTTAAATAAATAAATAAACGTGTTATTTAATGGAAGCTGTCATCCTTGTCCCAGAACAATGATTATATTATGGCCCTGGTGAGCTTTTGAAGTATCTAAATTGAAACAAAAGAACAGTCTGTGCTTTTTGAGACAGAGTATCTAATTACAAGCTAAATACAAGCCTTCCTTCTGCCTGTACATTCTTTTATTTTTGGTCACTCACAGAAACTGGACAGTTGAAGATTAGGAAAAAAAAAATCACGTGGTCTTTTTTCAGTCTTCAACTGTCCAGTTTGGGTGAGTCTGTGCCCATGATAGCCTCAGATTCTTGTTCTTGGCTGACAGAAGTGGAACCTGACATGATCTTCTGCTGTTGTAGCCCATCCACCTCAAGGTTCGATGTTTTGTGCATGCTGAGATGCTCTTCTGCTCATCTGTTGTAGAGAGTGCATATTTGAGTTACTATGGACTTCCTGTCAGCTCAAACCAGTCTGGCCATTCTCCTCTGATCTTTCTCATCAACAAGGTGTTTCAGCCTGCAGACCCTCCTCTCACGGGATGTTTTTGTTTTTTCGCACCATTCTGTGTAAACTTCAGAGACTGTTGTGTGTGAAAATCCCAGGAGATCAGCAGTTTCTGAAATGTTCAAACCAGCTCATCTGGTACCAACAACCATGCCATGGTTAAAGTCACAAAGATCACATTTTTCCACATTCTGATGTCTGATGTGAACATTAACTGAAGCGCTTGACCTGTATCTTCATGATTTTATGCATTGCGCTGCTGCCACATTAATGATTGGAAAACTACATAAATGATTAGGTGTACAGGTGTTCCTATTAAATTGGAGGATGAGTAACCTTAGAAAAGGTAGATGTGCAAAACTCACTAGTTGACTCACTAGTCGGCAGGTTGGCCCACTAATTATATTTTTATATAATAATATAATGTATTTTTATATTATAATTATATTATATATTATACAGGACTTGTTATAACCCATTCATAACATGGAGACACACTTCTCAATGTATATTTTGTTTCACAGTCACTGCAGAGAGCCAAATTGTACTGATTCACTTAGTAAATTAATTATATTTAACCAGCCACTTTTGGTGCCACTCACTGTCTGAAATATATATATGATGTAATAATAAATCATTTCAGATCTTTTTCCACATTTAATGTGATATAGCAACCAACAAAATGTAAGTGAAAAACAAATATTTTAGTAAAAGAAAAACTGGGTTGCACAAATGTGCATACTAGGGGGATTATAACTGTGCCCAGAATTAATCAATTACATTCAAACTGATGTTCAAAATTATCCTACAGCAACAGTAAAGGAGCTGCAGGAATATCTGCCAAGTTCGGATCACCCCCTGAATGTGACAACAATCTCTGTGCTGATGGAGATTGTACTGATGGGGACTGGGGCTGTACTCAAGATTGAGGGAATAATATGAATCTATGATGCCACAAAACCTGCAGGCCTCTGTTGGACAGGTGAAGAGGAGGAAAAAATTTACCTTCCAGCAAGATAAATCCAAGTCAGCAAAGGAATGGCTTCAGAAGAAGAAGATTAATGTTTTGGAATGGCCCAGTCAGAGCCCAGATCTAAATCCTACTGAAAACCTGAGAAGTGACATGAAGAGGGCTGTGCACGGGAGTTCCCCTCACAATTTGATAGATCTGGAGCATTTTTGCAAGGAAGAGTGTAATAAAATAGCCAAATCAACATGTTAGGTTGATAGATTCTTAGCCAAAAAGACTCATGTGTTAGGTTGATAGATTCGTAGCCAAAAGGAGTGCTGTATTACAAGCAAAAGGTGCTTTAACAAAGAATAAGTTAAGGGGTGTACACACTTACGCAACCAGGCTATTGTAAGTTTTTTCTTTTGACTTTTTTTCATCCTAGAAAAGATCTAAGAAGTGGAAAACATGATGATATGATTTATTTTGGTTTATTTATTTATTTATTTATTTATTTATTTTACATCACATACATCTGTAATTTAAATTTTTTTTAAAGGAGTTTGTAGACTTTTTATATCCACTGTATAATATCCAGGTAAAGTGTATAAGAATCTTAGACAATAAATTCATGGAGTGTTGCTATTGTGAAGCTAGTAGCACTGTAATTACAGTACACAAAAGGTGAGGATTTGAGCCGTTGGTGTAGTGTACTGTATTTCAGGCTGTAATGTTTATGTTAGAGGCTCACCAAAAAGTGACAGCAAATGTGACATTTCAGACTGGATCTGCAGAACTTTAGGTTTAAGTGTCATTGTCTTTTAAGGCCAACAGAGGGCGCTGTGTACTTAAGTTTGTGTATTTCACCTTACTTACTTCCCAAAAGTCTTCTTTAGGACCTCAGTCTAAACCTGTATGTGTTGTTTTGACAGGATGCCAACTCACCATGCTGATGAACTATCTCAAAGGTCCTGTAGTACTGGTACTGGTACTGGTAGCATAGTGTTTATCCTTTTGCAGTCTGTGTGCTTGTGTGTGTGCATGTGTGTATATGAATTAGCTTGATTTGCTCAGTGTCTGTTTCAGGAGAAAATGGAGTATGGACTGCTGGAATGGTTATATAAGGCGTCTGGCTTCAGTGATGTTGCTTAGCAAAAGTGTTGTGTCTTATAACTATTCATTATCAACACGTCTATAAGCATTCTTTCAAATTTTAGCTGTTTAAAAAGTTTCAGGATTTCCTTATTTTTTAAAATTTAGCTGTCTACATGTTATTTGTCCTGAAACAGTGAGATAATATGCATTTTGATGTACTCACACAACAGTGTGTTATTACGCTTTAGTTCATTAACCTTAAATAACAAATCATTCGGTAGTGATAATAAATATTTGATATGGATTTCATCACAACTGGTAATGGCAATATATGAAACAACATAAGTTATGGTCTGTTTCAGATCAATGTGCTACCTGTAGAAATGGCGGCATGTGGTAGAGAATCAAGATGGTAGAGAGGAGATTACATAATCTGTCACAATATGCCTTGAGTAATCCTTAGTTTCAGCTGTAACAGCAAGAGGACCCTTGCGGTTCCTCATCTTATAACTAAATCTCACACCTCAGTGACATCAGGCTGATTTGTGTACAGCTGTAGCTCAAGTTAAGCTTCAAAAATCACGCCATGTGCTTCAGCATCAGGGGGTCTGCCGGAGATGGCCTGTGCTGGCGGATAGCACAGAGCTGCAGTCTGAGCTGTGTCCTAAGCATGTTTGATCTCTCTGTGTTTGCATGGAGTCTTGCTGGGCTGATTGGTGCGGTGTCTGATATCAGGAGACCACATGGGGGCCAGATACTTGCCATATTCCCCAAAGCTTTGAGTCTTCTCCCAGGGTTGGACAGAGATTGAACTAGTGGGGTGTCACGGCATGCCTAATCTCCAAGCATACAGAGATGTGGCGGTTCGGTCGTATATAGGCTCACGTACACACACACACACACACACACACACACACACACGCACACACACAGTCACTGAAGCTACAAGGCCATTTGATATGACTATCAGCTCCCCTCTTCCCACTTAACGTTTTGGATGTGTGTAATTAAATCAAGTGGACATTATGTTATGGGTTATGTATCAGATAATAAAATATCAAAAACAATAAAGGATTAATCACAGCACTCTCAGAAAAAAAGCGTACTAAACTGTAACCTTCCTTGTCACTGGAGTGGTACCCTCAAGCGTACACCATTTGTTTGTTTAGTATCTGTCTTTTACCCTGAAAAGTGTATATGGTGTGTGGTTATAGCTTTACTTTAAAAGGTAATTACAGTAATGGATCTTAAATCTTTTTCAAATGTACGCTATTATCTACATTACTAAAGATAAGCGTACCTCCCCAGCAACATAGACAGTTACAGTTTAGTACTTTTTTTTTTGCTGAGAGTGTATTTCACTATATTTGCATGATTTTACATTCTTTCAGTGGTATATTTTGTTTGCAGCAGTAACTGTTGCACTCTTGAATACTCATTGTCTGTTGTGTCTTAACATATAAGCGCATGTTTGTGTCAGTTTTCATATTATCAGTTTGTTTGTGTATGATTTTTTAGCATTATTAATATTATGAGCTGTATTCCCACCTTCTTATATGGTGCTTGCAGTTATGTAAATGGCTAATATCTAGAACATGGAGGGAAGACGTCGAGGGCTTAATCCCATCCTCAGTTTTGGTGGCTTTGCTAAATGCAGCATTGCTCTGCTCCCGCTGTTGTCATTTGATTACCATGTGCTGCCTTTCAAGTGGCCATTGTGGAATTCAACACTAATGACTAGCCTGTGCTTATATCCCAAGATTATATGCAGTCTGCGGCTGTGTATATGCTATAGAGAATAAAAAGTAATGTAGAGTTAATGTAACAGCATTTGCAGTTTTCAAACCTAAACAAACATGATACTATTCAGAATGAATATGCATATACAGTACATACACAGTATAAAAAGATAATACGTTATTAACGGTGAACAATGCTCAAGGAAAAATGTATATCTCAATGTTCTGTCTGTTGTCTTTATTTTTTCATCACTCGTTTCATCTTGTGCAAATTTCCTGCCTCTGGCTCAGCTTGAAAAATGTTAATTTCACCCCCCCACAGGACCCTTGCCAACATTGTTAGCTAAATGAATAATTGGCAGTTTTAATACACTCTGTGTTTCCTGCAGCATCCATCCTTTAGGAATGTCAACACCATACATTTGGGGCTGCTCTTGTGAGCGGAGGCTAATTAAAGCACTAACTGAGCCTTGGCTCATCTGAGAGCTGTTGGAAAAAGAAGGAAGGTTGGGAGGAGTGTGTGTGTGTTTATATGTGTGTGTGTGTGTGTGTGTGTGTGTTACCTCCCTCCCCTGCTGTTCCATTGAGCTGCTGAGCAAGACTTTAGCTGCGCCCCTCTCCGTGTCTGTATTAGAAGATGGGGTGTCATTGGGGTGAGGGGTACTTTTGAAAAGGAGAGATTAAGAAGAGTCTGTTCATCAAGCTATAGACAGCCACACTCCTCTGACAGCTCATCTGTGCACTCAAACATGCCTCGATCAATCTAACACCACTTACGGGCTACATTAATATAAATGCGGGGTTTAGGGTGATGTACCCCCTTTTAATTAGGACAGGGGGTCATGCTAAGATGAATACACCCCATTATGAGGAGTAGTATGCCCCTTAGCTACCCCAACAAACACTTGCCTATCTACATTTGAATGTTTGCTTATCTGTGCTACTTTACGCACACACCCAAATAAGTCCTTTGAAGAATTTTGAGGCTCCCTGCTGATTAAGCAGAAGGCCTCTGAAATCAATTTATTTGGCTGCACGTTCACAATGTGCCCTCAAGCCACACCCTTTTTAGTCCTTTCCTCTCTTATACTCGTGTAGAAAAACTGAACTTGGGCCAACTCTTGTGGTTTTTCTAAAGAGCTACTTTATATGAACAAAGAAAAGAGTATGAGAATCGTTATCAAAGCGTTTTTGTAAATTGAGCCTTTTTAATTGGCTCTTAACTGAGCTTGTTAAGCTTTGCTCACATAAACTATTTGCTCTGGTTAAAGTGTGCTGCTTTGCCAAGCCTGTTATTCACTGTGAGTGAACATGGTTTTGTAATCTCAAAATGGTCTCATTTTGTGTTTTTCTCTGTTTCAATACAGCCTGTCCAAACAGAACAAAAGAATAGTGTATACTGTTATAGAGTATTCTCCGCTGCTGGATTCCTGCAACATGACAACTGATGACTGGGCCACTATTGGAAAAGACATTGAGGTACTTTTTATTCTGCAAAGTACAATCAGTGTCAGTACATCTACAGTACACACCTTACAGCAGCAGTATTCAACCAAATTTGTAAATAAATAGGTATATTTTATTTTTAACAAATATTGACCAGAGTGCTGTACATAGTTAAGAACTTATAAAGCATAGGTATATAGAGAAACAAATGGTCCCCTTATATAAAATCTTTTGCTTGCAAAGGTCCGGTTAAGGAACTATCACGTCAGTGACAACAGTTACCCTTTATTGCTTAACAATTATTGATTAGTTCATGCCTGTAAATAAGACTTTAGGCTTTGAAGAAATGACATATCTGTTTTGAATTTGATGTGGGGAGAATAAACATTTAGTCCTTTATCCATTAGTTTTTAAATATTCTATTTTCATATCCAACACATTTCTTTAAAAAAATCATGTCTTCAGTTTGCTCCAATCAGACAGGAGGAAGTAACTAAAATGAAAAATCTAGGAAAGCCAGTTAAAAACTCTTCCCTTTCTTACCTAATGTGTCTAGCCCTGTAGCTAGTCTCTGTTCTGATGAACTGCCTTCAGCTTAATTATTCACATAAATATATGTGAAGGGATAAATCTCACCAGAGGATCTGCTACAATAGCTGAGCTGGTTCACGTTTAGGAAACTAGAGTTGGTGAACTACGGCTAGTTTTTTTCATACTCTGCTACCAAGTATTTTTCCATGCATTTTGTTGGGTTGCTGAAATACGTTCCTGGCTCCACATCCAGATTATGATCTGCCAGTTAACAACCCCTGCTGTACAGTATACACACACTCCTTTCAGAAGAAAGATGAGCTAAAGGAGAGAAGTAAAATCATTGGATGTGCAATGGAAATGTCAGGATATTATGAACAGAATGATTTACGAAATCCTAATTTTCACCTGTTACATCAGTAAGTCCCAAAATGCTCCTCTAGTTATAACTCAAAGTTACACCTCAGTGACTTTGTGTACAAGTGTGGCTTAAGTCGAACCCATGCCTGAGGTGCGCTGTGAATGTCTACCCAAACACATTTTGCCCTTCACAATCTTCTAAAACTCCCAGGACCCATCGATGCATTCCTCACACAGCTACAAACCTTTCCTGTTACTTTCACAGTAAAAGGTGAATCATGATTAGTAGTTTCTGAATAAAATACTTTAAGATAAACAACTGATTAATAAATGAGATTTTTAAGCAGTTAGACAGAAGGTACCAGTTATTTTCTGTTACCCTTATTTAATTAAGTGGTGCTGAAATTAAAATTTTTCTCCATGTTATCCTCAGAAACATTATGAGAAATATGATGGCTTTGTCATTCTGCATGGTACTGACACTATGGCCTACACTGCCTCAGCTCTGTCCTTCATGTGTGAGCACCTGGGAAAACCTGTCATCCTCACCGGCTCTCAGGTACACAGCTAGTCTTTCACACACACACACAAACACACACACACACACACACACACACTTTACTTTGCTTTTCACATTGATCGGTGGAAGCATAACATTTCACAAGGAAATACTTATTGTTTCTAGTGCTTGAAAAGACAATATTTGTCATTGAGTTTGATGATGAGAGTTTTTATAGCTACTCTGTTGTTCACAGTAATATGTTATTGTATGGTAAAGTACATCATTTTCACTAATGTGATCTCAGTGACCTTGTTGTGTCTGGCAGGTACCAATCTTTGAAATGAGGAATGATGGCAGAGACAACCTGTTGGGGGCGCTGCTGATAGCAGGACAGTTTGTCATCCCTGAGGTGAGCGAGGACTCTTTCGCTTCTACATAAGCAAGACACTGCTGGACAATCAAGCCACTTTTTTATGTAAAGTTGGCTTTAACATAAAGGTTAAATTTTGTATAGATGTTTAAAAATGATTAACCTTGCTCAATATATATTTAATATCTGACTTTTTTTTCTTCAAATAAAATTAAGGAACATACATGCCGTTCTACCAATATGAAGATTGATATTATTAACGTAGTAGTACCAAAATAACATTAGCGTGTAATGTAAATGGACTAAAGTACTAAGCACAAATCACAGAAGTTCATTTTGACCTTTATGTGTGGTGGTGGCTGTTTCTTATTCATGTGGAGTTCCTCAGTGTGTCATTTCTATTGTTAAAAGCAACTGGTGTACATTGAGTCACAGCCACCCCTATGCGACCGGTTCGACAAGTCTGATCAGTTCATCTGCTGATGCAAAGTGTGGCAGAGAAGTCGCTCTGAATCTAGTCCTGAGAAATTCATGCATAACAGCTCACCCGCCCCATAAACCAAGCCATGTCCTCTGATCCAAATTTGTGGTATGACATATAATTAGTTGGAGGCATTGACAGAAATGAAATGAAATGGTTCTTCCATTCTTTCCACACAGGTGTGCCTCTACTTCCATCATAAGCTGTTCCGAGGTAATCGTGTTACCAAAGTGGATGCTGGGAGTTTTGACGCCTTTAACTCCCCCAACCTGGCTCCATTAGCCAACGCTGAAGTTGATATCAAAAGTAATTTGATCTGGTTGACTTAACTTCTCAAATAGAAAAGCAGTTGTCACTTGATTTCTGATCATTTGATCTCTGCCTTCAGTTTTCTGCTCGATTATTGTTTTTATCCTCCCTCTCTGCAGTAAATTGGGACACGGTGTGGAGGGCAAACACAACAGCAAAGTTCAGGGTCAACACACAGATGAACCGCAACGTGGGCCTCCTGCGTTTATTCCCCGGGATCACTGCTGACACTGTAAGATGATGTTCCATTGGATGGGCTTGAGTGTTGATGTCGCACAAGCATGTCTTCTTGATGACCTTAAACAATAGTATTATTGAAGATACATGGCTGCTTTTGTGCAGCGTTTTTGTAGCTGACTTTTGCAACACAGCTGCATAATTTCTGTCTAATTTCATTGTAAAATCTCATGTTCCATTGTATACATATCTGCGCGCGAGATTTGCGGTGTGACAGATTCACTTGCCTGTGACCAGTGTTGATAGCTAAGTAATAAGACAGAGTTATGAGGCATGTCTAATTCTTCACAAAGGAGCGAGGAGTTGGCATTCGTGCTTACACTCTCACTCCAGCTCTCATGAAGAGTGGAGAGGGGGGAAGGAGCACATATTTACTACCTCAATCTGGCTCTTTTGCCACGCTACGCATCGATAGCTTTTTTATCAGCTTTTATAGCCTTAGGGCATTTTTATTCCAGGTTCCTCATATATGGTGTAGATTTTATATGATTCCTTCTCATGTTCATGTAGATAGTTCTCCTTTTATCTACAGAGGAATAGGTCATAGTCAGGGCTGTTATTGAAATGAGGGTAAACGGATGTTGTAGACACTGCTGATTTTTTAAAATATTAAGAATATTTAAGCAGGATCGTTATCGTACAGTAGAAAATGATGAATTCCATTAATGGTTTTAGCAATAGAACATACAGGATATATAATTTATACTTGTATGCTATTATTTATTTATGTATTTGTGCAGATTCGTGTGTGCAGATTTGTGCTTTTTGGAGTTGATTTTACTTGAGAAAGCAATACGTCTCTACTTCTGTATGCTATACCACTACAGATGGGTTAGTTTATTGCAAAATCTTCTCGCACTCTGCAGCGCTAAGGGGTAACATATAACTGCAGCTCTCAGGTAGGGAGTGTGCATGTGATAGCTGTCCTTGGCTGGTCAGGTGGTTAGGAGAGACTCCAGATGTGCTACAGTGAAGTGGGGGTTGACAAGATTTTAATTCAATCTCCAGCATCGTTAATTCCTCTCTCTCTGGGACTATTGGGCCAAACAGGCTCTTAAGTGTGGCAGTGTGGTGGAGTGATTGTGGCGTTCCCTGTGGGACGCTTTACAGCAGAGGGCAAAATTAAGACGCTGTGCTCACAGTATTCGTCAGTGCATTTGGTGGCATGAGACGTTGCTGATAACTAGCACTTTATCTTTGGATCATGCTTTTCAGTAATTAGGCTTAACATATCTGATATAGTGTCTGTGTTATTGTATCTACAGTTGAACTTAACAACTTAATGAATTGCCTGTTTGATTTGAACATAAACAAGAGGACCAATATTAGTATACCCAATCACTTGTTTGGCCAGGTTCGAGCCTTCCTACAGCCACCCATGGAGGGGATTGTGCTGGAGACCTATGGCAGCGGTAATGCCCCCGATAACCGCGCAGACCTGCTGGAAGAGTTCCGGAAAGCTACTCAAAGAGGAGTTATCATAGTCAACTGCACCCAGTGCCTCCGAGGCTCTGTCACCACATCATACGCCACTGGAAAGGTGTGTATGTGGGTGCACATGATCCTGTGTGTATGTGTCAATGTCGTGCAGAGACATTTTAGTGATTGTTTAACGGCAGAGTCAGTGATTAGAAGGTGAAGCTAGAACACTTTATTAAATATTTGGTGAAGTCCTCCTCAGGTAGCTTCAATAAAATATGTGCTCAGCGGAGAAACTCGAGTATTTGTTGCACCCCATATTCTTTGAACAGGAGTAAAAAAAATAATGATGTGGTCCACAAACATCACAACTAATTAGGGCAGGAAGGCATCTCTACATGCTTATTAATCATGATGCCTGTTAATTCAGAAAGGTCAGTGTCTTGCACTAGTATTCAGGTGTGATAGCTTAGTCTGTTGTTTTTGGGTATGGTTTCGGAGGGAACACTGTAGGGAGGGGTGTATTTTTAAAATTTTAGTTTTCAGCTTTAGCTTCAGCTAATGTCCACAAAAACAACAACAATATTAATGCTTGCTCCTAGATGTGTGAACTAATGGACAAGGTAAGTATAATGAATACCGTTTTGTACATTTGTTCATGCACACTACTAGTAGACAGGTGTACAGAATGAATATTTGTTTGCTACTGATGTGTAGTCTGGTTCAGTTTAGTAAGTTATTAATGTGACTATCTATAAGCTTTAGTCTTTCACAATGAATTAGTGCTATTCAAATCCACCTGATGACTCTAAGCTCTTTTAATGAAGCCCTAAATCAGCTAAAACCATCCTATAACCAGCTTGGCTGCTTTAATAGAATTTAAATTATTATTTCTTTTAATTGGTCTATAATTCCACTATGCCCTTTTCTCAGGCCCTGAGTGATGCTGGATTGGTACCTGGGGGTGATATGACTCCAGAAGCTGCTCTGTCTAAACTCTCCTACGTACTGGCCAGGAAAGACCTCGTCACACAAGAGAAAAAGAAGGTATTCTGGACTTTACACTGTAACCTGATATTTAGATTCATAATAGAGTGCCTTCACAAGTTGGATCACACCTAATGCACAGTCCTCAGGGAAACCAAGCCCCATGACAGTTTTATTCCAACTCTTAAAAGAGCTGCTGAGCCAGTTAATTATGACTGCTTCAGTTTAATTAATGTCTTAGGTGTGTGAGAGGTGGACTGGCAGAAGCCTCTCATGTGGATCCTTTTATAGTCATTTATGCAGTATTGTATACATCAGACCTTTTTGGCATACAGATGTTGAGCCGAAATCTGCGTGGTGAGATGATTGCTCACCTGGAGGGGGCCAAGCTGACGCTCAGTGACAGTCGCTTCATTCAAGTCATTGCTAAATCCCTCAGCATCAGCTGCAAAGAGGTGTGGCACCCGAGCTTGTTTTGATTCAATACACATTTCATTCTTGGAAAATTTAAGCCTTACATTCAGTGCCTCAGGATCACATTCTCTAGTTTTGCACGGTAAACGACAATGAAAGTTGTGACTGTTGTAAACATTGCTGTCTTCAGGAACTGGAAGCTATCCGTGATGCCCTGACCCCGACGTTAGCCTGCGCTGCTGCTAAGATTGGTGATATTGAGGCCCTGGAGGCAATTAAAGAGATGGTAAGGCTTTCTCCAGACTCTCTGTCCTGGTATCAAAGAGCTCATCTCTGAGCTCAATCTCTGAGCTGAGCTTATCTTTACTTTATGGAGTTTCAGACTGTGTTTATCAAGCACATCAGATACAATAGTCATTCAGACTGCAGTCTGGAATGGAATGGCTCTACCCTGTCACCGTTTCCTCTAAGCACTCTCATTTCTTCAGTCAACTCCCGAGACCTGTTTTTAGACCAGTTTTCACACCTGTTTTAGACCAACACACACACGCAAAGGCGACATTTTTCTGAAGTGCCACGTAGATCTAAAAGTGAATTTACTCCTGAGTTCCTAGCAGTGGCATGCACTAAATTTGCTGGGTTTGTATTTGAGTTTGGTTTGATGTGAACATACGTTATCTTTTCCTGACTGTATCCTTGTACCCAAAATCCATTTCCATTCCATGCACCCACCATAGATAATAGCCATCTATGTAGTTGAACATACAGTATATATGTGTGCGTAAGTTTGTGTCAAGAAGCAACGTACCTGCCGTGTTATCTCTCAGAGAAAACATTGCTATCATGCTACCCTTGATTAAACAGAAGAGGGGAAACCAAACGTGTTTCTGTCTTGTCTAGGTAGAGGTCATTTTGAGATAAGGCCCCTAATGCACTGATGAGATGGCAGCCAACCCATGTTTGAAAAGACCTGCCACTGATAACCTTGCTTTCCATATCCATACACTTGTGCAATTGACTTTAGCACCATGTTTTTTAGAATAAGCAATCAAGGCTACGAGTGGCACTTTGAATTTTGCCTCAGGGCTGAACTGAAATATCTGAATGCTTTGTAATAAAATCTAGTTTTCTACTTCATGTATAGATGAATAAAGTGGAAAAAAACAAATTGATTAGTAAGGTGTTGGGCCACCACAAGCCACCAGAACAGATTCATTGCTCCTTGGCATAAATAACCCTAAAGCTATAAATTAAACTAGAAATTAAACACTAACACAGGTAATTTTGAAAATATTAATTTTCATACTTCATCCTTGTGCTCTTGTGGATTTGGTCTTGATGATGATTTAAAAAAAGCTCAATCTCTTAAGCAGTTTGATGTATGCAGTCAAGAGTTAATACAAGAGTTAAAAAAAATTAAATAAGAATAAAAAATAAAATCTAGAATAAAAATCCACATTTATATCACTATCAGAAATATAATTTCATTGTTTGTCTTTTAATATTTTAACACTTTTTTGATCATTGTTGTTGCTTGTAATAATGAATAAAACATCTGTAAAACACACATTACATTATGATTTGCTGACTTTTTTGAACGTATGATTAACTTTGCACTCAACTGTATGTAACCTGTCATAACTAACACAATTGGCACTGATTTATTTGCTTAGTTTTGTCATAATAATACCAAAGTTTGAGCTTGTGATTTTTTTTGAAATGGTTGAGTGCTCTTTCTACAGGGAGGTAATTTGAGCATGGAAGACTATGATGGCCGGACTCCTCTCCATATCGCAGCCTGCGAGGGTCACCTCAAATTAGTGCAGTATTTACTGAGCCAGGGAGCCACCGTCTATGCCAAAGATCGCTTTGGGAACACACCTCTTCTAAACGCTGTTCGTTTCAGGTAAGATGGTAAATATACTGTACATTCAGTTCCATCATTGTTGGCACTCTTGGTCAAGATAGGTAAAAAAAAAATTTACGAAAAATGTCAGTGGTTAATTAGGTCTCACACTGAAAATATGTGGGAAAATTAATCTTTAATTGAATTCAATTAATTCTAAGAAGATAAAGAAAATCCCTTATCATGTGTCACAACTTAAAAAAAATTATGAGCAGAATGTAACTGAAGCAGATTCCCATTTATATTTTATTTTAAGTTCACCCTTTTGTGTTTGTCCACGACTTTGTGTTTCACTAGGGTATAAATATGAGATGACACAGAGGCCAAAGTCCCTTAGACGTTCATCAACATGGGGAAGATTAAAGAATACACAAATGCTCACTGTTGTGTATGGTGGAGTACATGTGATGTGTGATGTGATGTGTGTGATGTTGTGGAGATTTTAACTGAAAATCTGGCTGCTTTTGTTAACTGGGTGAAGTTAAAACTTCAGTGACCAGAGAGTCATTTTTACATGACCATCCTAGACCCCTGATCTAAACTCCATTGAAAACCTGTAGGGTGAGCTGAAAAGGAGAGTTCAGAAGGGAAGACCTCAGGGCCTGGAAGATCAGGAGAGATTCTGTATTGAGCATTTCAAGCATTTCAGGACTTAGTGCTGGTATGCTATGCTTTAGTTCAGTTAAAGGTTGGATTTTTCCGATTAGCTAGTTAATCACAAAGACATTTTTTCATAACATTTTTACCCGTTTCTACCAAGGGTGACAATAATTATTGAGCTGCCTGTATATGTTATATAAAATGTGCTTGTGTGTAGACGTGTAAATGGTTTGTGTGTGTGCACGATTGTAGGTCTCGCCATGATGTCTATCTGAATGTCTGTATGCATTTGAAAGTATGCATTGTCGCAAAGGTTCCTGAAAGAAATCGTAGTTATTTAGTTTGTGGGTGAGAGTGCGTGGGTGTCTTGTTTTACAGGTCTGTTATCACATACCATATTTCCTTATTACCTTATGAACAGTGTCAGAGAACCCTCATCGTTTCAGCTTGTTTTTTTTTTGTTTGTTTGTTTTTTTACAGACCACAGTTTTGGTTTGGTAAACGAGTGTATTTCCAGTTAAAATGCCGCTAAAGTTCTGTGTTTACTCCACAATGCAAAAGTTACTCTTCATTTGACATCTCTGTTACTTTGTAATCTTGTTTAAAAAAATCAAGCACATGAACATAACTGCACTAGACTTGTGTCCCAGCCAAGGTGTGTTCCTGACTCAAGCCCAGTGTTCTTGGGATAGACTCAGGATCCACCACGAGCCTACTGATGATGCATGAATTAATGAAATCAACATAGTTAGAGAAAGGATTGTGTTGGATGTCTGACTTGCTTTTTGGCACTGATACGCATTCAGATGGAGAGTTTGTGAAGGCTATTAGGCTGGAGGCTCTCTTGCTTCTGTGGTGCTGCAGTTCTGTTCATCTGTCTGTTTTTCATGAACCACAACCTCGCTGTGTGCTGCTAATACAAACTCCCTCAAACATAAATGCTAGACATACAGCTGGCCTAATTGCACACAATCCTAATGATCAGTGTACGGTCTGTTGAGCACACCAAATGATGGCTTGGCTCAAGAAACTAGGACAGAGTTTCTTTCCTCTTCAATTTCTCCAATGTTACACAGGCTATCAATAGTCTCTCCACATCTCTCTCTGCGGAGACGTTACATACAAACAAACCAGGATGAGATGTCAACCTCATTAAAGGAGGTAGAAGGGAGGGGGTGTAACTAAATTACAGTTGTACACTGCGGGAGTGAGTGTGTGTGTGTGTGCACGTATGTGTGCATGCGTGTGCAGGAATTAGAGAGACTCCTTAAAGGCCTTGCAACAATTATCATTTAATTAGAGTGAGCATGAGACAGTCAGTCACTGGTGCTTATTTTTACTCCCGCTATTATATTTTCGTGGTGTTCTGAGACCTCGGACACATTTCCATTCCTGAGGGAGTGGTTCAGATCTCGGGGAAGCAGTATCGCCATTCTTTGTTAGATTAACGTGTGCTTTTTGTTTTTTGGGAGAGACACCGCTGTTGGTTGTTGCATCCTCTTCCTGGGCAAGGTCACTATTTTTTCGTTTCTAACCAACCACAAAGGTTTAGATTTGCATCAATCGGAGTGCAGTCTGAGTTGCTGTAACATGAAAGATCAGCAGTCAGGGGCAATTTTGGTCTTTAGAAATATTTAAATTGATTCATTTGAAGATGCTTTGCTTCTTGCTTTTATTCAATACAACAGTAACACAAGGTGTCATGTTGCTATAAGGAAGAGAAAAGGAGAATGCTAGAAGGTGTGTTACATAAACCAGCCCTACCTGCTACTCTCTTCATGACTGACAGGTACTATGACTGGTAGAGGTAACTACCAGTCCTGGTAGAGGACTAACTGGATATGCAACAGCCTTGTGACTGAATTACATGGAAACATATACAGCAGGGTAGGGCCAAACTGTAGCCCTGAAATAGATTAGTGGTGGACCACACCTGTCATTATGTGAGAAACATGAATATTTCCAAGCTAAAGCTCAATTTAGGCCTGTCTGGAGAAGCACAGGTTTCATTCTGTATAATGAGACCAGCTTTGGCCCCTTGTTTCTTTCAGCTCTACATTGCCGTGTTGTGACCATCTTACTGAACTGCTGTCACTCTGGGATACAGCCATCTCTTATTTTTTATGTCGTCTGTGGTGTGTTTGTTTGTGGTGTGATGTCTCAACTTGTCTCAGCCTGTCTGCAACCCTGCAGTCACCGTTGTGTTGTAGTATCAGCTACTAAACTCTTGTGCCAACAGTTGCTAAGAGCAAGGGTTAATCAAACATAATCAAACAAACTCTCCTTAGTTTAGTTTCAGATCAGATAGTTAAGTGTCAGATCCAATAAAGAAACAAATATTTCCTTCAAAGTTGAGGTTACTTAATACATTACTTAGACTTTGTGCCATTGCATGCAATTGTATCCATGGAACTTTAGATTGGCTTCAGACAGAAGTGGTTCTCAATTTGGAATTGTATGCTTGATGTCAGAACACTTCAGCGGGGATCATGAAGATGCTGTATCACAGGCAAAACAAGATCTCAGCAGTTCTGGTTTCGACAGCTGTGCATCTGTCTCATATTTTTCTTCTCTCATCTTCTCTCATAGACACAAAGAGGTGGTGAAGCTGCTGAAAAAAACAGGAGCCCATTTTTCTCGTGATGAAATGGAAGATGCTGGAACTGAGTTTTGCAGGTGACACAGACATTAACCCCCACTCCTCCCTTGTGTAGCATTCACGCAGGTTTGACCAGTCATTCAAGGCTTCCTCAAGGTTTTAGAATGTTCCCTAACTACATTACATGCATACAGCACATATATGCCTGGTATTTGAGTTTTAAAATGAATACATGAGCTACACACTTTTATTTCACATTTTCTCCATATAACATTTCCATATAATGGCAAGAAATTCAGACTAACACACTAATTATTATTCTCTCTTGGCTGCTTTATCAAACATTACTTTATGACAGATCATGAAGATGTACATCAAGTTAACAGGACTGTTGTATGCACTTTTCAGTAATCTGTATTTTGTCAAAAAAAGTACACAAAGTAACATGTATTTGTGTGTGTGTGTGTGTGTGTGTGTGTGTGTGTGTGTGCGTCTGTTTGTATCATAGCCTGGCAGCAAATGCAGACTTGGAAGGCTTGGAGATTTGGCACTTAGCTGGAGCTGATCTGACGATGCCAAGTTATAATGGGCAAATAGCCATAGAGGTGGTAAGTATAAGTAGCATCCCTTCTCATGACTCATCTATATATATATATATATATATATGTATGTGCAGCATAAAATACATCAAACTACAAAATACAAAAATCAGTGTATAGGTGTACCTCTCTAGATGTTCAGTATAACCCAGTCTCTATCTTTCTCAGGCCATGCAGTTCAGCAATGAGGAAGCCGTGCAGTTTCTTCAACGAGCTGCTCAGTACAGAGCTCAGGTAATTCTTCCACAAACACACACACACACACACACACACACAGAAATCACCACAGCTTGATCTGAATTACACAGACAATTTCAGACAGATTAAAACAAAGTTCAGTAATGACAAGCAATTTGATTGTTTATTTATTCCTTTTTGCTGCTGCTGTGCACTACACAGCATCAGACAGATGAGGGTTTTGAGGTGAACATTTCTTTTTCCATTCCATTTTATTTCTGAATACCTTTACACAATACCTTTGTGTACAATGTATGCAATGCACTGCATACATTAACATCTGCAGTCATCTGATTACATGAAATGCATAACAAGATATTAATCAAAAGTCTTTCACTGCTCAGAAAGTTACATTGACCTGAGTGAAATGTCATCCTTTTGTCTGTTATGTCCTATGAGCAACTGTGCGTTGTCATGTTACTGTCTTGTAGCATGTGCTGTTTTCTGCATTCATTGTCTTTTCCAGATTTCAATAACTATTTACTTTGCAGGTTTTTGATGAAACTGAAGAGGTAAATTTCAATTTCCTATTCGATTTCTTTCTTATACCAATCAGAATTTTTTTTGTTTGCATCACATGTCTAATATATAGACTATCCTGTATGTATATATATATTCTCACTGATTTTTTTTCTGCTTTGCCTGCCAAATAAAGCTCTTTAGACTGTCTTTGTCTTGACAAAAATGTGACTATGTTTTAAATAGAAGAAATGTTTAGAGTCTGGTTTTTGCTTGTATTTATAGCTCAACATGCAAAGTTTTGGAGGGAAACAGATCACCAACAACTCCTACTTTTAGTGCCTGGTTTGTCATTTTGCCATACTGAGATGACTGAGGCTGTAATATGCTCAGCTAGCATGAACTCTTTCTGTTTTCTAAATCTTTCTATGGTAAAATCTTTACCATAAGTTTCAGCCAAATGATTTGGACACGTTTTCCAGCCTGTCTGTCACTTGCATTCTTTTAATTGTGACGTTGCCAGTTGCTGCTAATTTGCTCATTATATTGATGTTGACAATTAAAGGGTATGAGGATGTAATTTTTTCAACAGTGAGCAGGCCTCATTGCACTGTTCAAATTAAATGATATGACTTGGAGGTAACTTGTGCTTTCCAGAATGCAAAATGGCCCTATATTAATGTTACTTCTCTATGGAATATATATTTCTTATATATATTTAGAAGCCAAAACCTTCATGATTTATGCCTTTCTTTTCCAGAATGGTGAAGTCATCAGTTTTTCAGCTTGTCCACAGAAGTCCTAAGAAGACAATCCCACCAGCACCCTTGCCTTTGTTGTTTTTCATTTGGTTTATTTGTATATTGCTGTTACAGCAGATATTTTCACAAATCAGCTTTACTTTATGAATGAGTAAACCAAACGCGGCAACAGTAAGATGATGGCTTGAGGAAGAAATTTTGAGAGGACTTGGACAGGGGAACATCCACCCTGGGTGACTTTAGATAGTGAATTTTGCTCATGATTAATTAGAGTATAACAGCACCTAGGTCACTTAGAGGATAAGTAAACAGTACTGACTACTCTGCAAATGTACAGGATATTAGGTATGTGTACATTGTGAGTAAGAATATGATATGATATGATATAAGAATATATCCACCCTCCTTTAATCCGCCTTTTTAAAATACCCAATTTGATCTTACATCATTACAATTTGAACAATTTTAATTAGAAAATAAGCCATTTATTTTGCCTCTGAGCTGTACATGTACAGGACTAAGCACACAAATGTGAGTGTATGTATGTTTAGTTATCATGAGTGAATGCCGTTTTATATTACTGAGCAATAATGCTGGAAGAGCTGATGTCATGTCAGTATTAGAAAGTAATAAAGTGTTATTGTCTAAGATGTTTCAGTTCCCAGGGAGGGATACAATATGTATTGTACATTTTAGAACGTGTTTGTGAATAGAGAAACCCATGTTTGGGAACGATTCCAATTCAAATATGCTGTTAAACCATATCTTGTGTAATCAGGTTTGCTTATCATCTCATTAGGATGTCATGAAGTGGAAAGAAAGTCTTATGATTTACACTAGCCAACATTGGTTTGGCTTTTTGCTAATTTATCATCTGCTAATGTGAACTGCCACAAAAGTGTTGTGCAATATTTAGTCACTTTTCAATTCACATCAACATACAGTGTAAAATGTTTTAAAGACACACAAATGTAGTATGACTCAGGTAATATCTGAAAGCTGAGAAGATACACGTTCTTGTTTTGTCCTCATAGGAAAGTAGTCTGTGTATTATTATTATTATTATTATTATTATTATTATTATTATTAATCTTAATCTTAATCATATCATATGAATGTGTATTGTGTAAATCTATGCTTAATGTTAGATAAGCACAAACATGGAAATAAAATATTTTCATCTTAATTGTTTGCATTGCGCTTATTAATTGTTGCTAATGGCTGAATAATGTCTCTCTCTCTCGCTCTCTCTCTCATGAATATACATTTTTACAGTAAATTACATTACAAAGGTGTCATGTCTTAAAATGTGGTACATCTTGAAGTACAAGCTTGTTGATTTAGCTGTTATGTAAAGCCATTTGCCTACTCAAGGAGTTTCACAGAAAATGTAAAATGAATGAGTGCTGTACATGAATGTCAATCATGTTGATGACATTGTATTGCAATGTAAGTTACAGTTATTCTTCTATCAAATTGCTTGCCCCTCCTTAGAATTCATCAACTCTTTTGTTTTAAACAATTTACAGATACCATGAGGATGACATCATGGAAATATAATTTCTATGTACAATTATCTACAGAATTCTTTAATGTATTCATATACCCTAGTGTCTGAAAGATCTGTGTACAGCTAGTAATGAATTTTGTTTTGTCTTGTGTAGAACAATTTGTGGCAAAATGATCAAAAGATATCAAATCATTTAGTATTTAAATTATCACAGTTTTACACAAACATGGCAGTTTGTAGATCGATTTATGGCAAAAGGCAGTGTCATGAATGTACCCAAGGTAAAAGCCTAAGGAGAAAGAGTCTCATCTACTCAGATGAGAAAGAATGTTCATTCGTATATTCTTTTCTTTCTTATAATGTGTGTTCCATTATTCCAGGCCATCTTCTCTGATTTTTATGGAAGCATAGCTGTAAAAAAACATGTAAATATATATTGATAACTTGTAATATACACTATGTGACCAAAAGTTTGTTTGCACCTGACCATCACACCCCATATGTGCTTCTTCCCCAAACTGTTGCCGCATATTGGCAGCACAAAATCGTATAGGATGTCTTTATATGCTGTAGCATTACAGTTTATCCTCACTGGAACTAAGAGGCCTAAACATGACAATGCTCCTGTGCACAAAGCGAGCTCCATGGAGATATGGTTTTCCAAGATCGAAGTGGAAGAACTCGAGTGGCCTTCATAGAGCCCAGTGAACACCTTTCGGATGAACTGGAACACCGACTGCACCCCAGGCCTCCTCGCCTGACATCAGTGCCTGCTCTCACTAATGCTCTTGAGGCTAAATGGGCAAATCCCCACAGCAACATCCCAAAATCTAGAGGAAAGCTTTCCCAGAAGCATGGATGGTTACTATAACAGCAAAGTGAGAATAAATCTGGGTGTGATGGTCAGGTGTCCATAAACCTTTGGCCATAGAGTGTACATAATACACACATGTTGATGTTCATGGTGGCAGGTGTGTTTGTGTGCAAAGAAGTGATGAAAAGATGACAGGAAAAATCACTAAAATCACCTTTTAAAAGCTTTCATTTAATCCAAAAGTTTTAAATCATGTTGATTACTGAAGAGTTGCCACAGATACAAAAAGAATTTCCGAAAGGACAATAAACTAAACAATAACATTAGAGAAACCCAGAAAAATTATTGAGCATTGTTTCACTATTAAGAAACATTTTATTTTGATCTGAAAGCATAAAAATGGTCTTAGAAATGTTTATTTTAACTGCATGGCGCACATCCTTTAGAGGCAATTTGCTATTAGTGGGGAGTTTCTGCAAGATAATGTTTTTTTTTTTTTTTTTTTTTTTTCCAGTGGATTACACTGATAAAGCATTTCTGGAACTACGAAACAGAATGGAGTCGTGGGCAAGGCTGAATGAGGAGTTGAGTGTTTGGGGAGTAGGTGAAGCAGGAAGCCAGGAGAGCCGGTCTGACCTGCACAGCCTTCATTCCAGCCTGCCTCAGTGAATAGGGCTTGTATGAACAGTGCCCTAAGCTCCCAGTATAAAAACACTGCACTGTCACACACTTGGCTCATCGGGGTGAAGACACTGCGGGGAAAGTTCTCCTTTCGCGATCAGTTTTACTCTTTCCATTTTTTTTTAAATGTATGCTTTATCAAGTTTTCTCACCAAGGACCTGAAACGCACTGGGACCATGTTGGACTGCAGCAGCCTACGGTAAGACGCCGTACTGCTCCGTGGGATAAACCGCACACTACCTTACTTAATAGTTTGTCAAAAATCATACGCCACCTTCTGTGCCGTACATGTGACCTACTCTTTAGTAGACTAGTACGCGGTTTTGGACGTAGCCCAAGCTTGATGATGGCCACCTCGAGCACCTTCACTACCCAGAAGCAGTTAGTCTGTCTGGTGCAGTGGTTCTTAACAGTTCAACAGTTCTATCCAAAAATTGTGAAATGTTTAGGACCACTTGACCAGGCAGACGTTTTCTCTGGTGCTGGAAAAAGCAGGAAGAAGGAGCTCCTCCCTCTGTTTATTCTGCATAAAGCTGGAGCTATAGATATGCATGTTAATGCTGTAGCATGTGCAGTGCAGGTGATTTCATTAAGCTACCAGCCGGTGATGGAGGAACATCATAATCAGTAGTTTAACAGTGTTTCATAGTCTTTCCCTCAACTAATGAGTGTAATGAGATTTTAATGAGAGGTTTCAATATGATAAATGTATTGTATTATTATATTTTTTTCAATAAAACTTTCTATGTAGAAAACAGAGTGTGTACAGTGTTCTTTCGTGTTTGTTTTCCATCTTAATCAATTCTTTCTTTCTTTCTTTCTTTCTTTCTTTCTTTCTCATTCTCCCCCTGTGCTGAACAACACAAACCTCCTCTGCAATTATTTATTTATTTGTTTATTTATTTATTCAAAATCTTTTTGCTATTTTAATGGTATGAGTGTAAGTATCTGTGGACACAAGCCTATCAATGGGGACATTCTATTCTATTCTATAGACATATCAATGGGGACATTCTATTCAATTCTATTCTATTCTATTCTACAGACATATCAATGGGGACATTCTATTCTATTCTATTCTATTCTATTCTATAGACATATCAATGGGGACATTCTATTCTATTCTATTCTATTCTATTCTATTCTATAGACATATCAATGGGGACATTCTATTCTATTCTATTCTATTCTATTCTATTCTATAGACATATCAATGGGGACATTCTATTCTATTCTATTCTATTCTATTCTATAGACATATCAATGGGGACATTCTATTCTATTCTATTCTATTCTATTCTATTCTATTTAAATAATAAATTCCCTTGTGGTAACGCATTTCAGCAGGGCTTTCAGGTCTCTCTCTGCAGCAGTGGTCTTCCATCTTAAACAGTGTCTTCAGGTTTTCAATCCAGCTAAGCAGGAACACAACTGTTTCCACTTGTTTAATCTACTGATCTCGATCTTCGAGCGACTGTTAGGTGTGGCCCCTGTTTAGCCGTTATGAAAACCTGCAGACACACTGACACTTTGCGGGAAAGATTGAAAACCTCTGCCCTATATGATGATCTTTTTTCTTTTTTTTTTTTCCTCTTTCTTTTTTATCCTCATAAAGAGTCAGAATAAAGCGCATGGACACTTTCCGGTGAGTTTGGAGCTGAGTCGGCGCTCTCCGTGGTGCTGAAGCTCCTCTCCGGGAGTCGGAAACATATTTCTGCTCCATCTATCCATCCTGAAGACGTCCTGCATTTTGTCCAGATGATTTACTGGCCCAACCTTACAAGCGTCTAAGCGTGACAAATGCACAACAAGCGAGGGCAAGCGCTGAAGGAAAACTCGGGCAAATCAATAAGCGCAATTATTACGTTAAATCCTTACATCAAGTCTTATTAGTTCATGACGACAAGTAAAACGTGATCATTACAGCAAACACAGTGAGGGAAGAAGACCATGCAAACAGCACCTTAGACCACAAACTTCTTCTTTACACAATACACAGCTTGCAGCTATTAGGAAACAAATCCAGAGGATTATCTGGCTCTTAGGCACAAGAGACAGGAACAAGATGGAGAAGAATAAAGGGACTCATGAATTGTAAATAAGGTCCGAAATTCAAATAGGCTGATATTGATTTGTGTCAAGCGAAAATGAGAAAATAGCAAGTGTCGCATTACACCCGTTAATCAGGCCTCAAACCTTAAAGTACATCCAAGTGGAAAAGATACAGCTATAGAATGCATTGCAGCTCATCTGCTTGAGCAAAAGTATATTTGTTGTATATTTCGACCATTCTAAAGTGGTTTTCATGTTTTCATAATACAATCATATAATCTATAATCTATAATCTCGTGAATAAACCTGCTAAGAACCCATTTTAAAGAGTGCAACTTCAGCTGCCTTCTTTAAAAATCTGTAAATGTAAAAAAAAAATCACAACCACCCACTGAACACAATTTCACTAAATGTCACAATGTCACAACACTCACATTTGCTTTAGAGTGTCTTTAATAAATTATTCATAAAGCCAAGACTGCAAGTTGCTTTCTTTAGCCGGGTAAGGCGCTTGATCTCAGCGGTGTGCCCACAGCACCGACATTCGCTAAACGCTGCTTGTTATGGAGCAGAGGCGAAGAGCTGTGATGATGAGTGAGGAGGAGGAGGAGGAGGAAAAGGAGGAGGACATGTCAGCACTCTTAATGAGGAGCCCGGAGCGCTTTGCCTACACGGGCGAGGCCACCAGATGTCGGCCCGCGGTCCCTTGAGAACTCTCTCTGCGGAATTTCATCAGCGTGCATGGGGTGACCCTGCCCCATCCAGCGGCTGCGCGTGCTAAATCACCTTTACAACGGATTGCAATCATCAGGTCCTAAAACACTAACGGATGAGTGACCCCCACCACACCTTTCCAGCCCACACTGTCATCTCAGAAAGAATTGTGTGTATGTGTGCGTGTGTGTGTGTGCGTGCTCTGTGTTCGTGTGTGCGCATGTGTTTCTCTCAGTGTGCGTGACGTGTGTGCATGTTTTACTTTGGTGACAAATTTACGACGTACCGACCACAAGCACCCGAATCTCAGTGATGCGATGAAATGGTATTCACGGTCGAACTTGTCAACAATCAGCAGTGTCTCCCCTTCATGGGGCGACGGAAACGACTCTTCAAACCAGAAACGAGTTTATTACAGCAATAATGGCCACCTGCTTATCTGCAACCAAGTCCTCTGTGTGCACTAGATAAGAGTTTTATTAACAGGCCGGCTGTAATGTCCTGCATTCAGTGTACAAACAGCGGCATATAACCGACTTAATCAGGCATAATAAGCTTCAGCCTATAACCAGCACAACCTGAGAGCGCAGAGCAAAGGAGCGCTTTAATGCCAGTGCGATCTGAGAAACTGGCTCAGAATAATCCCTGATATTAAGCCACATTAATCCACAACTGCCGCACAGTAAAGGTGGAGAAACTCATTTCAGCTTTGAGATGAATGCAATCTGTTATGCACAAAGCGTCAGGCTCGAGACACATGCTGCCCAAAATTCCCTGCAGCCTTTCCAAGATGTCGATGGCATCAATAGACATTTAAAACATTTATGCAGACTATGCATGCTTACGTGGCAACCACACATTTTTGTTTTAGGGAAAAGGGTACCTTATAGGAACTCTTTTGTTCCCCAAGATATATGCCTTACAAATGCACCCTCTGAGGAAACATCAGTAGTCCTTAAAGTCTGATTATGAGATAATCCCAGGTGAGATATATCATATTTCTCTAATTATAGGCACAGAAGACATACCCTTATTGGTACATCACTGACAAGCGTTTGTAGCCTAAAAGGTATAGTTTATTAGGCCTGCCTTTTTCTGGCAGTGCAGGGAAGTGTAACTGATTAAAGGTCACTTGGCTCACTTGACTTCAGGTGCTTAAGTGAAAAGCACAATGAGTACAAAAGCTGAAATCAGTTTTTCAGTGAAAAACTGGCAAGATAATGTTCAAGATGACAACTGGAATTGTAAAGTTCTGAATTTTGGGTTCATGCTTCAGTTAGCAGCAGTCAACCTGAAAAAGCAAAGGCGGGAAAGAGACAAACGGAAAGACAGATTGAAGGAGAGGAACACACACAAAGAGAGAGAGAGAGAGAGAGAGAGAGAGAAGAGAGAGAGAGATGCGGATATGTGGAGATACAGACACAGGGCGCGCGCGAGAGAGGGAGATAGAGAATGGAAGGAAGCCACAGGGATAGAGAGAGATAGACAGAGAGGGAGAGAAGGAAAGAGAAAGAGAGGTGGAGTTGCTGAAGGTCCTCCTCATCACTGTTGCTTGATTCCACTCGCAGAGCTGCAGCGTGGATGCTCAGTGGATGCATGAATGAGGAAAGTGCCTCACAAGGATGTTTGCTCATAGCGCACGGATTGCGGGAGGATTTCTTATGGGCTTGTTGCTTATTTGGACATATCTCACCAGTGGGATGATTCATATCAAACGAGAAAGATAACTGAGAAAGCATTAAAGATAAACGGAGCGCTTTGCATGAGTTACAGATGGATGTGAGGCACAAGTAATCTCTGGATTTAAAAAAAACATCATATTGGTGAAAAGTAAAATGACTCAGTGGAGCACAGCGCGTGCCACATTTCCACATTTGCCATAAGACTAAGGGATCCTTGTCCACTCCAGGCTCATAAGATGGATGTACAAAAGTCCGAGGACGCATCCGGATCGGACAAACCGAATCCGACCCTCATTGACTTGGGAACCTTTTTCGTGGACTCAGATATAATATTTGGATTTACGAGTCATCTTTTAAGACGGAAAGCCAAGGTAAGTGCATGGCAGCCACTCTATAAGTTAGTTGCCCTCGGTGTGCGCCTTCAGTGTGCGCGGGAGTGGCCACGAGTGTCAGCACCGAGAACAGCTCTCTGTTTCCATCACTCACCCATCTCCTGTTTTTAATCAACTCTTGACACTTACTTCCATCAGAAACCGTTATGATTTAAAAAAATCCTGTTGCACAGGCCACCTTTCAGGGTTCTGGGCAACAAGTTTTGCAAACGGCGCTGGTAATGATGCAGTCTGTGGGAGAGCAATCAGTAGAATAAAACATACCAGACTTCAACAAAACCTTCCATATGGTTAGAATGAGTGTGTTAGAATGGGAGAAAAGACTAATATGTGAAAAAAGGGAACACCACTATCAAGCCTGAGACACCTACACTAAGCATAGTTTAGTGCAGACAGTATATACTGGATAATATTCTATAGCAACATGTAGAGGATATAGAGAAAAGCCTATGGTATACTGTGGAGGATATAGATTATACTCTGGATGATAGGATGCTCTAGATATAGATCCGTCTATAACATAGTGTAAAGGATATAAAAAACAGCATGTAGAGCTCATATCAACACAACTGTAGACATGTATTTGTCTACATGGTCATTTACCTGAACCTGTATGAATGTTGACTTAAAAGTTGCATGTGCTGAATTGTTGTAGCAATAGATGCACTGATGTAAGTGATACTAAAAGAAAGCAAAGTAGGCTACATTATGCTGTCACTTCTTGTGCTGGCCCTAGAGCAAATCCGTATCTTTAAATCTGACAAATCAGCACATCTTTAAACTAGGTATTTAACAAATAAAAGGATGGACATCATACCTGGTGCCCATCCTAAACAGTCCTTTAGCACTATGATCATTCTCTAAATTGTTTGAATGAAATAATGATCAAGAATATGTGCAGCATGTGTCAACTGCAATCCTGAATTTATGGATTACACCTTTGGATTGTGTGCCTTGGCAGCTTTCTGTTCAGCAGTTCATTACCTATTGATGGTGCACAGTCTGTGACTAATAGACAGACAAAGAAGTGGGACACTTGAGGTGGAGGGAGAAGGATAACCATTTGGGCTGTGACTTCAAATCATGTGACCACGTTGCTTACATCATCAACATCAAATATTTAGATATATAAATAAATAATTAAATATTTAAAATTGCCTTAGTTTTGTTTCTCATGGAGGGAAGCTGTAATTGCAAAAATGACCAGATGATGGCGCCAGAGTTATAGAGAAGAAATGTCCTGCTTTCACATGCACCTCACTCAGAGCAGCAGTGACATTTACACAGCACCAACAAGATGACATCATTCTTGTAAAACATGAGTCTACTTACAGTTTAATGTAGGCTAGTCCATAAAAATACAGTTTACACGATATTCAGTAAAAGGGAGGAAAACATGAATGTGGGAGGAATCATCCAATTATGCTAATAGAACCATTCATGTAATGTAATTTGGAAATCCTTATCCAGTCTCATATATTATGTTTTGTAGGCATATTGTTTAGGTTTATTTCAGGTCTTTCTGAGAAGGAGTCGTCAGTCCGCAATGTCTAAAGCGCGTGCAGTATGTAAAAGTAGGCTACTCCTCCTCCTATACTAGCGCACTGTGCAGGCATTTTGGAAGCAGCCGGAGCGCGCGCACGCGTCCACAGCCACGCCCCCTCAGCTGCTTACGGAGCGGCGCAGTGACAGCGGGCCGAACTGCAGCTCCGCTCCGACATGGCACGCAAAAACGCACAACTCTCCCACGGCGGTTTAAACATGCTCCTTTCACCGTGTTGCACTTTTAAGCCGCCGCATTTCTAACCAGCGCGTTTAACCTGGAATTACTCTGAAAAGCAAAACAGCTTGCTGAACTTTTTGAAGTTTTGGTCAAGATGACTCGAGCTGAGAGCGCTGCTGAAGGACAGACCCACAAGCGCACCGCAGTAAGTTACAATATGAGTAGTGTTTTTTTTTTTTTTTTTTTAAAAAGAGTTATGAGTTAGGATTTATGAGTTGGGAGCACGGTGGCCTCGCACCTCCAGGGTTACGGGTTCGATTCCCGCCTCCGCCCCGTGTGCGTGGAATTTGCATGTTCTCTCCTTGCTTTGGGGGTTTCCTCCGGGTTCTCCTGTTTCCTCCCCCAGCCCAAAGCCAAGTGGGGCAAGCTGATTGGCATTTCCAAATTGCCCCGTTGTGCGTGATTGTGCCCTGCAATGGGTTGGCACCCTGTCCAAGGTGTCCCTCACCTTGTGCCCCGAGTCCCATGAGATAAGCTCCAGGCTCCCCATGACCCTGTGTGGGATCAGCGGTGTGGAAAATGGATGGAGTTATGAGTGAGAGTTATATTTGTTTGTGGAGGGTAGACCTATAATAATTTCTCTACTGAAGTAACACCCAGACTGCAAACATTTGTCAAACAGAGAAATGCTGTGCTTTTTTCTTTTTTTTTTCGATAATAAAGGTTCTCTCAAAAGCGCAACATGCTCTTATCATGTCTCTTCTGAACTTTTTCTGTGTTTTCTTTCCAAGATTGATGGCAGTTCCAGTGCAGAGTCTTCTTCCTGCTCTTCCTCCGAGCCCAGTCCGCGACAGAGACGGTGCGGGAGCAGACCCCAGCCCGAGGGCGCGCGCTCAGTCAGCATCACCGAGACGGACCGGGATGACGTCAGTAAAGCGACAGACCTGTGCAAGCAATGTCAGGTGACCGTGGCAGAGCTCAAGAGGCAAGCACTTGCCCTGACCGAGCCAACATCACTGCAGGTCAGTGTGAGGGACGTTGTGAGAGATGTTTCTGAGCAAACCGTTATCACCTGTAACATACACACTACCTTCACGGCCTAGAGAACTGTTGCAGTAGCCCGTCACCACCCTTTTTATCTGCACCATGATGAATCTCTCTTAGTATCGTTCATTCGTCTTCAGTAACTGCCTTATCCTGCTCAGGGTCCCACTGGATCCAGGGCCTGGCATGGGAACTCTGGGTGTGAGACAGGAACACACCCTCAATGGGATGCCGGGCCATCAAAAGGGCACATTTTATTCCTGGCCTTTCTACTCACAAAGCCCAAAACCCAAAAGATGTGTTAAAAAGTTGATGTGAAACCTTGTATGTTATATTAGCAATGATTTTCCCAGTTCTGTTTCAATTAAGCTCAAGTTGACATTATTTATGACTGTTTTTAAGTTACTGCGATTTTGATTAGAAACTTTTAGTCAAGTTACCAGTCATATAGAATTGTAACTAATAACTTAATATTTGCTTTTTAGTAGTCTCAAACAGTGCAAGTGATTTTCCTATGAACTGTTCTGCATTAGTCAGAGGTTGTTACAGTAGATAATGTACATTGATTGCTGAGTATGGAAAGGGTTAAAATTTATTACACTGCTGTTTAGAGCATTTTCATGTATTTTAAAGCATTCATGTCACATCCAAACATGAGGGTGCTTTCTTGTTTAGAGATTTAAAATAAATCTAAACTTAAAAGTGTGACCTTAATCACCTGTCAGCATCTAAAACAAACTTAGTACTTTTATCCTATGGATTTCCACATGCCTTTTGGCTGTAGATAAGACTAGCGAGCATCAAGCTGCAGTGGGAGGACTTGAATTATACGAGACTCAATTAGTGGTGATGATTGAAATCCTTCATCGCTTGCCAAGGCCAAATGTGAATTCCCCCTCATGGTCATGATTAGTAGCAGTCTGTATAAACAGGAAAAAACTCACTTGTGAACACGGTATGCTACTGTATCTAAATCATTTAACTTGAAGAGCATGATACCTAGTAAACCTAAGTCTCTATATTTGTACTCTATTATATTGAAGGACTGTCACAGCAATATTATCCTTAACAGTACATCCATTATTAAAATAAGCTGCACGAATCTTTAATAAGACCCATTTAATTATTAATTCTAAGCAAATGTGATTGCTTATTTTTGTTGATTTTCTGGATTTCTACAGTCTTAGTCATGCATGACTTATCTCTTCCACATTCACACACTTAAGCTGAGAGTGCCACTGGCTAGGGGTCTTTGCAGTAGAGCACGGTTTGGAAGTGGCCCATTGTTTTGGGAAAACAATGCTTATCTCACTCCTTGTCCGTAGACCTCAGGATTGGGGGGTTGTGGGGGAATAGTCGAGTGTATTTGCTGTGGAGTCTGCGGAGGAAACAGACACCCAGTTGACCTTCACCATGCATTCAAAGTGTTCCTGTATACTCTGCACCAAATTCCCACCACTGTTAAATATAGGCTTGCAACTCTTTATTGTTGTCTGACTTGCTGTTGAGGTTAGCCTCAGGTTCCCCCTCCATCTCTATTTAGTGGTGGTGGTTTCAAAGGAAGATCTCACGCTTAGGTAGGATTTCACTCCCTCCAGCTTTATTTGACCCCCTCACCCCCCAGCCCCCCCGGTTGCTTTTCCAGGTTAACAGATAGGACAGAGGAGGCTTTGTATGTGTGTGTGTATTTGTGCATGTGTGGTATACCATCCAATACTCAGTCCTTTTATTTGGATAAACAGGATTCAGGGCTTAGTTATATCTGCACCCAAACTCTCCCCCCTTTTCTCCTTATCTTGTGTTTTCCTCCATCACTGGACTCCTGGAACTGGTTAAGCATGGGAACTTGCAGCGTTCTGGACTGTCTGGACATGCAGATCATTGCTCCTGTGTGGTCTGCACCAGGTTTGGAGATGGAGGAAGGAGGTTACAGCAGAGGATTATTACTTTATCAGACTCTGTGCTGATGGCTTAATGAGGCCATGGGCGCAACCGCCATGGGAGGCTGCTTTTTAGGGAGGGGGATCAGTTTTCTCAGCTGAAGAGCAGAAAGGGTGCATTGTCCAAATGGGATGCAGTGTGCTTACCTGACCTGAACTCCGACACATGGCTGATATGAGTTGCTAAGGATTGTTTTACTGTTTATTAGGTAGCAAGAAATTGGTGCTGAACTTTCATTCAACCTTGTTTTATGCCTGCTTGAGTATGAGACCTCATGTGGAGTTTTTAATGTCAACTATTGGCATTCATATGTTGTTATTTTAGTTTCAATTCACATAATAATAGCAACCTAAGATCTGACCTGAAATCTGCTGCAAAGATCCATCAAATATTAGCCAGGTGTGTATGGTGAAGCTTAGTTAACTTTAATAATCTGGCATGACTGCAGTGGTCCTGTGGAGTGCTTTTGGCTTTAATGATCATTCTGGGGTGTATTTGGATTTTGCCAGAAACCTCACTGGCACAGTGCCTAATATTATCATGAAACATTTATTACATATTTAATTATCCATACACAGGCAGAGTGGACAGTGAATTCTTTAAATCCATTTGAGGGACCTTCTTCCTTGTTTAAAACTAGCAGTATCAGTTGTGTGAGCAGTTTCAGATTAGAAAACAACACATACTGCTGACATACCAGTTTGATAGAAGGTAGTCTTTGAAATTGTGCTGTACTGTCCTTTAAAAGACGAACCCAGTGTTGCATGTACAGCACTGGGTTCATAAGCTGATCCCAAGGCTGATTTTCAGAGAAGTTCCATACAGACAGTTGATAGTCACTCTCGGTCCAGGAAACGCTTGGTCAGCACTGATGCTCTGGTGACAAGCTGCTTCTTTATAGTCTTCTGCAGTGTGCGTGTTAGCAGGTGGCAATTAGTCTTTCTTCACGCCCCACAGCTTTTCATGGGCCTGCATTTTTCCACAGGGCTTGCCCAGGGTTCTCCGCATCCTTTGTTTTATTATTTATTGTCAATGATTCCTTTTCCTAAGGAACGGGCACTTCTTCTCACACAGTGCTGCAGCTCGCAGCTCAATAGTTCATTTGCTTCAATGTCAGGGCACTTAATGCCTTAACAATGGCCTAAGACTCGATGAAATGTCTGGATGCTTAACACAGCACAATGCGCAAAGAATTCATTGACAAAAATGACTTGGTACTTAACTTGTCACAAAATCCTGAACACATAACCCTTAACTGTTTTAGCATAGTTGAAGTGACTTCTAAAGGGGCGACACAAATGGTTGAAGTTATGCTGAAATTACAGTGTTGTAAATAGGGATTAACTAGTAAGATGGAACCTGAGAACTCTACAAATCCAGTCTTGGAATCCAGTTGCATTGTGCACTACAATTATGAGATCTTTCAACAAGACTGAGAAGCCTGAACACCTGGGTTAGGTCAACCCTACTAAAGGGGATAGAATCTTTACCCCCTTCCATTGTGGTTGGACCTCTGGTATCAAGTTTAAAAAGATGAATTGTTGCTTGGAGGTGGATGATTTTTCATCAATATTGTCTGCTTAGTGGGACTGAAGTGGCTCTCATCTATTACAATTGGTCACTAGATCTCCAAGGGTCTACAAGCCCCCTGTTGTGATCTGTACGACATTTTAAATTCTTTCAGGTCAAAAGCACCTGTAGCTCTTGGTCATTTTCTGGTTGAATGTGTCACCTGATACAGTGGATGACATGAACCTGCTTGCTTTACCTTGGCTGTAACTGGTGCCTCTGAATCTTGTTGCATGGAAGGATTGGGTAAGCGAGTCTTTCATTATAAAAGGCTGATTCTTGTAGAAGCATGATTATACGTGTAAGAGAAAGAGAAAGCGAATGAGAAAGAAAGGGAAAGAGAAGAAGAGAATAAAGCTGAGTTTTTTTAATGAAAGTACAGGTGGTTTGGTTGGTGTGGGATTGAATATCAGGAAAAGATTATCAGATCTGGTATGGATAATTCAGTGTGTAGGTAAAAAAAAAAAAGCACAGTTATTTTATCTCCCTCCTTCCTCCATCAAAACTCTAATTTGTTTTTGAGCAATATGATAAAGTTCCTCATATGAACTTGTATTAGTCTTGTTGTGAATACATGCTGGAGGGAAATAACTAAATTGCCACTTTGATGAGACTGACAATTCTTTCTTCATAGCCTGTGCTTTTCTCATGGGAAGGCAGGCCAGTTGAAGGGAAAGGTAAACGCTTACTGGAAGTCCTGGTTTGGCAGGCTTGGCCCATCCTTCACCCTGATCCCTGCAGGCAAGGGTTGCCCTACACATGCCTGAGCACCTGCTATAAATCAATCACTTTACCTTAATGGTTTCACATTTAGTTCTTTCCTCTCTTTCATGCTTTTTGGCACTTGGCACTAATAGGGCTTGCAAAGCAGCTTTTGAGTATCTGTGTTGTTCGCTGAGGAGAATGTTCATTTATGATTTATTAGATATTATTTTTGTTGGCTCTCTTTTGATTTTTAAGACAGTGCCATTTCTGCAGTGCTCAGGAATCACGTCTGTTAAAAGGGATATGCCATACATGCACATTTTACAAGAATACCTCCGGAAATATCCCTTAAATTTACAGGAATAGTCTCAGTTCCCTGTACCGTTAATCAAATTGCTAACATTCATTCCAAAGTGACAGACACTTTGACATGTGCCCTTCCGGTTATTTGGTGTGAAATGTACCTTCCGGGGGAAACAGTGAATGGACATGCTGAAATCCAGCTGAACCCAAAAGGTGGAAGAGCGGAACGGAAGAGATTGAATGCTTGGTAGCATTGGACACACATGTGAATGCCTGTCAGGGTGGCAAAATAAATGAGAGCAGGTTAAGAGCACCACTCCTGAGATGAAGCCTTGTGCATGCAGCTCTCACCTGTGGTGTAACTGGTTGTAACTATTTAAATCCTTCATCACTACAGACCACAGGTTAAAGACCATAGTTTTTAACCACAGGAAACAATAGAGGATTGATGAAACTCCTACACAGGTGTTAGATTTGCTTGTGTAGGCCCTGGTAACAGATGCACATTAAGCACATGTTTGAACTGGGAGCTGTTCAAAGATAAGCTGTGTATTTAGCTGATAAGCTAAATTGTTTTATGTTCTCTGCTTTTTAAAATACAGTTTACTGTGTTGTCTGTTTCTGAAGGTAAATTGTTATAGTGTAAAAAAATCTTCTCGAGATGATAAGATGAGAATGAACTGATTGGCACACAGAGATGCCTTGGACAGAATAGTGACACACTTGCAGTGACTAATGCAGTGACTGATTTGACAGTGTGATTTTAGCTATTTGATCCTTGATTGTTGATTGACAGGATCCTCTTCAAATGTGTCTCCTCTTTAAATGTGGGAGCTGGGTTCAGATACAGGTGAAGTTACACGTCTCAGCCACTAGAGGCTTGTGAATTATTCTTTCAGACATTTATTCTCTGGGCAGGAAGATAGAATTTGCAGCTGTGAAGAGAAGTTAGGCACTGTAATTAGAAAATGTTTAATATTTGTCTATGTGTTGATGATGCTGAGTGCTGTTAGAGTATATTACACTGAAGGAATCTTATTCAGTGTGGTAATATTAAATATATAGTATATATATAAATATATGTGACCTGAGATTGGTAGTCTGATATATATGATGCATTATGCTTTTTTAGATGTGTTCATAAATGAGCTTATACTTTCAGTGAGAGCAAACAACTCTTTCTTATAAACTCTTTTTCTGTAGGCTGAAAAAAAAGTTTTTTTGTATGTTTTCCTGCGGTTATAGTCTCTGCAACAGAGTGAAAGAGTGTGAGAGAGGGAGAAAGAGAGAGACTAGTTGCCTACGGGTTACTTTTCTAACTATTTATTGATTGGCCTTTGACCCTACTGTCAGTTTGTGCACTCTTTAATGTGATCTAGGGTTTCAGTGGACTAACCCCCAGAAGAACAGGCGTCAGGTGATCCCCACATGTACAAAGGTGCGCACACACACAATGCACATTTACAGCTGCATATTTTCACTAATATGGTTTAGAAATGTTTTAATCTGGAAATTGTATTCTCAAAAAGGAGTAGACTGCATATATCAGAACGCACTTTCAAGATGTGTGTAGAATGATCTGTAATGTAAATATAGGATTATGTACTAAAAGTTCCTACAGATATTATAGAAAATGTCTGTACACACAAAATAAGTTTCCAAAACCTTTATCATTTCAGACTGTTCATTCATTTATTCTTTCATGCATGCATGTATTTATTCGTACTCTCATCTTTTCAGGTTTTCATAATGGCATGTACATCACTTTTAACAAAGTCCAAATGCATGAATTTGGGAATCTGAAATCTGGATTTTAACTGTGCAGAAATTTGATAAATTAGGCCTTAGGGTTCATAAATGCAGCAGCAACATGATAACAGCATATACATATTTATAATCCTTAATCTGTAAAGTTCGGTCCTCACAGAGGGGCTATGCAGTCTGTATAGGCTACATACGCCTTGAAGTGGATATGCTTAAAAAGCATTATGATTATATAAGCAGTATGTCAGACAACAGAGTGGAGCAGCAGAATGATAATCTGATGTCAGATGGCAGAGTTGAGCAGCAGGCATCAGTCATAACTCAGAGGGAGCACGTGGGAGATGACTGACAAGCCAAAGAGAGGAAGGGAAGACAGAAAGAGAAAGCACAGAAGGAGAAAGTGCATTAAAAAGATGAGATGAAGTGATGGTCCAGGTGATATGTAGAGTTTGAGAAACAGAAAGATGACAGTAAGTTCTTTGGTGTTATAGCCAAATTTTTAGTTTCTTAGTTTCTGTTGTTGGAAGAGGAAGAGGAAACAGCTCTGTGCTGGAGGGTGTGACAGAGGAAACAGGTTCAAGAGAGGATTTTGGATTTGTTTGTGTGTATGTGTGTTTGAATATATGTTTGTGTGTTGATGGAAGTAGTGGGTAGAGATACACGGCAGATGATTCATTTTATATTCAGAACGAAAGAATGCATTTTGAAATGCTTTAACCAGAATAATATCCATTCCTTTCTCCATGCCTAGTCCTGTCTGTTATCAGAGCAGCCCGATTGCAGACTAGATAAAAGAAGAGAGCAGGACAGTGTGGGTCGTCTCCCACTGGCTCCAAAAAGCTTAGATTCTCAGACATCTGGCAGTCTGCTTGTCTGTCTTTTTTTTAAACATTCATAGACTTACAGACGTTTTAAATGGCCAGGCACGTTATACTACATGCACAGCTCTGACAGTTAATGAGTATTTGTGGAAACATAAGTCGAATATCTCTAAGACCTTTTCTAATCATCATCAGCACAGCTTCATTTGAGCTCTGCTCTAATACTCTAATCTAGTCTTAGAGCTAGTCTCAGCAGGAAGGTAGCTCTTCATGAGTGGGTTTTGGTAAAATGTCATTTAGCCCTAACTATTAGGTATATAATGAAAAGAAATGTTGTGTTTGAAATGTTTTTCTAAGAACAGATTTCCATGTTTCAGGAATAAATATCAGACATATTTCTTATAATTGTACAATGGTATAATGTCTCAAATGAAATTGAAGAAGTGGATCACAAAAATACAAGAAAGTTTTATTTTAATGTGCAGTAGTTTCTACATAGTAGAGAATGATTCTACTGTAGCTGTGTTCAGTATTTTACCTATCAACAGCCTATTTCTCTGCTGAAGTCAAATGAAAATAAGTCTTATCAGTATTAGAAAAATATTTTTAAAAAATTCTAATCAAATCCCTCAGATGTAAACCTGTCTTATGAAACTTGTAAATACACCCTGCTTCACAAAATCAATTAAATCTTCAAGGTTGACCAGTGAGAATGTAGGGAGAGTTGATGGGCCAGTTAGAAATAAATCATAAAAAAACTAAAGCCAAACCAAAGCTGATGTCTCTTGGCTGCTTCACATTAGATCTCTAAAACCCTTCCATTAATACACTGGCTCCCTGATTGTGTGCGATTGGCATGAAAGCGGCACTGGCTTGCCAAAGCAAACCCACTCTGAAAGCTGGAACAGACCATACTAAAGCAGTATGACCAGCTGTAGCAGCATGATGCACTGGGTGTTTTTTCCTGCCTGTTACACATCGATCAAGTTTATTTGAACCAGACGAGCTCCAAATCTCTCGGCCACCCTTATGAATATGAGCAAAATGACATACAGCCACATTTTCTAAAGCTGCCAAGATCGATTCGAATTCAACAAACTAAAACTGCTGCAATTTCAGTGAGCAAAGAAGGAGCTGTTCGTGTTTTTGCCTGTGGATCTCATTTGTACCCAGTCATCCGAAGTATTCATTTGTCTCGCTAAACCAGGGCTTGTCAGCTCCAGTGCTCTGTATAGTTTGAAGCTTTTTCTTCCTACAACATACTTGATACAAGTAATAGTTTTCAATAGCTGATCATTTGAAGATAAGTTGTCATAAGGTAATAAGGCAGTGCATCACCTGGACTGGAATTGAGAACATTGCCTGGTTTCGTAGGAAATGCAGTGATGTGAGCCTAGCGAGTGTAAATACAAAGTGTGTGTGTGTGTGTGCGCATGTATGTGTGTATGTGTGTGTGTGGGGGGGTGCCTTGCATGATGCATCCTTGGTATGCCCTTATTTATCCCCCATTGTTTGACGCTCACACTCCTATGTGGGTTCTGTAAATCTGAGCATGAAAATTCTAGTCGAAGTTCATGCCCAGGCTCATTTCACGCTTCAGGGTCTCCCTTCATGTGTGTGGCATGTGTGTGTGTGTGTATGCATGCAAATGTGTGAATCTCTCTGTCTAGTGAGTGGCAAATGGGTGACTGAGAAAGATCATATTCTGCATTTTATATATAACTGTTTTCCATTTTCATGTTATTTTTTCTGACAGAGAGATGGTTTGTCTTGTTTCTTTTGGAAAACTACTTTGTTTCACTCCATTCAAGCATTCATTCAGCAAATTAACCCTAAAGGTGTTTTTTTCACTCTGTGACAGGCTTTGGACAATAATTTTGTACTTTGCACAGACCTTACGACCCCTATCAGTTCAAAATAACTCCCCTTTTCACATTTCTCCATTATCTTGAGAACAGGCAGCTTTTAGATATAGCCACATTGGAAAGATACAAAAGACGAGACATGCAATCCTGTTGTACACGTTTTGTGAGAGCTGTAGTGCTCCTGTGAAATAAATCATTTTGTATCCTCATTCTGATTTTGTTTTTACAAAGAATGCAAGTGTCAGGTTTCAAAGCTTTTTTTTATATTGAAGTGACTTTTCTCTGATCTTTGATCCCTTGACATCTTCATCTGTACTCTGTGCTGCTTGCCTGGAATTCAGATAAGATAAAGCAGAGCGCAAAAACTATGGAGCATCACACTTCGCTGTAGGCTATAGCTTCCTGTTTGCTGATAGGATGAGCCTTGAACTTTGGTTAAAAAAGATGACATGGGATAAACCGTCACAGTGATTGAGGATGGTATAGTCAGCGAAACGTAAACTTTTGTCTGCTAACTGGGCACAGGTTACTGATGAGCTGTTTACCAGCCTAAATGAGAAAGTGCTACATGTTTTCTTATTCTACCTCCTGAGTGAACTTTTCTCAGTTTTGCAGCGTGTTTAAACCTGATTTTGCACACATGTGGGCATGTTGTTCTGACAGCTTTAGGTTCAGCCTCCACACAGTAAAACTGGGGAGATGAAGGAAAAAAGACAAAGTGGCTCTAATTCATATGACATCAAGACAAAGAACTTTGCATCCAAAACAACCCAGAAAAGGAACGTAAAACAGAGATCTATAAAGTCCACTGTACTGGCTAGTGGCATATCACCTTCTGATTGTTCACTATTAAATGATTTATCCATAATTTGTTCTACGATTAATTTATTTGGTTTTTACATGTAGTCTTTTTAAGAGTGCATTCCCAAATGTGTGTACTGTGATATACAGTATACAGTACAGCAAAGAATACAGTACAGGAAGTTTTTAAATAATAAGTTGTGCAGATTTAGTGCTTGTTTAAGTACTTGGTGAAGATTTGAATCTTCAGTCTTTATTTGAAGCCAGAGTATGTTCACTCCACCTTGATACATGTCTTTCTTCTGTTTTGAGGGATCTTGGTTTGAGTCACATGGTACTGAGCGGGTTTCGATGAATGACTGGGTGCTGGTCTGTTTTTGGCAAGTATTAGTGTTTTAAACCTGATGCAGGCAGCTACAGGGATCCAGTGGAGGGAAAGCAGCAATAGTGTGATGTGGGAGAACTTGTAAGGGTTGAACATAAGGCCTGCTTGCTTCTGTATCAGATACAGGGGTGTAATGGTATGCAGGGGATGACCAGCCAGGAGTGAGTTGCAGTAGTCCAGCCTCAAGATGACAAAGAACAAGTGGCCTCAGGTGCTTGTGTCATAGTATGCCTATTACAGTGCTGTATTACTGTCCAAAATGTAAAAGAAATATCATGATATAAACCTACAATTCCTAGTCACAAGTAAGAGATTTTGCTGTGTTCCCCAAGCACAGGTTGTTGCCTTGTTTGCCTCAGGTTTATAGTGATACTGTCTTATTTAGACATAGCATATACACATTAGTGTTGTTCCTTTAGTTTCCGTGATATCAAAGTTGAAATACATGCATCCCCTGAAAAAGGCATGGTTTAGTAAGTAAGGAATAAAACATGATGGGACGTGCTGTTATAGGAAAATAATCAAAGACGGGATGGTGTGATGCTGTTACCACGCCAAGTTGATCATTACAGCATGTCCCAAAGTGTTGTATACTTATACTATGTCATCCTTGTCACCTGAAAACATTTTCTGCTGCTGTCATAGCAGTACTCTGTTGAACCACAATGCCCTGCCTGTTACAATGAGAAAGTTTATGATGTTGCTTTAAAAGTCTTCTCATCTGTTACCATGTGATGTCACAGTGAGAGTGGTCTGTATTACCCCTTCAGTTACCCTGACACTATTTATGATGTCACTGCGGACATGTCTGTCTCACAGGCTGTAGTTACTTTAGTGAGGTTTTATGATGTCAGAATGGCAGTGTCCTCCTGGAGAGCTTGTGTTTTATCTCTGCAGTATGTCAGCTCCTTTAACTCACACCTCGCTTTACGAGCCCCTGCGCTGTCTTTCCCACGCACACCACGGCACGCCGGTCCTCAGCGGCACTAACACTCCGGTAGCACTCACCCCATTAAAAAGCACAGGCAGGACTTTGACATAAGACCGTGAACTTGCAGGAGGGCTTTTATGCTGTACATTTTGGTTCCTTTGTTCACACCTTTGCGTGCCATGCTTGAAGTTTTATGGTCAGAATGTAATTGTCACTCACTGTGTAGCTTTTTTTTTTTTTTTTTACATTGCTGTGCAGCACCCATAATACAAATAGGAATGGCAGACGTGAAAGTGTCTTGTGCCCAGGTTTCACATAGTGTCTGAATAAACAGTGATAGCGATAAGCCCTATTCTATCTTATTTAGTCCTGTATGCATGCTTGCTCCCTGATGGGGCTTCCCCAGAATGTGGTTTTGTCTGGATGAAATTGTTTGTTGATGGGAGTTGAGAACAGTAAATACAAATTTTGCTCTTGCTAATGGAAACACGCTTCTAAAGTAGCCATTACCCATAATGCTAAACCATTCTTATTTTCAATCACTCTCTCTTATGGTGGCTGAGATCAATAAAACATCCAACATGTTGACATGAAGAATTATCGAACACTACTGATGCTCCCATTTATGGCTTTTTTGTTTCTAGTGATCATACACACTACAGTATCATTAAAGCTTCTTAGAATTATTTAACCCTCAACAGCCTGGAGTTTTTAAAATGCTGTTTTCATACTGTCTTTCGTGAAGGTTGAATTCCTTTGGATTCAAATTAAGGTACATAATAGGAATGTAGCCGAATACAAATACATTATTTGGATTGAACAGATAATATGTCCTAAATGGATACAAACAAAAACACTGTTAGGAGGGGCATTATTTTTTTATTTTTTATTTTTTTTTTGCTTGGTTTAAATTAGGTTGCTAATTTGTTTAGGCCTTTTGGGAAATACACTCAACTAATTTACAGATACAAATATTTGCAGTACAAAACAGATACAGACCGTGGCATTGTGTTACACTATTAGTACATACTTAAAGGTTTTGTGCAACACAGACATCCTTACTCCTTCTAAAGAAGTTGTCATCCTGTCCCTGTAGCCTTAGATTCCTGCAGAGTTTTATTAGTCTCTCCACAGAAAGGTGGGATTTTCTGAGACATCTGTCCAGCCAAGGTGTCCGAACATGGTCTGACTACTTGTAGCTCTGGCCTGGAGGTCTTCAGAGTGTGGGAAACTCAGCCAGAAAAGGAGATGTAATCAGGAGGTGTCCCTCTGTTGTCCACTGCATGTCCAGGCAGCCAGTGCACCACATAACAAGTCTCTGTGCATCTGTTCGCAGATTTAGTTGGTATGCAAGCATGTAGGCATGCAGATGGTTCTTGGCTTTACACTTTGGAATGCTGTGATTAGCAGGACAGCAAAGGTGCTAGCCAAATAGCTTGTTCATGAGTTATTTTTTTCTTGCCCCCTTAGCCTTTGTTGAAGGTACAATTCCTGTTGGCTTTTGCCCTGAACAGCTCATGCATACTGTTTCTATGCTCTTTCTCACAACTGGAAAGTGTAACGTGTGCAAAATCATGTAAGGCCTGCAGCATAAATATGTTCCTTTTTAGATCAAATTTACTCTCACTGTGCTTTTCTAAGTGTGCATGTTTTTGACTGAATGTATTTGAGTGTGTGGGAGAGGGGGTTTGTATGCGCGTGCTAGACAATGCTTAATTGACTCTCAAACAATGGCCCAGAGAAGATCAGAGAGAGTTGTGAGGGGTTTGTTGTGTCTCCCAGTGAGGGGCTTCCTGAACACATAAAAGAACGCACAACGCCCAAAAAATAGGAGTGCAGAGAGACGTGGAAGCCCTGTCAGCACCTTCCTATGGCCTTCAAAGAGATCATTCTACCCTCCCAATACTAATACATAAATCCAATTCTGCACACACAAAGACAGGCCCACAGCCTTAATGTATTTACCCATGCTTTCAGAACAGACATACTTATTATTTCTCGTTTCTGTCTCTTCTGTAGCTCTCAATTTCTCTCAAACTCTTTTAGATCCTAGTATGTCCATGTGTGTGTGTACTGAGACACAATGGGGCCCTTCTAGATTGAAATTTTAGTGACTTATATAATAATGCTTAAGGCTGCTACGTGAACTTACCCCAACTCAATAGCAGAAAGTAACTGAAGTGTCAACAGCTGTGAAAAGGATCAGCCTGCTCTTTGTTAAAGTGTTAAAAATAACACCACTGCAGGTCACGCCCTACACAGCCCTGCTTTCAGGACTGTAGATACAGGCCTGTGGCCAAAGCACATGCATATAGCACTTTCCTATTCTGTCATTTCCTGTTTTCACAGGAAGTAAGGGGAGATAGCTTAGGTGCACAAACACTGAGAGAGATACAGTGCAGGGCAGTTCTGGACGCTGTCCTCAGGTAATAGACACACACACACACGCACACACAGATAGGCGTTGGGCGGTTGCTTAAATCCCACTAATGAGCCTGGCCTGCTGCATGTGTTTAGGAAAGGAAACTTTTGTGGGAATGCAGTTAATCATTCCTGTAATGTTGACCTCCTTCCCAGGATGCTCTCTATGACCTGTGCACAATGCGTGCTTCCGAAAATGCAGACCCGCTTTTGTTTTTCTGTCTCGTTTCATCCATCACATTCATATGAGTCGCTTTGCGAGGGGAAGTCAACACCTCTCTTCATATGTAACTTCCTCTAGTGGACTCTTATTACATGGAGCATTTTTTCATTCAATTTCTCAGTATCCACCTGCAAGAATGTGTCTGATTATACACATTCTTGCAGGTGGATACTGATATAATCAGCAAGACTGATAGACACTTGTCTATCTGCTATAAGAAATTTGTTCATGACTTTATTTATATCCATATCTGCGATGGTTAATTACTGTGAATATAAGCAAATACAAAACAAATCTAAATCAATAATAAGCTATAAACCAAAAATATAAGTCTGTTTAATCTTTTAGAAAAATCACAGTTTGGCTATATAAAGTATCTAAAATTTTGAAACACAATTAGAATGCTGAAATATTATTTTGTTTATTGTATACTGTATGTTATGTATTTATGTATTATATATTTTGTATACTTTTGATGATATTGATGATCTGAAAAATTGTCAGTCAAGTAGAGGTGGGACCATAAACACCCTCCAATTCATACTGTGTCACTGACTCACCAGTTGTTAAATTCATAGATCTCAGTGAAGAACATGTAATGTTAATGATACACTGTGTGATATTAAACAATGTGTGTTTGACAGTATACTTGATCACATGACTAAGCTTTGTTGACCTACATTATATGCAGATAATCATTAGACAAACTGAGATAATTATGTGTTGTTTGTTTTTCAGACCCTTTATATGTGTAAATTTGCTTGGCAGATAGGTCAATAAATTAAAAAAATATATATAAAAAAATAACATTGACAGGATAATGATTAATGATGAGTTCTTTTTGTCCCTTTTCTGTGTGTATATGATCACTTCTAAAAAAACTCCTGACATATCTCCATATCTTCCATCTCCTCTAAGGCTTTCTTTTAGATTCCCAGCCAAAGATGCAGACAGAGCCTGTCTCTCTTCATAAAACCATTACATATAGTTTGGAATTTCCTAGACAGCTAATTAGAAAGGGGAATAATTATTAACCTTGGCAAAAGACAACAATCTCTTTCTGTTTAGCCTGGAGGCACTTTTAACCAAATTGCCACTTTAATGTTGAAGGAGACCTATATGTAGAAAGCCAAGTGTCCTGGATGCTTTTTTACTTTCATTACAGTTTTTCCACTGGAATCACACTCACAGCAGTGTGTAGTTGGGTTGCGCTTTCTAAAGATCTAGATGACCACAGAAACTCTTCAGCAACCTACTATATTACACTCAGTGTTTCTCTCCTGAACTGTTGCTTTTGTCAGAGACAACATGTGAATACTTAGCCGGCAGAACCAAGAGTGGATCATTTTTTAATGTCTGAGGCCAGAGCCTTCTGTTTCCTGTAGTGCATGAGAAAGAGCGCTTAGAGAGGAAGTCTTCCTGTTCCTGTGCTGTGTTTGGGTGGAGAGGGATTGTTTGAGGTTTTGAAGTGCCAAAGCATGTGCAAATACTTTAGTCCTGATGATCAACATAAATAAATGCGATGAAGATTGATTGTGCTTTTAAAAAGCAACTCCAGCGAATTTCATGAAAAATGTAGCAAACTGCCTGGATGAAATACATGTGTATATTTGTGACTAGGCAAGATTTAGTGGTTGTTACAAAGGATGGGTTTAGACTCTCAGAGATGTTAATCAGAGTGTGTGTGTCTGTGTGTATGTCCATATGTATTGGTGTCTTGTAAATCACCCCTTAAGTAAGCAGTAAGGCTGTTGTAGACATGGTGTGTGTATACTGGTGCACAGTGATTGCAGGGGGCAGAGAGGAAAGAGCAAATGTCAGAGGTCATTGCACTTGGAGGCCTGTCTCTGTTGGGGGAGCACTGCTGTGCAGACCTCCACAAGCTGCCCTATTAGCCAACCTTTAACCTTTGACCCCTGAGCCTGCAAATAAGCCCTCAGGCACGGACCGCGAACATGCTTACGCATCTCTAATCCCACATTTATGCTCTGTGTATATTTGTAATGCGTGGGTAAACCTTACGTATATGTCAACCAAGCCTGGACAGTGCATTACATTAGGCATCCATTGTGTCATTTAAAACACTGATGTAACGTATCACAAGCTATTTTTATTTATCCCAAATTCAGATAGCCAGACTGCTTTTGGAAAGGTTATACTATCTGAATCCTGTTGCCTGGAGTACTGAGTAGGTGTAATGTTTGGCTCGTTCACTCCCACAGTGTGCTACTGAATGGTAATGCACCTCCAGCAGTAGAAAAGTCATTAAAGTAATGTAATGGTCACATACTGTAATGCATTCTCATTCAGCCTTGGCCCAAGCTGCTCTCTTGACACTCACTAACACCTGTGATAGGACATTCTGCACTGCTTCCATGTTTTAATTGGTGTGGTGTACGGTGTTATAATGCTGTTTGACGTATATTAGTGTTTTTATTCATACAGTGGATAAAAGAATTGTCTCAGCCTAGCTGGGTTGATTCAACTGTGTATACTGGTGAATTTCAGATATAGACAGGGAGGCAGGGGGAAAAGTCAAGCCAAGTGGTTTTATTGTTATTCCTATGTGGAATGAAATGTAGTTTCTTCAGGACAATAGAGTGACTCAATATACAGTAGAATGGTATGCAGGATAACACAAAATGTAAATACAAGGCAGTGGTGAGTGTAAGAAATACAGTAAATACACAGGACAGCTAACTGCATGCTAGCTAGACAGGACAGCATGCCATGGTTGAAAATGACCAGAACATAACTGTACAGTGCAAACAATGTTCTGTAAACTCTAGATTACACTTTCAAGCAAAAAAATGGAGTTTAGAAGCCTCTGACATATGAACATATATTTTTTCCTTTTCAATATATAGTCTACAGGACAGATTTTTATTTTTTTATTTTTTTTTTTTTCTGAATGGCCAGACAACAGTGCCAATGAAATGAGAGCAGTCCACAGTTGAAAAAGCACAGGCAATCATCCCCCTGTCTGTGCTTTTTCTTCACACTGAGCCTTTTTCTCGCTTCATGTAATTTTGCCATTTCAATTCAGCCCATTATAACTCAGGGCCGCCCTCACCCTTCTAACCTCACTTATTCGAATGCGGAGTGAAGGGACTTTTTTCTTGTGTGTTACAAGGCCGTTTGCAGCCTCCTCCATTGTTCCTGTCAGACGCAGTGACTAAACGGCCATTGTCTCTATTCTTGATAAGTAAATCTCTTAACAAAAAGCGGACAGAAAAATAGGAGGAAACCCCCTTTTACTATTCGTAAGTGGATAATGTGTGTGTGTGTGTGTGTGCGTCTTCACTTGTCCATGTGCCTGGTCTAGATAGAGATGGGTTCTGGGGATTCTCTCCTATCTGAGCATCTTTATTGAGTTTGTCTAGACGTCTCTATTAGCCCAAAGACAGCATTCATTCCGTTCATGCTGCAGTAGCCTCAGATGTTTCTATCAGCAGCTCCATGGTCTCTAAATACCTGCCACACAAAGAAAACCGCTTAATAGATGGATAATGGGAAATTAGAATTTCATTGCCAACTGCAGGATTCACATTCTTACTTGACACACTGAATTATCAGGATTAATTGTGGTCTATTGAGTTCAGCTTATTTATTTACTGCTTAATATGCTTAATTTCCTGATTCGTCACTCAGACCCATTGTTGTGCTGGTAGGCTAAAGTGTAATGGCATGATGGCCGTTGCTTTAGTGGCATAAAAATAGGTTTTTAAGCTGTTATTGGAGTTATGAGGATATAGTGTAGATTGATGCAACAGGTGCCAGCACAGTGAGGTTGACATTTCTTCCATTTTCTTAGAAAGGTTAAAGAAGGAGTTGGTAATCTTTGTTAGGTTTTTAAGTAATGTGTTTGACTGTTGCATGTGGCAGTCACACAGTCCTAAAGCAACTACACCACACTCTGAAATTTGTCCACTTAGGGCAGTTTCAGCTGTGAATGACCAAATCTAACTGCTGAATGCTGATGTGCAGCTTTAGATAAACCTCGCTGCTATAGAGAAAGCAATCTCATGAGGACTTTTGCAGTATGTTGTGAATGAGAGGATCTTATGTACTGGAGTGTTTTCCTCTTCCTGTTTGTCATCTTTACTCAGTAATTAACTTCTTAACTTCTTTGAGCGAGACAAGCTAGGCTGATTCCAGCTTCCTCTGCCGGCCCTTTCAGATATTCGGGAACAGATAGGAGGCTTAAAACAGAAATGATGCTTGATGATCATTTAATGGGTGTAGATGAATGTCAGTGCAGTACATTTGAGTGGTAAAGGTACTGATTTATTTCTTGACAGTATATAACTCTGTGCTTATTCTTTGTGAAACCTCCTAAGGTATAAATAACCTTATGTTATTTGACACTGCAGATCTCTGTTTATGATCTTTTAGTACATCAATCTTTGGTACACCAATCTTTAGATCACTTTAGTGGTGCTTTCCTGGCTCAGATTTTATGGGTGACTGGCTGCTGTATCCATTTAGTTGTTAACCTGCAGTTGTCCTTTTTGGGTATAAGCTATGTACATAAGAGGGTCATGAATTGCTGTAAAAGTGCAATGGCTTTCTCAGCTGCCTTTGTTTTTTTTTCTGAATTGAGAGCACACAGACTATAAATGCTATCTTCAAACATCTCCATGTTGTTTTGTTTGGCTGAACTGGGAGCTGGGTTTGTCCCCTGTAAACATTTTCTTTACCTCAGTCCATTAAGACCATTCTTAAGTCTTTGGAAGAGGTCAGAGGGGCCATGAATGAAGAAGATTAAAGTGGGGAAAAGAAGTAGCTGAGAGTATAAATGAAACCACAAAGATGTATTATGGTTCTCTGGTTTCGGCATTGGACAACTCGTCATTTCATGGATGAGTTCACTCTGTACCTGGCTTAGCTTATGTACTGTATTTGAAGGGTAAATAAATTCACAGAGCCACAGCTTGTAGCTTGTTCTTAGTCCGCTCATGAATATAGAAGAAGCATCTCCATGCTGCACATTACCCCCACCACACACATATGCACACACAAACACACATCTCCAGGCATTTTGTTTGCAATGAAAATTCAAGGATCTACCAGCTCTCTCTGTGTATTTCCATAAACATCAAAATCAATGAAAATGAGTACATAATCAAGGGCAGTTTGAGGACTTTCATTGTCATATCAGTTATTTTTCGTAGCTCTTTTCATCAGGTGGTTTAAGTGGGTACTTGCAGAAGCAGCTGAGCTCATATGTAAACACACACCAGTGTGGTCTCAGAGAGACAAAGCCTGAATGGAGCAGTTTGCTGTACTCTCAGATTTGGCATGAGATAAAGTAAAGCTTTAATGGAAGAAATTTTTCATTGTAGTTTCATAAACTGGAGCTACACCACAGGACCAGAGTCTGACATCTGCATGCATGGCCTTATGTTGTGTGCAGAGTGTGCAGAGCTGCGATTAGGCACATTTCCAATTAACATGTTTAGGAAAAAGAGTACTTTAGGGGAAATCTACCCTCAAATATACATTTGTGAATTATTAATTTAACAGGATTTAGTTCGATTTAGAACTGATTGTGAACACAAGCCTGTTAAACTGTAGTGCACAAATATCTGTCAAAATATTACAATGAAAAAAAGATGAGGCTCTTCCCAACAACACATTGCTAAATCACATGGGATAATTTGAATTGTTCATGAAGAATGTTGTATTTAGAGTTTTAGTTTATATTACAGCTTGAGTGGACAGTGTAAATTATGTTTTTGTTTGGATGTAGTGTAAATCTGTGCTTCAGCTGTGCGATTTTGTGAACATGTGACTTGGTGTTCAAACAGTTTTGAAAAGAATTTGAAAAGAAAATCAAATCAAAAACATTTTAATGTAATTTATGGTTAATAGAGGGGTTCTAATAAAAGATAAGTAAATGTGTCTCATGTGTTGAAGAGAATTTCATTCACTGGCACAGAATGGGTCTACACAGATCTCATGTCTTTGCTGTATCCTTTTTTAAACTCTGAAACTTGAAGAAAAGATTTTACTAGCTATTTATATGTAGAGGGATGCATGAAAATGAGAGAGAATCTGAGAAAGAGAAATGGGAGCAAGTGAGAGTGCCAGCAAGTCTGGGAGGTGAGTAGTAGTGAGACTAGGGGGCTGTCCAAACACTCTGACAAAGAACATGTTTCTTTTACAAGCCTGTGAGCTGAAAAAGGCAATTAAGTGAGCAAGTGATGACGGTCTCCATCATGGATACACAAAAACTTTCCACTGTACTTGTGTGTTCTGGTGGAGTTGTTATTTTATGCCTAAGTGAAACTAATTTTAGCCTCTTGCATACACTACAGAAGTACAGGTAACAGATCTTTAATACCAAGTTTAGTTGTCCTGAATAGACCTTAAGCTGCAGACATATATCAGTAGACACTTGTTATTATCAGTATAGATTAACTAATCCCATTTTTGCTTTTTTCACTGATACTTTTGTGAGAGGTCTAAATATTGGCTAATACTGATCTGATACTGACATTGTTTTACTTTAATAAATGCAGAAACTGTATAAAAGCTGCATTGCTGTAAGGATTCCCTACTGGCCCTTATTCTGTTATAGTTAATTATGTGCTTACAATGTAAAATAATCATCCTAACCTACTTGACTGTTCATAAAAAGAAAGAAATAATCACTCACATGCATTCACAGCTTTTTTAATAATACATACACCAGATAAATGATAGAAAGTATATAAAATCTAATCTGATACCCAAGCAGCATTTAGGGCACTATCATCTGATACTGATACTCAGTATTAAATTATTGCAACACTAATTATCTTTGATGCTGATAAGTGGTCAGCAGTTAATACTGTAATTAATTTTTGTAGCCATCTAAGTCTGAATAATTTCTTTAGGATTTATGACTTGTCCAGAGGCGTGATTCTTCCCATGTTTCTTATAGAGGCTGGGTAATGTAAGCTGTAACATTTTGGATTTGTTTCTGAATGATTATCATTTATCCTGTATTACATTTTATTAATTTATATAGATTTATATTAACCGGTACTGAAGTATAGCTCTGAAATATATTCTGATCAAGGTTTGAACTTGCAATTAAGAATTCAGATTAATTGGAACACGTTCATTAAAGAATAACATGACTCTTGTACGACCCTCTAAATTCTGCATTTGTTTGTGTTTGATGCACTGAATTATATTATTTGTATGATATTCTGTTTTAGAAATGAAGGAAGATTTATTTAGACATAATGTACAGTTTCAGGGTTGAATATCAATCATGATTACGGTAGTGGAAATGATGACAAAGTGTCTCGTAGAAGCATAAATCAAATAATAGAGGACAACTGTGCCTTGTCAAATTAGTTGAAACAGAGACCAACATATGTTTTTCTGGGGATCCTCTGTCTCCGGTGTGTATGCATGCGTCCTCCCTGTCTGGCTCGCTGCCATAAACTTGCGGGTGTTGGGTTGGCACTTATCATTCATTTCACTACTTGCCCGTGTCTCTCGTTGGGCGGTAGTGGGCACTTAAAGAGGATGGACCGATTTTTTTTTTCTTTTTTAAACCAACACTAAAACTGAAGCTGGTGCTGTATTGCTCTAGAATGTTATAGTGAATGTATGTTCATGAATCTCAGGTCAAAATCCAACCTGATGACTTGCTGAGAAGTTGTTTAGAAAGCAAGATCTGGTAACAGGATTAGCTTCAGACCTAAGGAGCTTTTAGCACTAGTGGAAATGGTAAATGCAAGGAATGACTAATCACCAACCACACATGCATGTTCTCCTTGCGAGTCTGCTGCTGAGAGTGATTAAGCCCACAGGGGTCCTGCTCAGCGCTCAGCATGAGAGAAATCTCCGATCCTGAGGATTGACTCAGGCATGTGTCTGAGAAGGTCAGTCGAGATTAGGTCTGGATGTGGTCTTTAGAGCCTAGTCGGTGTAATCTGTGTTAATGGCTTGCCGTGAGAAAGCCCTGCTCTCCTCCTGTGTCACTGTGGGCATTGTAGCAGCAGCTGCTCTTGTCATCCCCACACCCCTGTTCCGCTCATGGGGAAACCCCTTATTTCACCTACCTGTGAAAAGTGGCCTGGCATCCTGCTGGCCCCAGCTGTTCACTATAAAGCTGAAAACAATATGTCAATTTGTATTTACAGTGTATTAAGTTGCTTTTAAGCCTCATTGTAGACATTTTAAATCCTCACTGGGCACAGTGTGTGCCTCTTCCATTAGTGGTTAGTTTGTTGTGCATCTGTCCAAGCTCTGATGTCAGATGGAGCATTACCAGACACAAAATGAATTACTTTTGTGTCTGAGTTCAGTAGCCAACACACATATGTAGACAAATGAAAGTAACTGGAAAAGTCAGTGTCTCTTATATAACTATAAACTCTATTTATGGGCATGAGCGTTTCCTTTGGTGAATTTGATGAATGTTTTGTCACCTGCTTAATTTCTTTATACTTGTCTACCAAAGCAACATCGTGTGCAATGTATTCTGTATGCAAAACACATATTTGTACTATTTAAAATTTCCATTTGTAGATTATGTTTATGGAAGGATTATGCGAAGAAGACGCAGCATTAATTAAACTTCTTCTGCTTCTTCACACAGAGAATTAAATGAGAATTAAATTAAAAGACATGACGAGGCATCATAGAATGAGGGTTGTTCTGTTTTGTACAACCTTTTACAGCTGATCTAATATGATATGCTGTCAGATATTTGGCTGGATAATATTTGGCTTCATTCATCAATTGTTACTAGGGGTGCAATAAAAATGTTTTTCTAATTACATAACCTGTCAACTACTTTTTGATAAACAAATGTAACGATTATTTGAGTGTTGTGTAGTTATGATTTTTTCCTCTCTGCAGTTATCTGTATTTCAGTGATTTAGATCAAACCTATCATATCTACTAGCATTTTTATTTTAGATTTGCAAAATTAATCTGTGCAAAAATCGAAACAGCTGTACAAACCCGGTAGTATATTGTTGTTGTAAAATGAGGCAACAATAAAAACCCATGTTTAAACATTTATTTACCAGCATAATCGGTTTTGTTGACAGTGGTGGACTAACAGGCCAATAGGCAGTCAAAAATTTGGCCACACTAGAATGAATATAGTTTACTGTCCGAAAAACATTAGTGATATGGTTACGGTTTTGTTTCTAAGACGAATGTAAATAGTGAAGTTCATGCCCATATATAAATGTATTTCTTAATCACAATATCTTTTCTAAGTATTGTTTACTTAATTCAGTTGTTTCCTCAAACAACTAGTTTCCAATTAGGACTTTTGGTATTTTAAGAAAAATCTTGTAATTGAAGCTCCCTCATGAGAAGATGCAGAGAGTGTGGAAAGCTTCAGCAGTAATACTGTTACAAATCAAAAATATAAACTCGCTTTCATTTGTTTAACACCTTTTTTAGTCACTGCATAATTCCATATTTGTTATCTGTTCCATATTTGAAAGTGTTAATGCCTTCATTATTATTTTAAAACAGCAGAATACTGTCAAAAACTAAGAAAGTCATTCTATGAGAAATTCTGTTTTTTTTTTTTTTTTGGTAAATAACTGCTAGTATAGTTGTAGCTCTAATGTCAGACTTGGATTCAAAAGAAAAATTCTGAGCTTGATATATAGGGTTGGCATATATGGGTATGATGTTTGTGTTATAGATAGCTCTGGTCTCTAAAATAGGGATGGTGAAATTATTACTTGGCAAAGAAAAAAAGCAAATGGATGAGAGAAGTCTGTATTGTTCTGAGTGCTTACAGCTGAGACCATATTTTCCAGATACTCGGGGGTCAAGGTTTTGGAAGTGGCCTGATGTTACACTCCCATCTCCTTACGCTCTCCTCTGCCTGTTTCTCCACTTCATTTGTCTTTTTTCTTTTTTTTTCAATTTCTTCTTCTCTTTCCCATAAATCACCCATATTTCCATATCCACTGTCTTCTCAGTCCTCTGTTTTCTTTCATTGTTCCCCTTGTCTCCCTACCCCCTCTCTGCCTATATCTCATCATCATTAGTTCAGCAGGCAGACAGACCGAGGGCATGCATGCAGTCATTTATCCTACAGCTCTCTCTGCTGTTCTTTAGTGGCTCCTAATCAGGAGATAGTGTAGGCTTTCATTCATCCCCAGAGCTTCATAAAGCGACTGGCAATGAAGTAATACAATGGCCTACAAACCCCCAGGCCAGGAGTCTAACCCTAATCATCTCTCTTTTTCTCTCGTTTTATCACTCTCGTTCTGCTCCCTTTTTCTGATTCACTTGCTGCATCTATAATTTGCCTCACTTTTCCATCCCTGCATCCTGAAACACATTCTAGTGCAGGGTAGTTCCATTTAACCTTCCTGCCAACTCAAGTCTTGAATCCTCTCTGTGATGACCTAGCCTACAACCCCCACAATGCACCAGCAGCAGAAAGGGGTCACTACATGAAATGTCATTATGCCTCTTAAATCATGCCTTAACAATGCACACAGGGGTTAGAGCACCGCATACAAAGGATTGCTTATTTGCGACATGAGAAAAGTGGCCTGAGGTACTGGAGTAAGGTGAAGAAAAAAAATGAGCGAGAACAGCATGCATGTATGTGGGTTGTGTGTGTGCAGTGTGCGATACTGGGAACATTAAAGCTTGTGAGACGGCCTCTGGCTACCTCAAGCTATATCGCAGGCTCTGCTCCTACTCTCGGGCTACAGTAGCTGGTTGTTTATCTTTCAGATCCTCTTTAAAAATTCATGCGTTATTTTGAGTGGGTGATTCCATAAGGAGACTGTTTAACAAATCCCACCATTAGCTGCCAAAGCCTTTAGATATTGCTCCCAGTAGGACTACTCGATGATCTACGACAAATACTAAGCCATTTTTAAAAAACAAATCCTTTGTTCCTAAATCCCAGAGCAGAGTGTTTATTGTATGATTGATTAACATAAGTGGGTAGGCTGTAGTGTGCTGATAGTAAGATTAATGTAATCTGATACTCTGAAATAACTGAATATTATATGTATTATGTGTATTTATGTGTTGCTACAGTGAGCACTATATAGAAGCTCAGAGGTGTGGAGACATCCTTGACGACAGTTACCATGCCGTGCTATTTTTTACTTTGTGTAGTTGTCATTCTCTGGCTACATACATTACATGCATTGCATAGTTGAAAGCAGGTGATTATCTGGTCAGCTCTGTGAATCTGTCACTGCTCTTTCTCATCATGATTACCACCATCCATGTGTGAATCTCAGAGGTCCTATAAACATTTACTCAGCCCCTGTGTTACCAGAGCTTTGCTCCTTTTATGCCTCTCAAGAGGCCTGATGTTTGTTTTTGTTTCTCTGTATGCATCTCTATATAAGAGCCTAGCACATTCCTGTGTTATAAGGCACCTATCATGGCCAAGCTTGTAACATATATTTTCATTTTTTTGATAAACATAGCTGTATGATGTTGCAGAAGATGTGTCTCTGTTTTTATTGTTGTACTTTTGCCCAGGACAAATGAGAGGCTATGTAGTGTGTGTGTGTGTGTGTGTGTGTGTGTGTGTGTGTGTGTGTTTTTTATAAACTTCACATCTGTTAGTGTTGAATTGGAGATAATTATTTTTCAAACTGACTCTCTCACCATATCTTATCCTGCTCTCTTTTTATAATGAAATACTTTTTGTGGTGACCGTGTTCACATTGTGTATTTACACTTTTGTTCCCTTCTTGTACCTCGGCTGAGAAACAAAAATTCTTCAGATGCAAGTGTTATGTTCTTATAAATATAAAACTTATTTTTCAATTGCTATTTTGTTCTTCTCTGTTTCCACAGGACCCTGGTTTTGCCACTTTCCTTTTTGACCAGCTACAGGTGCCAGACTGGCCAGTGCAGGGTGGGCATGAGGGGGCAAAGTGCCCGGTCTGTGCCACCCCCATGCAACACTTGAGACAGCAGGCTTTACAGGCTCTCCAGGACCTGTGCTCTGGTGCAGAATTGCCAACCGTCCCAGCTCTGCCCTCCAAAACCTTCCCTGGGCAGCCGACCAGAGTGACCACCCATGGTGTGCTCACACTCTCCTCAAGGCCCCCTGCGTCAAGAATCCCTCACCCAGCCCATAGCATGGTGCCTGTGGCAGAGCAGCGGAAGGCCCTGGGCTGGGCATCCAGCACCAAGCCAAGCGTCCAGGTCACTGTGGGAGGAGGCGCTCTGAGTGGAGCGCTCAGCTCTGTCACCATCCAGGCCCAGCAGTACCTGGAGGGCATGTGGAGCATCTCACGCGTCAACAACTTCCTGCCTCAGCCAAGCCCGGTAGGTGACACTCATTTTTTTTTTTTTTTTGCGTTGTTTTGAATAGGAGTATTTTCACTGTTGATGCCAATTTTATTTTTATTTAAATTCATTTTTATTTAATTTAATTTTTATTTATTTTAAATTTATTTATTTATTTATGCTGTGCTAGCAATGCACATATATAGTCTTACATAGCTTTTTGTCTGAGTAAACCTGAGGACAAAAATGAAAGTGATTGGTTAAGCACAACCACCAATAAAAATAGAAGAGTCAGAACCTCTCATGCAACGTCAGTTAAATACATACTATGAGTCTTGTCTAACTCTGTCTTTAGAAATGAAGCAAGACCAGTTTGATTTACTGCTTTTTAAACCACCTGCTGCTATTTTATTCCATCTTTATATATTTTTTTATTTTATATTTTTGATTTAACAGGATGGATTGATTTTTTTTGTGTGAAAACAATCTTGGATAATAAAGCAGGTTTGTAGACAAATTGTTCCTAATTATTGTCACTTAGATGCAAGATGAGGCATGTTTGCTAGAATAGTTATTTTCTGAGATTTATTAATGTTCTTTCATATAGACTAGTTCATGACACTTTGCACTTTATTTCAGTTAGTTGTGCCTGTAAAACCAAGCTTTATTAATTGCTATTTGTATGGCTTTATAAGCAGATCATTATGGGTTAAGCAGATCATTATTTGAATGTAGTGAGAAATATTTGGCGCTGGTGAAGAGCCTCTCAGTTAATTCCACTGTTGTTTTGGGAATGGGAATGTAGCCATCAGTTTTAAAATGGTGGTAGTCATAAGCAATTACATGTTTAGTATGTGCAGCATTGAGCAGCGCTAATTTATAAACATCTCCACAAACTTCAAATGCTCTTATGACGGAAAGTGAGATGGAGTGCTTGAGCTTTACGTGTCATTGATTTTCCTGTTGTGGAAATGGAGCAATTATGCACCTGTCAACTTGAATGAGCAATGTGAAATTTTAATCACCTCCTTGTTATATGTGTGTGAATTAAGCATTTCTAGCTTGTAAAAGGTTTTAATGGAATAGTGCAATGTTATCCTCAAAACATATTTTTATTCAGTATTCAGAGTTGTTTAAATGGATCTATGGAATTCTTGTTGAATTCTTGATGTTGATTTTGAGACAGGGCAAAAATAACGCTCTGGAAGAATTTTGTTCAAGAAATTGTACAGCCTCTAAGCAAAAAAGTTTCTTGTTTCTTGTTTTCCTGAAAATCGAAATGTTACCATTGTTCACTTATAAGCATACTCTTAAGTCTGCAATAATAATGAGGAGTTGGCACAGATAAAAGCTGAATGCCCAAAGCAAAATATAGAGTATAACTTTCCTGTGGGTTAAATAAACAAACGGATACATAGAGCTACAGCCTCACATAATTCCAGCTGTAAGTGTCCTTTTGTGTGAGTGTTATTAATTGTTATGAATTCAATTCATTTCTCTGCTTCTTGGTTTATTGCATTGCTTTTAAAGCCACCGTCTCCAAACCATCCCCCTTGGTTCCTGGATGGAGTTACATCTACTGATGAATGCCGAGGTTAAAAGTATGACTGCGGCCTCATTTCCCTCATCGCTCTAATGTCAACAAGTGCTTTTGTTTTTCTGTACGCCCACAACTGTTGAGGCTTTTAGCAGCCAGCGTGTGTGCTTCACATTCAAAAGGCATAAAAAGCTTTAAGTTGAAAAAAGCTGCGGTGATGGAATACTGTCACAGCACGAGTGGAAAAGCCAGCAATGCTGCTGGGAGTGTGAATCTGAATGCCTAGTGGTGTTCAGCAGCAAAACACACAGTCAGACATATGTATGCCTACACACACACATACACACACACACACCAACCATGGAGAATGGCATCCCCTCAGGGCTGACAACGCATGCCTCTCTACACCATGCTGAAATGCGCCTGCTGTGATTTGGAAAGCCTTCCTTTCTTTCATTACATCGACATCTCAACAGAATGACAAAAACCATGGCGTGTGTGGGTTGGGTGTGGGAGGTTGGGGGTTGGTGTGGAGTGTGCAGAGACAAGAGGTAGGTGCTTTAATTTGTAAGAAAGGTGGCATGATTTCTGTAGGGAGGGAGTGACATACAAAGGCTTGGAGATGGACCAGGTCTGACAGTGGGCCTTTAGAGATGCTACTAGTGTTGCATTGCCTCAGGGCTTTGGCCTTCTCACCCTGGTAATGGGCCATCTGCAAAGGAGCTGCTTCAGGGAAGAGAGAAGAAGAGTTGGAGAGGAAGAAGTTAATCTCAAAGCACAAAGGCAACAGCTAGGACCAGGACATCTCTGAACTGAGATGTGTGTAAAAGGCAGCATTTTAATTGGCTTCTGGAGGAACCTGTTTGCATTGCTGTATCACATTTCTGAATGAATGACAAACATACCAGTGATATTTCTGCAGTAATTATCAGCAGAGGCTCATGATCATAGATTTTTGCTGGTAGAATGACATTATTAGCAACATTAATAGCCACAAACAAAATTAAGTTGAGAGGCTGTCACACTTGACTTCTCCTCCTCCAAGCATGGGGCAGCACAAATCTTGCCCCAATGGACCTCTGTTCTCATGTTTGACCACTAGGTCCAATAATAACTCTATTTGGAAGCTAAATGGGGCAGGAGCACCTTGCCCTGCGATTGCATAATATCTACAAAATCAAATCAACAGAATCAGCTTATATCTGTTTTTTTAAATTACTGGTCACTCAAAAGATTATATTTCAACATAATTTGAAATGTATGAAGTTGTGAATGAGGAATTTATGAAGAGTAATATTTGTTGAATATTTGATGTAAATGGTTGTGGTAATTATTAATAATTGTAAGACTGTTGCCACTAAAATAGCAGAATGGTTTGTCAGAAAATAGGGCAATGGTTAGACCTAAAGCTGTTAAGTTTCAATCCCACAATCTGTAATCACATGTGCACTAATTCATTGCAGCGGGAGTTTTTCAGAGCAGCTGCCACTATGCTCTGTTTGGGTGAGGTTGTGTTGTGTTCCATAAGGTCAGCTAGGGACAATTCTGTTGTTTGGTGGCATTCACATGTAAACCTCCCTATCATCTGTTTCCTTTGGAAGCCTAATGGCCCTTCTGGAGTCGTTCATACAGCAACTGAGAATATGCTGTGAAAATGATTTCACATTTTGACCATGTACCTGTTTTTGCTCCGTTCACAGTGGATTGCATTAGCTGACCTGGAAAAGAGAATGATAGAGACTTCCATTCCCATCTTGAACAATGACCTAATTTATCTTGTGACCTAACTGTTTGCTCAGCATCAAAATTAAATTATTAGAGCATAGCTGGCTAGGATTTACTATGTGGATTATACATGAGCTGGAGTAACCCACTTGCTGATTGGGAGCTCAGGATCAGGATTCATCGGGGAGCATCTGCAGAGAAACATAAACCTCAGACTAGCTGACACAAGAAGAAAGAAAGAGGTTGATAGGACGAGAAAGAAAGGGGAAGCTGTACCGGGAATGTATGCATGGTAGATTTGACTCCACAGAGCCTATTATTATTCGTTGTCTCTTTTAGGTCTCTGAAGTGATACGAACAGCATATGCAGGCATAACCTAATGATCTGACCATGGGCTACAGCACGCTTAGCCCTCTTTCTTTGTCTGTCACTCATGAGGTTGACATAAGGGCTTAAACCCCATGCCTGTCAAGCCATGGGTTTTTTTTGACAACAGTCTGAGAGTTTGTGTGTGTGTGTGTGTGTGTGTGTGTGTGTGCGCGTGTATGTGCATGCATATGTGCAAGTGTGCATGTTTATTCTTAGACAGGTCTACGTGGCCTCATAAAACATTCATCCTGTTGATAGGGGGCCTGCCTTTGCTCTTGCCTTATCTGTGTTAGGGGCTTTATGTACTGCACAAATAGTCACACATGCACAAGTGTAAAGCTGTTTTTATTTCACAGCGCATGTGAAACTGGAATGTTGTGTGCCATGATCTCCCTCCTTGTCGTGTTTGTCATGTTGTGGGCACATCATGGTGTTGCTTTCATTTTCCATTGACATTTGAACATGGGAGTATGCCAAATACTACGGTTGCAAGCTTGGGACATGAGTTTTCTTGTTATATAGTTATTCTATACATTTAACAGAGTAGTTTCACATAGTATCTAAGTTTGCTAAGTTTCACACACCAGTATCTAGTTTCAAGAGAAAAAAGTGAAAAAAAAAAAAAAAAAAATATATATATATATATATATATATATATATATATATATATATATATATATATATATATATATATAAAACACACACACAATGACATATGAGCTCCAGAAAACTTGCGATGCTCAGACACAAGTATATATGTACTTAGTGTTTATATTCCAAGTTCCAAGTATATATTCCAAGTGTTATTCCAGTGGTAAGAGTGAGTGGAAGTTTATTGCAATGCCTTCTTTCTTGTGTCTGAGCATCGCAAGTTTTCTGGAGCTCATATGTCATTGTATCTATATAAATAGTCTCTCTGTCAGGATATGCTGCCACTCTGCATGCACTGGAGGCCATATGCTATATAAAAAGATTGTAAAATATGTTATTTTAGTTGCCAGACTGTTAATCCAGGGTAAGCATGGAGAAAGTGACTGGAATGCACTGATAAAACACATCTTCTTAAAATGGCAGGCCTTGTTTAGGTTAAAAGATGTCAGCTGCTCAAAGTGATTAAGTCTTGGCAGAGTCTGGGAAATGGCCCAGCAGCTTACATACAAAACACGCTTTTGGCAGTTGATATTGATCACAACCTCTTTCTGCTTAGATACTAACTCAGTTAGCAGACAAAGGAGCCTGACTAAATAAAGCCATTTCACAACACTGAAGTAAGGTTAGGTTGTAGCGGCAGGCCAGTCAGATTCCTGCATGGTTTTTGATGGATTTTACCTTTTAGACATCACTAAGTTTAGTATATTCTATGTATGAAATAAGAGGAATTGTGTACTTTACCCAGGACAAGATCTAAACTGTTCATTATGGTTATAATATTCAGAGCTTCTTTGCTTGTAATATTCAGTTCTCTGCACACTAATGTTACTGGAATGATGGTTCAGCATGTTTAATGCTGCTAAGAAAACATTTTAAATGGAATAGATCGCATTGTAAATATAATACATTGCAGGGCCTTAATGTGATTTCAGCAGTGCCACACAAACTGTGAATAGCCACTTTCGAAAACATTTCAAAATGAGCAGTTGGGGGAACATCAAACAGCTGGCCAGATTCTTGTGAAATCAGTTCAAGTCAGTTTAAATCCAGGGTAAGCAGTCAGCCACTAAGAAAACCCGTATTGCTATGAAGGAGTGTACAAAATACCGTATGTAAAATGCGTGACTATGTGAGTCAAGGCAGGGCATAAGGCCTTTGGCAGCGATGCATGATTACACCCACTGCATACTAATGACAAAATCTGGAAATTGGAGTATGACAATATAATATTATATTCACATTTAATTAAACAACTGAAGGATTCACTCCAAATTCTGAATAGCCTGAGAAGCAGAGCTCAGAGTCACACTTGGAAATACTGGAGAATCTGAATTTGGAGAACAAAAACTGTTATACCATCAGAGAAGGCTTTACTGGCCGTGATAGTTTGCCAGTAATTATTTTCAAGCCATGCAGGTTGTCTCACATGTCTCCATTATAAGCCTCCACTGGTATCACAGACAGATCTTTGGCTGCTTGTACTCTCCACCTTGTCTTGCTGACATTCAGCACATGCACTCAGAGCCTCTTCAGGGGTGAAGAGCAGCATCAGTGTGCCCTCATTGCCTCTGGTCAGGGAGAGTGCACTTCTTTCTCATCCTTTCTTTATCTCTTTCTTTCCGGCTGCTTTTGTGACCCAGTCAAGTCCCTTTCCACCAGAGTCCTGCAGATATGTTAACTCTTCTTTTGTGTCTCATTATTCTTACTTTTCTATTGGCAGTTTGATGCTTCCCCACTTGGAGTTTGTTTTCAGTTTTCCCTGGCAATGATTGTAGAGATAATTTGCATCTAATTATCTCTAGACTAATACATAACAAAATAAACATAAACATTGTCTATACATGATTGCGTTTATATGGATTACTGATATTTTGAGCAGCCCTGACTCAATTTCTGTCATGTTCCTTCCAGACACATGGTCCTGTGGCTGTGCCTGATCAGCCTGCTCCACTCTCAGACACGGCCGCCACTTCTGTCTCCATCAATCCGACCAGACAGAGGAGTCCAGTCCAGTTCGGCCCAGCAGTAACGCTGTCCTCTAGCCAGCCTACCTCAGCCAGCACCTCCTTCTTTATCAGGTAAGAGCAGAGTAGTTTTTTTTAACATTGAATCTGTTATTAAACAGAAAATGTATATTTTATTACTTTATAGTGAAATGTTGCATCAGATCTGTGTGTGTGAGGAACAGTGTTGCTGTGCTGTCCATGTATGTGTACATGACAGATGGAATATATCATAAGCATTGAAAATGGATATGTAGCTCCCTACATGCCGGACTGTGATAGCATGGGCAGTGTGATTAACTGGCATCTCCCTGGGTGGAGAGAGATGGTAGAGCTGCAACAATGTGCACTGCCACCTGCAAAAGTACTTCCGGGTCATGCAGAAAACAGAGAGAGAAGACCTCAGAATGGGACAGGGTTAATTTTTGCAGCCTGATCTATAAGCACATCCGTGTTTTCTTTGGACATAATCTCAAACAAGCGGATAGGCAGGGAGACCTTGCTTTGTCACTAAGAGAGAAGCCTGGGAGGGAAAATAGACTTGTTTTTTCCCTTTTATTCACATGTTTGAGGGAGAAGAGAGGAGAAATGGGAAAGGATGATGACTGCAACCTTTCATTACATTACAAATATTAGCCTGTGCCAAGAATTTCTGGTGTTTTTCTTGGCAGTACACTTACTTATTACCTTAAGAACCCCAAGCAGTCATCAAATGCAAGTCTAGGAAACAAAGAACCTCAAAAACAATGACTATGTTACCATTAACCATAACAGCCACTTATTTGGTACAGTCTGAAGAACGGATACAGGCCTATATTAATGATGATTGCTTATTTTTTAAAATTCTGCATTCAAGGAGTTCTTTTAGATTGTTCCCCTTAAGTCAGAGGGTTTAAATTTCATGTAGAACACCTTTAGAAAACTAGATCCATTGACCATGAAATTAGAAATTAGATGCTCACAGGAAGAGCTTCCTGCTAAATAAACCTGATTCACCCAGGCATTTTGTAAAATACAGTAAATGTAGCAAACGTGTTTTCCTGCTTTTTAGGAATAATTCATGGATTTTATCCAGTAAAAAAATAGAGAATGTGAATGGAAGAGAGTGAGAAAGTCCAGCTCATTTTCATTCACCTAGCGTGTGCCAGCTTCTTGCCCACTTGTACAACATGCAGCAGGCTTGCTGTATCAGCGGCACTCTCTTGTAAATGAAATGTTAATTAGACTGCAATTAGAGTGGCGAGGAGGGGAGGAAGAAGTCAGCTTGTTTGCTCTTATATTGTCTCTTTTGCTACTCTGCTGTTGTCAGTTTTTCTCAGCATGAACTATTTGTGTGCCATTCATTAGTGACTCAGCATGCATATCTAATTTCTACTATCTATGTTTATGTTTTAGCCTCAGTTTGTTGAATTTAATATGAAGCCTACTGGTACAGATTCAGACTTTCTTACATTGGGAATATAAATATACTTTGCTTTACTTGCTTTTTTAAATTCATCTTTATATCTAGCTTCTTTCGCGGGATTAAACCTTAAAATGTTTTGTGTGTTAAAGTGGTAGCAATATGTATTCAGCAGGTTCTCAAGGTTAGACTGTAGGCTTTATAAAACTATTGTTCATAAGAAATATCTGCAGTGGTCTCAACCCATCTGCTGTAATGATGGCTGGCTTCTCAATGTTCTTAGATTAGATTTAGATCATAATGTTCGTAGTTAGACAAAAACTAACATTATGAAATGTTGGTGTTAATGTTCCTACAGCTAAAGAAGAAAATTTTAATAAAAAATTATGTAAAAACATACCAAAACACCCAGAAACCTCAGCAAACTGAATGTACTTAGAACCAAATGTTCCTAGAACTATAGTGTTTAGAAAATGTTCTTCTGACCTAAAATGGTAGTGGGCATCTGTACTTAATGGAGCATGTGTGGTACATGTCTCTATATTCTTGTTCTTCATACTTTGAACATGTTCATTTAGGCTTGGAGATGCTTTTGACTAATTTAATATGAATGGATTAAGAAATTAGATAATGCAGACACTGCTGACGTATAAGGAGATATTGAAAACCAGAGAAGAGTGATAGATGGCTTTTCAAGCTCTCAGTATTACGAAATGCTCCTGTTTGACAAAGCATATTATTAGTATATTGACATTCTCTACAGCTGCCATAATGAAAACAGACAGATGTGTAAGACATGCTCTAGATTCATGCAGTGCTCAGTTGCAGTGCAGCCCTCTGAGCTCACAGTAGATGTGAACTAGGCTAGAATTGATTGATAGAATATAACGCCATTCAAGATCAGCCCATGCTCCATTGGTTTTTAAATGGATGAGAAGGAGAGAGCACTAGACTGGGAGAACAAAGGCACTGTCAGTTTGGAATTGGAAAGGAGAGAGCAAAGAAAACGATGGAAGATGGACAGCTGGAGAAAACAGTGTTGAATAATGTTTTTTTTATTTTCTGTGAGCATGCATACATGTGAAGGAGGTTGAGAAGTTTAAGAGCAGGCTATGCACTAGGTTTGAAAAGTTGTAACTTAAAACTGAAAGCATGTGCATTCTTTGAGTGAGTATCCAATAGAGTTGTAACCAAATATAAACAAACACATTATTCAGATTGAACAGATAGTGTGTTCTAAATGGACACAAATACAGATACGAAAGGTTGGTTCACAGGGCATCTGGTTGAGACTACAGGTGTGTATTGAGACTGGGATCCCACAGACAACAACAACAAAAAAAAAAGGCCAATGAGTTGGAGGTTTTTGCTTTCTTGAGAGTTTGAGGCTTAAAAAAGACCACAGAGGTCATTAGTGACTTGTCTTGTCAGGTCACAGTGGTTTGACTTAGGCTACTAGTTTGTTTATACTTTGGAGAAATAGAACCAACTAAATTTGTTAGAAAATATTGTGTGCAGGTATAAACTAAATAAAACCAAAAACTGTGGAAGACTGTGCCCATCTCTAGTTGAAACCAGTTATGAGCTGGAGTGATGGGGTGAGTAGAATTGAGTGAGGGGAATTCACAGACCATGCTGATGGTGCTGGCATTTCAACCTCTGGATTTTTTCCCAGTGTTTTCTAGTGTTTGTGTAGGCATATTAGTAGGGTTCGTGTTTAATTAAAACAACAACAACAACAACAGATCATTTCAGATTTAGGCCACGGTCACTGCTTAAATACAGATACAGATATGAATATTTGGAGCACTAAACAGGTGCAGATACTAGCAGTGCTTTACACCCCTAGTTTCCATGCATGCCTGAATGTTAGTTTGTGTGCACATGTACACGGGCAACTATTTGGCTGCAGAGCACATGGCGAACTGATCATGCTCTTGGCCAGCTGCTTGTCCAGGTGAGCCTAGGTGGTAATGACTATGATTGGAGTAGGAATTCCACCATAATTACCCCATAACAATTCAGACTGGTCCCAGACGCAGCTTGGATTTTGTGGCTGACAGAATGCTTTGTGGCCTAGGCCCTAGGGAGTAACCATAGTAACAAAGTGTTTTTGGCAAGTACACACAAAGGTAAGTTGATGACATGTGTCGAACGACCATGACTGTGGTGTAGGAAAGAAACACAATTTGCTTTTGGTCCTTTGATTTGCTCCAAATCAGCGATGAAGACCTGTTGCTTCACAAAAAGCCAGAGTTCACCACACTTTGAAGTTTTGTGCGTTTTGTATGTTTGAGTAAGGAAATCACCTGTTCTACAATGTGATCACACACAGTCATACAGAATACTGCATTTGCCTATTTAAATATTGCCATTTTCCACTTTTATATACAGTATATCACAAGTTTACACACAAGATGTATCAGAGTGGTTAATGATAAATGAGGCTTTTATTAGTGCTTGCTTGACTTTTCCTCAGCATATACTTAACAATTATTTAATGACTATGATCTAGCATCCTAAATTAGTCTGGTTACCCATGGATAACTAGTATTGCCTGTAATTTGCAAATGCCCCTAGGGTGGCCCATTTAAAATCAATTAGGTACAAGAATGCATCTCTTTAATCACATTGTTAAGCTGATTTGCTTCCTATTGCTGCTTCAGAATGGCATAGATAATGGCATGGATAATGCTGCTAGGAACTGTAAACAGTAGGATACCATCCCCTCTCACATTCATGCTGCCTGTGTTTATGCTAATGGGTGGTCGTGGCCTTCTCCTGGCTAAAACGGGGGTGGGATGGAAAGAGAGTGATGGGGGATGGTTTTGGAGAAGTGGAGGAACAAGCAAAAGCTTGGGAGAGAGAGAGTTCAGAGTTCACTCTCACTTAGCTCACATGCCCGCACACACTCAAGCAGAAGTCGGTTAAGCTGATAATATCGGCTCCATACGTCAGAGAAGAGGATTTAGAGAGAGAGACAGACAGAGAGAGTGTAAGTGATTGAGAGAGAGAGAGGAGTAATGTCATTATGAGAGGCAGAACATTGGAAAGCAAAGAGGGAGGGGAAAAAGTATAGAGCACAGGTGAAAAGAATGTAGAGGGGAAAATTTTAGGAAATGGTCCATGTGTTTGGCAGATTTTTATGACATTGCACTAATTCCCATCAGGGACAAATTGGCAAAACAGATTAACGGTGAGTGGCGTCTGCCCTGGAGCAGAGCTGGAGCCTGGTGTACAGCTGCACCACAAGGATTGAGAGAAACAGCAGTGGAGCATGGACTGACAGCAGTGCAGCATGGGTGATGTCCAGGGCTGAGGACATACAAAAACACACACACAGAGCAGCTGGGTGCTCCTACTCTGGGGAAGACACACATGCAGAAGTAGACATTGAGGACGATACACAAGCTGGCTGAGCCATGGTAGGCAGGCTAGGACTGATGCTCCAGAACGCTTCTTCCAGCTGGCGAGCAGAGACTGTAGAGGACACAGGCTGGAGCACCACCATGAAACTGCAGTAAGTTATTTCACCACAGTGCAGGTGTGTGCTTGTATGACTTGTGTGACATTTTCAGTTGCAAACTACTATATTTTGTTTAAGCTTTTGTCTGCAACTTAGTCTGATAAGGCTTAATTCTTCAAAGCAGATGTGTTATTCAAAAACTGACAAGGTCAGCATGTCTTTGTTTCATTTCTCTCTCAAACATGTGTTCTTCATAAAACAATGGTTTATATTCAGTATGGTTTGAGCTGTGATAAGGACGACAGCAGCTTGTTGTGAGTGCAGTTTTCTGCTTTGTTGTCTTTACCTAGTGTTTACTTTGAAGCTGGAAGACCAGCTGGTGGTCCCCAGTTGTAATCAGGCTATCATCGTGTGTGTGTGTGTGTGTGTGTGTGTCTGTAATGGCCATGGAGTATAAGCAGGAGCAGCTGGGGCTGAGTGGTGGGGAGGAAGGGATGTACTCGGCAAGATAAGCCCAGGTGTGAAAGGCTTGCAGTGGGCTGTTTGCTGTGTAGCTTTGAGTGCTGCGGGTGGATGGTGGAGGTGGAGGTGTTGATGGATCTATCACTCTGAGCCCCAGGGATGTGCTGTAGCCTAGTCCATTTCCTGTCCTTGGGGATTCTGAAGGAGAGCACTGATGTGTCCAGATGAATCACTAACAACAAGCTGCTCATCCACCCATATTTGGTGTATCTGATTCATCAGTGATACTGGCTTGCAACTGTGTAAACCCTGTGGCTACTTGTTCTGTCTCCTGGTTTGGATGAAAAGTAATGCCGCTCAAAGCATGGTTTCATTAGTCCTTTCGCTCTGCATCATTCCTCCCCCACCTACAAAGAAGTTTTGTTAATAGCCCTTATTATGAACAAACAGTTCACACTGGGATGATTATCCCCTTCAAGGAGAGCTCTGAACAATCTGAAGTGACTCAGTGACGTTATGATGGCATTATTGCTGCACGGTTGTTACATGTACTTGTTTACTTTCTCTTTGGTTTAGATCAAGTATGGTTTGAGCTTTCATAGGAACAACAGCTCAAACCATAGACCCTAAAGCCGAGTGCACATTCTCACACTACACAACTCTCAGAATGGCTGACCCTTTCACACTACATGACTTTAATGGCTTGCTATTAGTTATTTGGTGTTGTAGAAAGCACACAATTGCTCACAGATGAGGAGCATACATTACGCAATCATTCACCTGGAGAGATCTCTGCTGAAGCATGCCTGATCTCCAAATCTAGCTTTATGAAAATAAATGTGAGAGCTCTCCATCATTTGACTGTCACTATTTTGTACAGAAACAAGAAAAAATGAAAGGAGATGCCGTCAGTGAGCATTGTCTGTTCTGCAAAGAGAAGTAGAGGTATAGTGTAGAAAATTAGTTATTTTTATACTGTGTGCTGCCAGGAATCATATGGTGTTTGTTTTTATTATTTGCTGTTCCTAACAACCAGTTGGATATGACATGCTAAATAATTTCTTCTAGAAGCAGTATTATTCTGCTTACATTTTTCCCTCGCCCTCCTAAATAGATGGATGATTAACTGGATCTGGTGTGCATGAGAACAGATGAATTTGATTTCTTATCAGGCCGTTGTCATTGGCTGTTTTCATTACTGTACTAGTTGCAGTGGGGTTCATACTATGCAGTTCACTGCAGTGAAAATCAAACATGCTTGAAAATATTGGAGCCTTAGTAATCACTCACATACTGAGAAAATCACACCACAGAACTGGGAGCGCATAGCAAATTGTTGCCGAGAAGCAAAATTAATCACTGACTCAGACATCGGGGCTAAAATCGTGTTGTGTGCATTCGGCTTAAGTGGTGGACCTGATTATAGCTTCATTGTTATTGTGGATGTCTGTCATTGGAATGCCTAAGGACCATCTCACGTGTGTACTCTTCTGACCTTGTGCAGATTGGTGAAATGATACGGTTTAGTGAAGGAGGATAGACTTACAGACCTAAATGAGATGAATTGTCACAGATTCAAGAACCTTCCTTCTTGATTCAATTTCAGTATAAACTGGAAGAGAGATGGGGGCAAGAGAGGTCTCTGACAGCCCTCAGATCTACACCACTACACACAAAAGGTGTAGTGTCAGGAAGTCCAATCATAGTCCCAAGAGGAAGAGGACCAGGCATTAGCAAGCCCTCCGGCCACTGAAAATCTGCTGAATCATGACTGCACTATTACAGCAATGCCTCAGTATTCTCCACCACACCATGAAATGGAGAGGGGAGAAACGCTGTCAAATCAATCTTTCAGGAAGTTCCCCTGTGGCCTGATTCTGGCCTCCTGCTAGGAGAGAGACAACTGTGTTTGCAGGTCTTCAGGTGCTGAGAAGTTGTTCTCGTGGATTGGACACCATTTCAATTGTATGGAAATACATCTGTGTCATCTGTGTTTATCAATCATCTCAGTAGGGTTCTCTGGAGATCCCTAAGGCTGCATTTTGTCTACAAGAAATTGCCTTGTTTGCATTCATCCCTGCAGCATTCACATGGCAAGATACAGTCAACTAAATCTCTTGTCTAGATTTATAGTACTAGTTCCTCAAGTTGTTCAAGCTTTAAATCTCATTCTGATATCTCATTTTAACTGACACTTAATGATAGTCAGGAGAAGACATTAAAATGTCAAATTAAAATCTCCTTTAAATATAGGGGCAAGTAATCACTTAAAAGGGTTTCTGCTTGTATAGTTTGTAGAACAACATTCACATTGAAAAAGGATATGTTTGTATTAACCCATGGACTGGAATAAGCATTAAGGGTTTTATGACCTATTGTATTTCCAATTACATATTATTCTAGTTGAACATCACTCTTAAGCAGTACAGTCTATGTTTCCTTTGTTATGGCCAGAACAAAGCAAAGGTGGCAGCTTCATCCTCCTCTCTTTCCACTCTAGCAGTCTCTTGTGTCTAATCTGGTATGAATATTCAATAATAGCTATACTTCTCTTTACTCATGCTGTAGTTGATTTCCCAAATACTATTACAGTTCAATGTATGTACTTGGTCATGTTTTACTTGTTTAAAAGTTGGTCAAAATGGCTAATCACATTTTGTCCCAGTCCCTTTTCTGACTCAAATATTGCAAGTTGAAAGAATCCTGAATTTAGACAGTTGTGGATGTACAGGGTGTCTATCTGGCTAATCAGTATGAAGCAGCCATGTGCCATTGCTAACTTAAATACATTCATTTGCAGTTTCCAGATGGGATGAGCTTTTAAAAACAAAACAAAACGAACGAACAAACAAACAAACAAAAACAAACAAAAACGCCAAAGACACTAAGAACACATAGGAGTTCCATGCCTGAGAGGTCAGCTCTGCTTGTTGGACTCATTCTTTTCCTTTTCACCTAGTACAGCTCTTGGAGTATTTGGATCTAGGCATGTTTTAGTGAGAGTCTAAAATGTCTCTGAGTAACAATGGATCGTATTAGGCAACGTGGGAATGAGTGAGTTAATGGTGTATGTGTTGTGTTTGTTTTCTGAATTCTGTCTGTTCCACATGCAGATTGTCTGCAGCACAGTGGATTATAGGCTGTAATCAGTTCAAAAACCAGTGAACTAGAGCCTGCTAAAAATCCATTTATACTATACTAATCCCCAGTCTCTCTGACTCTCCCTTTGTATTTGTCTCTCTACCCCTCTCGCATTTTCCTTCTTTCTCTAAATACCCTTTCTGAATTAAGTTCTGTGTTGTACTTAATCTAAGATGGAGTAAATACTTAAATCCTTAGTTTGGCAAGAAGAGCAGTGGTGATATTGATTAATGGCTGTCCCTGTCCACTACCATATTATAATGTGATCCTTATAGTTCCTGCAACTGATTTAAAAGGTGGTTAATTATCCTCTGGTGCTTTGAACCATGTCTTTGGAAAAATTGACATCACCCTGTGAGGTTTGGACAACATCCATCTTACTGCCAATGACAGTGTGATTTTAGCATAATAAGTACTATTGACAGCTTTATTGCTCTTGGGATGGTGCACTAAAAGGAAAATATGGATGATTCCTCCCCTCTGAGTTTTGGTTTATTAGTTCTGTGTTATTTCTTGACTCAAATATTCATTTTTGTTTTGCTCCCCTGTTGCATATATACCCTGCTGAAGTTGTGCGACATTTTAGTTGTGGACTTTTTTGACCTGTCCACTCCACGCCTGTCCTTCACATCAAGTATGTCCTTTCTGCTCCACCTTTCTCTCCACATCCCTGCCATTCCAACATTTACTTTGATTAATCACACACAAATGTTCCCAGCAGTCACTGGGGCTGAATGTTGTGATAGCCCTGAGAGTAAAAGAGTGCAAACAAATAAGCACAAGGTGTCCTCGATGGCAGACAGTGATTAATGAGGTTGAGATGAGGGTGGAAACCAGGAGTGCTTTTTTTTTTTTTCTTTATTCATGCACATGGCTCATTCTATCATCATCTGATGCTGTTTTTCTACGTTTCCTATTCATGATGTTTAAACTTTGTTGGAAAACTGACCAGGTGGAGTGAAAGAGTCTTGTTGAGGCACCGCAGTTTTGATTGTGCGTGTCCTGCACTGAATCACGGGACTCTTTCGTGCCAACAGCCACACGTATTTGTGCTGCAACCAAATTCCCCATTGTCACTAATCTGTGAGAGAAACCTGATGCTGAGGGCTCATTAGCTGCCATGCTGTTTGCAGCCATGCACTGAAACAAGAAGGAGGAGAGATGAAAGTAGACGATAATCTCCATAAACAAGGAGGCAGAAAGGGTCGACTGGAGAGTGAGCAAAGGCTTAATGATCTGTCAGATTTTCATACATTAGCATGCTCTTTTAAACACACTCTTCACATATGAAACCAATTATGATCTCTGTGGTGCTCATGAATAACAAGATGATCACAACACACTAGTGTCTTCATTCCATGGCGTTTCTCTACTTCAGGGTTTCAAGGATGAATGTTGCAACTCATTAAATAACAAAAACAGGCCAACTATGTTTTACGGCTGGTTCTCTGTCCTCCCCACTGTGTGTAAACCACAAGCTGCAGAGCCAGGATTAGCTGCACATCCTGTGTGTTTGGGGATGGCATTGAGAGGGCAATTTAGGAAACTGCAAACAGAAGAGAATCCTCAGCCCCCCACTATTCGTACCTACTTCCTTTTTGGTACTTAAGACGGAGTCGTCTACTCTTGACTTGGCCTCTGGCATTGTTGGGATATAGGAGGCTAGACTTTGCGGTGCTGTTTGGGTGTTGGGTGGAAATGCTCTTTGAGTTTTAGTGTTTTATTAGTGACATAACTAGCACAGGAAGTAGGAGGTTTAAAGTTTGGCACCTACTTGTGGGTAGTGCGTGCTTTCGTAAGGACAGACCTCATTTACTGAAAAAGGTCATGTTTAGTTTTGTCAGAAAAAATAGTTTTGGCTTTGTTTAGTCTAGTGTGTGCTTTTTGTAATGGCAGTGTGACAGGTTGGTATACTTCATAGCTTATTTATGAAATGGGCCTGTTGCCATAAATTGGACTTCAAAGCAAGTCTGCCAAGCTATGTAGACGCTAACACTTCATAATAAGGTTTAGCTCTTTTAATTGGGGTGGTTTATTTTTTCAGTTTTTTTTAATGCATTTTAACCTTTATTCATTCAAGTATATGCAGTTACTGAATACAAACTTGGGATAAAATAAGGTATTGTTTTTACCCCCTCCAACATACATATACAGAGGTTGAAAAAAAGCCAAAAGTGCATTTAACATGCACTAAGGACTTGGGGATTTTCTCTCCCTGTTTCCTTTTAATTAGAATGTTTTCCATTTAGACTCAAATTGCTTCATTTATTTTGAGATGGCTAGGGTTTCCTGGCCCAGCCATGCTGGGGGAATAAAGCCTGGGCTCAGCACTACCCAAGCCATCATTTTTCACTGTTGCACTCTTAGACTCAAAATGATTTACCTTCACTCTGACAGCCACTGATTGGCTCCCAGCCAAAACTCAGAGCTTAGAGAGGGATAGACTGATCACACAACTGCTCCATCAAGGCAAGGCTGAGCCAGTTGTCTTTCATTCTATTCTTTCATTCTCTTTTTCTGTCTTGTCTCATCATCCAAATTCAGCTCGTGTTTTATTCCCACCTCTTACCACTTACCTCTTACCGTAGTTGATTGTCCACATTTTTCCCCATCTTGTCCTTATCTTGGTTAACACAGCACACAGGTTCCCAACGCTGATCCTGAAATACCCCTTGTCCTGCACATTTGAGTGTTTTCTCTGATCTCAACAAACCTGATTCAACTAATCAGCTAACTAACAGACCTTCATAGGAGGAAGTGGGTGTGTAGAGCAAGGAAAACACTAAAATAATAGAAGAAATATTTGACAGGGGTTTCCCCAGAACCTCCTCTTCACACTGTTCCCAGAATCATTTCTGCTATGTACTTGGATATTTCATCTGAAAACCTGGTTACCTCTGCCAGGAGGTCTGGACTTGGAGCTTGATAAACACATAAATGGTTAAGGAAACTCATAATCAATCATTTGCAATGATGATATAATTCTCTAGATATGAGCCCTACTGAAAACCTGTGGTCTAAACTGAAGATGGATTTTTCACATGCACAAACCTAACTATACAGCGTTAGGTTTATCACTAGGAAATGTTAACTATTCAATGTTCCAAAATATCACTATCACGCTTGTGTGTGCAACTCCCAATATTGACCTCCCATGATCCTCAGCCAACATGACCTCCAGTAAAGCTCATAGTCACCTGATTACTAATGGAACTCACCTGTCTGAAATCACACCACTTCCTTAAATAACCCAGACTTTAGTTTTACTAAGTCTGACTCTAGCATGTTGATTGTGATGAGTTCAAGCCTGTGTGTGCTGCCTGTTTGATTTTTGTTCATTTTTGTGTAGGGTGTCAATAATTCTGGAGGGCATGCTATGCTGTGTCTAAATCAAGGAATCTCAGGGTGTATCAGCATATCCCCAATGTATAATCTCTAATTTATGTTTAGGTTTTAGACCTCTTCATATTTTGTTTGCAGTTGGAATGAACCAACTGAGTGCAGCGTGATCTCTCTCCACAAACGGGACTGTAGATTTCTCTTTATGCCCATATTTCACTTCAAATGTCATCATTTCCAACCACTTTCTAAATCTCTAAAATGATGATAATTTCCAATTTAGACAGAGGAAAGCCAGTGGAATGTATCTTGCTTATGTTATTTAGCATAGCATATTCAGTACCCAGTATATGGTCCCAAGGATAGTTCTGGAGTCCAGAGGTCAGGCTGTTGATGAAACGTATTCTCTTATAATCCTTTAAACATTTTGATTGCCAGCCAGGTTCTAAGCGCAAGGCAGCAGAATGTTCTTTATTTCACAGTGTAAATCTGTTTTTAATTGCTAGCTGTGGTAGACATAATTGTATAGTACACTGATTATTCATCCTTCACATCTCATTGAAGATTCTACATGCTGTACAGGTGATCAGTTAAATGAAATGTGTAGCTACAGTATTCCTAAATGCTTTTGAATGAAGTATACTCCCAAATGATTATCATAATACAAAAATCAGCAGATACAGAGTCCTCAGTTTTGTAGTTCTTGGCTGAAAATGGATGTAATGGATATAGATGAGTGGATGCAGCTGAGGCAGACACCAAGCTCGGCACCTGACAGATTCCTCGAAGCTGAAGCCAAATTTCACTCAGACTGTGTGAGAGAAAGAGCTCATAATTCCATACGTGACCATTAATGCTAAAAGAGCTGAAACTGAGACAATGTTAGGAGGAGCAGTCACTGATGAATGAATTAAAGAGGCAAAAAGAAGATAAGACAAAAGCTAAAGGAGAAGAAGATATGTGTTCAGAGTGAGTAATGAGGGACAGCATATCTGAAGTGTTTCAGGAACGTGGGGTGCCAAGAGCTATGTTTTGCAGGAGTCATGTGGAGAGCGACAGCCAAAACCATATGCAGTCTGACTGATGTCATATGTCGCTCTCGCAATTTGCCCACGCTCAGTAGGAGTATGTAACAGCGGATCCATGGCTCCTTTGCAGTCTCCATTACACTCTGTCCTCCTGTTTGTCACTTTGGTTCATGGAAAGGAAATGCACCACTTTCTGTTCCACAGACAGAATAGCCATGTGTTCAGAGGTTATTTAAAGAACCTTTGTTTACTCCACTAATACCCCATGATGATATAGATACAGTTGCAAGACTGAGCATGCTTTAGGATAAAGATAAACTTATTCACAGGCTTTGTGTAATGGGCTTGAGTATGCTCAGACAAATCTCAAACATAATGGATCGAGAGAGGGGATGCTCAAATATTTATTACTCACAATTATTCTTTAGTTTGGAATTAACCTCCTAAGTGAAGTGAAATCCTTTTTTGCGTGATGCATGAGTGTTGACTAGCTGCCTCTTAACCCTGATACTAAATCTCAGTTGAACCCATATAGCTTGGCACAGCAGAACATGACATCATCCTTTAGTGCCCATTGTATGAAGTAATCCTTTTTTAAACAGTGGCTTTGTCACCATGTTACCTAAAGTGCTCACATGGCAAACTTACTGTAGTGAAGACAACAGAACAGAAAATTGAGACTGTTACTGCACACTTATCTCAAGTCTCTCAGAATGTTGCCTCTTAAATGACAATTAAGTAATTGTTTATATTGTGAGATCCTAGCTGTCAGGTTACTGGTACTCTCTTAATGACATTATTTAATTTTCCTCCCCATTAACTGCAGCAGAACTGCCCTGTGCTACTTCCAATGGGTGATATCATCAGGCTTGCATAGACCAAAGCCAAATCTGTACAAGCCCTGGGCCATGCTCCAGTGTTCAGCATTCACATTATAGGAACACAAATCAATAGTGAGCAGTATGGGTCCAGGAAAAGTTTATTTAAAAAAACACCTGACGTTATGTAAGTATAGAAAGGCTGTTGTAGGTTGTTGATATTTTCCATATCTTATATTTTCTTATGAGCATGTATAGCCTGTAGAATGGTGTGGAAAAAAAGAAAGCTGTTTTTAGAGTAATAGATAGCCAAGTGAAACAGTGGTGAGTAAATGTGGTTTTGTGTGGGTAATGTATTCTGATATCAGTCTGGGTGATGTGATTTTTGCCTGAATGGTCAGAGCTCTGTTATCTAGTCAGCCAAAGGAAAAAAAACAACTTCATACTAAAAAGCAAAATGTCAAGGATGGTAAATAGGGCCTACATTGCAATTAGCCACAGGACCTATTTCACCCACACATACACACACACAAACAGACATAGAGTGAGAGAGCCTCCCAAACAAGCTAATGGGAATTCCTCTTTCAAATTTGACAAAAGCTGAAAGCCAGAAAGGGAGTCTGGAAAGACTGTAGACAACAATCCAGATGGTTTGGGTCCTCACTAGAGTAGACCGATAACCTGAGTATGACAAAGACATTGATTCACACACCACAATACCAACACCCCTCCTCCAATCACGTCTGTCCTGTCGTTAGTAAAAGCTTAAAGTACCTTTTGTATCCCTTGACAGCAACATATTGCTTTGTCTTATCCAGCACTGTTTGTACATGCTGCTCACACGTGTGCTCTGAATTGCTGGTATAGCCTGAGAGAGTGATGACTTCAGCTCCCCTGTCACATTGAGCGATACACACATTAGTATTTGTAACGTTGCCGGATCGATTGTTACTAATGTTTCCCCGGCTCTGGTTTAACAGGTATGCACCATTTATCCATTCAGCTTTTGCCAATGCTGAAATGAATGGTTCCTAAGGAATCATTTTTCCTTTGTCTGCTCTGAGCTTTGTATCAGTAGTCATCGATACTGAAATATATGCCCATTACTGGTTAGTGTTCATACTGTGATCAATTTTCTGCTAACTGCAACGTACATGAGCATGTTTTCATGCTGCCTTCCCTCTTTTATTTAGGTGTATTAAAGCTGAATTTGATCACTGATATCACATACCAGCCACATATGATGCTATAATATCAATATTATGCTACGTTTTGCAAGTAAATTCTTTTGTTTGTCTGTATTTATACAACACTGACCATAATCATTGTACCTCAGAGTAACAGGTAGCTGATTGGATGATAAAATAGGTTTCATTGCAGAGATACTTTATTTATGGAGACATTAACCTCTAAAAGTCCTTGGAGTTTTTGGCCGACTGAGACTTATTTTAACTGTAGGTACAGAATAATTTATCATAGTTATTGACTAATATGGTCCAACCTAAACAATAAACCAGGAGTATAAGGGTTTAAATAAACATATACTGTAACTGAAACTGTAGATTTTCAGTGGTTTTAAAATGTGTCTATTTTTGGGGGGCATTTTGTTAACAAACCTATACTGCATATCTATATTGCATATTATGTAAATGTGTTCAGGTATCAAAAGTTTTTTGCCATATCACCCAATGCTAACATTTATGCATGAGATAAGAAACGCATGTTTGGCTTTTGACCATGCCTCTAGCATGACTGATCAGCATTCACACTATATGTGGTCTGACTGTGCTACCTCTGCTGTTTGCCTCTTTGCCAGGCAGTAAGAGTACATACTCTGGTGTATTTATGTAGGGCAGTGGGTTAGAAGAGCAGTGTGTAAAGCTGCGCTACATTGACTAAGACTCTTAATTCAGCCTGCAGAGGGGAGACAGCATGCTTTTATACACCATGCTCTCTAAGTAAATTGATAGTCAAGGGAATATTGAGCTCTCTCTCTAAGAACATAGTGGTGTTCCGTTCATTGGCTATTCCCTGTCTTTCTCTTTTTTACTAAGGACAAGGGCATTCATGTCAACGTGCCCTTAATAGATGGCCAGTTACTGTGTGCATTTTTCTTTTCTAAATCGATCTGACGATCCACCTGAATGCAATGCACTATTCAGAGGGTGTGTGTGTTAATGAATAGCATTATCTCAGCCGTCACGCTGATCACATCTTTGACAAAGCACAGTCTGAGTGAAGCATACAGTTTACATATAAAATCTTCCTTTTTCTCTGACTCTTTTGTTCTATTTTTTTCTTTACTTTCCTCCCTCTCTCACAGACTCCCAGATATATACTGTATATCTGTTTGAAGTCTGGGATGGAATAAGAAAGAATGGGCTTCTTTACACATGAAGTATTCATGCAGCAAGGGACATATGTGTGTGTGTGTTTTAAGAGAGAGCGAATAAGGGAGAGAGGCGCACCCTCGCTCAATGTGAACTCCTTTTCTGGCTGTGGGGAGTAAAAGGGGCAGGGCTGTGTAAAGAAAGAGAGGGAGGGAGCGAGCTGTGTGTGTGTGTGTGTGTGTGTGTGCGTGTGTGTGTATGTGTGTGTGTGAATGAGAATGCTGCACGGCTACTAACGTTTCTCTGGCAGCACGAGCCGGAGCTTGACTGCGAGATTTCATCCTCATTTCCCTCCTGGTGCATAGCGGAGAGGAACACGTGGGGGAGGAGGGGGAGGTATGACAGAGGAAGTGTAGGATTAAATGAACTGACAGAGAAACAGAGGAAAGAGCAGAAAGGTGCAAAAAAATGTAGCACAGGTCACAGAAAAATGCGATGAATGACATGTAAGAAGAGGTAAAGAGAAGACAAGCCAAGCCTGCTGGAATGAATGGAAAGAAGAGTATTTGATTTGCAGCTGGATTCTTTGTGGAGTTGAACAGATTATGGGAAATGTACAGTGAAGAGGAACTTTGTGCCCTCGCCGCATCCCTCCTCTCCCCTATGTGCTTTCTTCAACCCCTCCCATGCCACAGATCCTTTTGCTGGTGCTGGACTTTCTCCTCTCAAGTGCACCTTCAAAACTCATCTGGATCTTTTCACTGATAATAAAGAAATATTAGACATATAGACACAAGTATACTTTTTTAAACTGCATGGCAAACTCAATGGCAAAGTGTGGATACGGACGTGTAGACTGTACATTTTCCTTTGGTCTTTTTTGGCTGCCTTTGGCAAAACTGAGTGCTTACTTCGTTAGATGATGGATTGGAAAGAAGTGTAAGTACTTTTCCTCACTTTGTGTGTGTGTGCGTGCGTGTGTGTGTGTGAGACGTGATCCTTTTTACCCCTTCACCCCATTTCCCCTCTACTTCTCTGTCGATATGATAAATAACAGTAATTGAATTTATTACATACCTACTGAACCCACATGGGTTTTTACAAACTATTTATCGCATCTTCACTCATTTTTGGAATATAAATATGAATTTCCAAAGGTGAAAGTAATTTCTCAGCAACTTCTGAACTTGTCAAGGCATGTGATGGGTGAGGTTAAATTGTTTATTACATTGTGTGTGTGAAAGTATATGTGTGTGTGTCTGCTACAGTGAAGTTGAACAGGTGGACAAGCAATGGAAAGTGTAGGCACTTTGGCATGTTCTTTATGGCAAGCATCCATCTATGAGCCGAGCCAGGTTCTTCTCTGAGAGGGGGTGAAAGAGAGGAAAGGAGAAAGAGAAATGGAGAAAGGGGAAGGAAGGAAAATAGAGAAACAGAAGAAAAAGAGGAATGGGGAATGTAGGATGGTAGGAGAAAAGTACACATGTGATAAGCATTTTTTTTTGTTAGTGTATGAATGAACACACTAGATTATGTGAGTTAAACTTGTATGCTCCTTCCCAGAGCCTAACCCAATAACTATTCAGAAAACAATTAAAATGATTAAGCTAATATTAGATTATAAGAGTGTAGGTTTAAGAGGTTAAACCTGTTTTGCACATATATTGAGAGGTTTATTACCTTACAAGGTCTCTCTTTCACTCTTTTATTCATTATGTCTAGAAATATAATAATAATATCAATTTTAAGCCATTAAGTTTTTAAGTTAAAATCCCGAATGGTGTTGATTCTAGTGGTGCAGAATATTAACACATATAAAATAAGGTTGGTTGGGGTTTTGAAAGCGTTGCATTTATCGTGTATGTGGAGATGTACTGTCACTGGATCACAATCAGTGACACACTCTGCCTGTCTCGCGCCTATGAAGCTGCGTCTGTCTCTCCTCTTTTCTCTTTCACAATGCTAACACTCCTTCCCACTTAAACACACACACACACACTCACAGACCTCCCTTACTCATGGGCCAGCAGTTCCCTGGGGAGCAACTCCTCCTGTATTCCTCTTGGACGTTATAATTATTTCATCAGCCAGCGGTGTGTTCCCTGATTGTGCTCTTGGGCTGTCGTTGTGGACTGGAGAGGGAGAGGAGAGAAAGGAGGGGGGAAGAGTAGAGAGAAATAAAGCAAGCATGACACTCATGGAGATGTAGAGAGATAGAGTGTAGAAGGGAGGGTGGACATCCAGTAGGCACACACAGCCGTGTTCAAAGGCATGATAGACTGGACTAATGAGCAGTCTGCTTGCTGAGGAAAGAGGATGTGGCTACAAACACATATGTACACACACACCACCTGTCATACACACACTGTTCTATTGAATGACATACACACTTGTTTACATGCCTTCTCATCACTGCCTCATTCATTCATTCATTCACCTTCAGTATGGCCTTTGTTTTGTTTAAAAATGAAGTCATTTATATTAAAAAATTGTTTGTAATATTTGGGTCTTCTGTCTATAAAATCTGCTCAGAAGAGAAACTCTGGTCTCTGTGGAATCTAGTCTCTATACAGAAAAACACAACATCTGGCCAGTTAGCACAAGGAAGCGTGTCTACTTGCCTGTCAAGTCATTTTATCTGTCCATTTAGAAAGCTCCTCCTCTTGCACATGTATTTAGGCGTATATTGCTATGTTTGAATTACCTCAGAAGTGGGAAAAAGGAATTCTAAATTATGTAATTTTTGTCCTCCATGAGTTTGAGCTACAATTAGGGGGAAAAATAGCTAAGCGTATAGTAAGCGTTATAGATTTAACAAGCTAATATATCTTTATGTTGATTGATCTAAAGCAAATACTTGTATATACAAGTATTTACCATTTTGATTTGATGTCACTTGCTGAACTCTGGGTTGAGGAGACCATCTAGAGTTTACGAGTAGCAATTCATTCTCTATGGTTTTTAATAGTCGGCGGTCGGAAAAAATGAGTTTTAGTTGAGTGCTGCATTAGCCCAGGAAGTGTAGGTGTACCATTAATGGGAAGAGGAGAGATGGCCATGTTCTGTCCTTTGTGGGTTTTCTCAGGGTGTACTGGTTTCCTCACACCTCCATAATCATGCCAGGATGTGTATTGGCTACTCTAAATTGCCCCTAGTGTGAATGTGTGTGAGCATGGCTTCCCTCAGTCTGTATTTTCCCACCTTGCAGCCATTGTTCTCAGCTCCAGATCCACTGTGTCCCAGAAATTTTAGTCCACCAAAATCGCTGACTATACCTGTAAAAAGAGACAGATTTCTTCCTGTCACTACAATTATCTTCAGACATATTATCTTCACTGACCTTTTCTATTAGTTTCACTGTAGTTAAAGAATTCCTAATAGTTATAGAATAAAATAGCACAGTGAGAATTGGAACATTAACTTTGTAGTAGTTAACTCTGTCTCATGGGTGTGCTGCGTGTGCTACTGAGTAATTCCCCCTTCAGCGCTACAGTATTCAGCATGAGACAGATGCTGTCTGTCAGCTTCTCTCCTCCACTTAGTGCATTCCACACAACACACAGTTCAGTGCCCGTAAGGCTTCTCCTAATTAGTGTTACCTGCAGAGTCTAAGCATCTTTCGCTTCTTCTTCTATTTCCTCTTTCCTGTTTTCTTGTGGTCTTGCTCTCTTTTACTTTGTACTTTTTTTTCCATGATTTTTTACTAGTGTCCCTTCTGTCATGTCTCTTTTGTTAGACACAAAACCATTCAGCTTCAGAGCAACTGTTATACAGTTCAAGTAAAAGTTATTAATATGTACCACAAACACTTAACTGCCATTTCAGTTAATCTCATGTGAATGAGATTAATGTCCTTATTATGGCTGGGTTACTGTGGAGTCAGAGCCAGCAAATGGTTAATGTCAAGGCTAATGGTGGAACTGACCCTATTAGCTGCAGTTTCACATTTCCTTCTGAAAAAGAGGAGGGCATTTTGGGGTGATGGGGCATAATATGGCCATTTGGTTATGTGAAGGAAATGGAGTAGGCAACCTGTAGAGAGGGAACGAGCAAGAGAAAGCCAGGGAGGCTGCTGTGTGTTTACTTTGGCTTTGAGATGGGGCTTTTGACCTTTCACTTCTGTAAATGCCAAGCTATACCGTTAAATCAATCAGCAAAAGAGCAGATTGATTTTTATTTCACCTTCCCAACTTGAATGAGAGGCACTATTTAAAGGCTTTTTGGAAACAACCTTCCCTGTGGTGTGCAAGAACTTTTGGTTGATTGGTTGCAGTGCTTTGCAGCGATTTTCTACAAACAGCTTGAGACTTCAGAAAGAGCTTAGCTTGTACTGAATTGCATGGTGTTTTCTTTTCAGGGCTGCACAGAAACTGAACCTATCGTCCAAGCGGAAAAAGCCCCAGCCGCCTATGCTGCAGCCACCGGAGCCCTCCATTTACCCCACCAACTTCAGCAGCATCCTCCAGCTGTCCCCTCCACCCGCTCCACCATGTCTGCTCAGGGCCAGCTCAAAGGCCAAGGAGAACCCCGGCATGGGCAAGGTCGGAGAGATAAACATGCATGCACACACACACAAACACACACATACACACTGAGAAACTATCAATGTGCTTACAAATGCATTCTTTGACAGTGAATAAAGAGTGCTTTTGGTTTTAACCTGGCCAGAGAAATGCAAGGCCATACATCTCTCTGTTCAGTGGGGAACACACATGCCGGTTGGCATGATATACACACAAACACACACACACGCACTCACATTTACACACTCACACACACACACACACACACACACATTGTGGGATGTCTGTACACAGCTGCAGTTGTTTGCATCATACAGACTGCTGCCCAGACAGGCTCGGGGCAGTATGGGCTAATATAGTGGTATAAATCCCATGGAATGTCATGAATCTGCTCTCCTTGTTCTCTTTTGCTTTTTTCCTGCTTTGTTCTCTGTGGGAGGAGGCATTTAAAGGTGTCGATTAACTATTTTCCTCTCATTATATGCTTGGCTTTTGAACATATCTATGTTGGAAGAGATTTTGAGTAAGCATTGAATTTTCCAAAAGCAAATGCCTCCTTCTTGCACTATAAAGCTATAAAGAAACTTTATAACCAAGTAAGTAAGTAATAGTCTTTTTGATAAAGTAGCAAAAAAATAGTGTTCCCAGTTTTTTTTATCAAACAGGCAGTATAGTTGGAAGCTCTGAATAGAAGCAAAGCCAGCAATTGCAAGTATTCAGCGTGTATCCCCTTTGTCTATTATTGTTCAGCTGCATGCTACCATATTTATAGAGATCGAGAAGATTTGTACCAGATTAGATACCACCTGCTCTGTGAGATTATTATAACACATGTTGCCAAAAGCTCAAGCCCACTGAGATGATTGCTAACTGCCCATTGTAAATGGAGTCATTGAAACCCAGCTTCATTAACAAGCTTCCTCTCCCTGCTACCGAACCTCACATCTGCTGCCACACGAAATGATTGGGACTGAAGTTTGGGCAAGCTCAACCTTTACTGTTTGTCTTCACAATAAATTATACCTAGGACACTTTTATACCTAAAAATGATAAATTGTCAAATTATACCTAAAGACACTTTTATGAAACACAATATCAGTTTATCAGTATATTCAAGACTGATAACAAATTGACAGCTTAACTTTGGTGCTACATTTTAAAAAACTGTCACAAACTATGATTCTGATGGCTACCATCAGAAACAATTAAACGATTAGTATGAAATTAGTATGAAATAGATCCAGTCTTCTGCTTGTTCCTGTGAATTACTTTCAGAAAGTGTATTGTGATATAATTTAGACCAGTTGACCAGACATCCGAATTGAGAAATATATAGGTTCTGGAAATGAGAGAACAGATCCATTAATACAAATATCAGGAGGTGTGCAAGACCTTATTGCCCGACCAATGTACTGTAAATATAGTGGAGACTGTTGACTTAGTCTGACTTTTTTTGGTAAGTCATATGTGGAAACCTGTTTCCAATGTCACGGCCAGAGTAATTTCCTTCACCATGTGCGCATGTCCATCAGCAGTAATCGGCCCCTGTGGAGTAGCAGGAACGAGGGGGAGCTTGGCCATGGCTGTGCTGTGGCATAGACATTCCTCTGTCCACTGGCACAGTGGGATAAAGCAAAGCTGACATTGTTCTGCTGGACCAAAGCTGGACTGAAGCTGTAAATAAACACTAACCACAGGTCCACAAGGATGTGGTATGGCTTTGTGCTGCTCAGATTGGAATGCCGTAGGAGCTCCAGGGGGAATCTGCTGTACTGTACTTGTGTTTGCCTGACCACTGAGTGATGCCTGCAGTGTCAGATTCTCACTGATGTGTTGTGAGGATTAATTAGAGCAGTTTCGCAGCTGCTGGGTCCTTCTTGGCTCTGTGTGTTTGGGTGTGACACTGTAAAATGTGATGGAAGAGTTCTTCACAGTTCCTTACAGTGTCTATAGTTAAAACACAAGCTTTTTTGTCATCAGATGATTCAGCTACTGTATTAACAAATCTATACAGTATCATTCTACCAAACCCACAATCCTAAAAAACCCAGAAGCCTCAGTGAATACATGGAATTTAATAATTTTTGTCTGTAATTTTCTAATTTATTTTCCTGCATGAGCATCTTTACATAGTACTTTGTTTCATCCTCTTCCTCTTTCCCTGTTTCTCTGAGTAGGTGAAGGTGATGGTGCGGATCTGTCCATCTGTTGGGGTGCAGGACTCTTCTGAGTCCATGTCTTTCCTGAAGGTGGACCAGCGGAAGAAGCAGTTGACCCTGTATGAGCCTTCGCTCCTGACCCAGCCCAGCTCAGGGCACAGACGTACACCACTTGCTGCTCCAAAGATGTTTGCTTTCGATGCTGTCTTTACCCAAGATGCCTCACAGGTAAGAGCTCTACTGGAATCTATGTGAATTGCTGTTGGCTTTGTGATATTTCTGATGCTGCTATCTTGATTTACTGGCTCCTAGGTTGTATTCTAGTACATTTAGGCTACGACATTTCCTCAAGGGCAGTAAGACATCTGCACAACACATATACAAACACCCCCTCCTCCCACACACTTATTCTGAACAGGGCTTGAGGCTTAATTCAGCACTGGCCATCTTACTTCAGCATCAGTCTTCACAGTGTGGGCACAACAGCTGTTTCTTTTAAGTCTGGAAAATGATTTGAATTCCGGCCGCATATATCCAGCAACATTTTCGGTTCGTAGCCCAGACATCCAAATTAAGACCAGAGTGCCTTCCAAACAGCCACACAAATAACCATGAAGAGACACTTAAGAGACATGCACAGTCCTTGAGAATGATTAAGTGAGAACAATTTAGTTGACGTTTTGTGGCAACTGAGCTTGACTTGTTAATGTCTGTGCTGAAAGAACTCAGCATTAAACCCATTTTATAGTGGCTCTTTACACAAACAATTAATTTGTTTCTTTAGTGCATGCTTGATTTAAAGTGTTTGTCTAATTAAAATATTCATTGTAATGTTTAAAACAAGTAGATAAATCTGAGCATGTTGGTAAATCTACTAAATACTTGTATGTTTTAGTGGCAGAAGAGGCTCATTATTCTAGTCAGTAGCTTGCTAAAATGTGCTGTTCTTCAGTCTACAGTTGGATAGCCTGTTTGTCCTTGTGTGTACTTTTTTTATGTGTGATGTATGGAAGGAGATTGCTGCAGTAGTGAACCGTCCCTGTGGACTGAGGCTAGTGGAACAGATTGTAATGACAGCACTGTAGACTGCAGCAGTGTAAACCTCCCCATGCCTGATGAATCCATGATGAGCTGCTACTCGGTTGATTTGATGTTGCACTGTATTTTTTTTACTAATGATGAATTAAGTGGATATCTGTATGCAGCAGAAATATCCGCCTTTCAAACTGACCAAGTTCTGGTGGACAGTTCATGCGACGAAATCTGCAGCACTGCATTGTCAGGAACAGTGGCTGACTCTTCATATCCTTGTCTTTTCTGAATGTCTCCAGGCTGAAGTGTGCTCAGGGACCGTGGCTGAAATTATCCAGTCAGTGGTGAATGGAGCAGATGGATGTATCTTCAGCTTTGGCCATGTTAAACTTGGTAAGCTTTTCTTGTCCAATATTCTGCATTACCATTACATGTAATTACATCACATTACATTTGACTAATGACTTACAGGTGGGATAGTAGCCATGTGTCTTACAGGCCAGGCCTTTGGTTAATAGTGTAGAAGCCACTTAGCCAATAAATAAAGATGGTTTGTCCTTCTCATTTCTTTAAAAGCCTTCAGTGATACACTCAGGTCAATTGAATGTGTGTGTGTACCTATGTGTGTGTGTGTGTGTGTGTGTAACTGTATGATTATTATGAGCAGAAAGGCCATATAAGGCCCTCAATAATTTATTGCATTTGAATGTTTTAAGGCTGCGACTAGATCAACATGTTTGAGAAGAAACAGGTAGGCACTACTGCTAGGCAGTAGTGAAGTTTTTAGTTTGGGAAAGTAATGAGTTGGTTGCATCATATAAATCAAGTAGCTTACAAGGGTTAAGTGTAAATGTAAATGGTCTAACGTATGTTTCTATAGCAACAACTAATTCAGATTCACAACCCACCACTAAATCCAGCAAATGAAAAGAAGAAGAAAGAAGAACTAATTAACATGGACTTGTTTGACAGATATCCTTGATTACTTAATGTGGCCTAACAACAAACAATTTAACAGTGAAAAATGTATAACTGTTGACAGGTTGGTATGGTCAATGGTTTTTTTAAGAACATTTATTTGACAGTAATGTAAGGTGACTGGATAAGCAGATAGAAATTATGATGTGGTGTTCTTTAACAGTGTGAAATCATTGGCAAGTTGGCATAGTATAAACAGTAATCAGACACATCTCACTACTCTGTTGATAATTTTCTCATAACTGAACACCTCTGAGTGGTTTATTCCTTATTTCAGTTGTGCAGTGTTGATAAACACTACATACCACACTGGTGGATATATTTTAATCCATCAAGTTGTAAGAACTGATATCATCAGTAGAAAAGGCTCTCTTGAAATTCCAGAGCTCTGCATACACTAGTATGCAGAGTGCTCTCAATACGCTGCCAGAATTAACAGCTTGCTCTCTCCCCCTCACCAGGCAAGACGTACACCATGATTGGCAAAGACAGCTCTTCTCAGAGCCTTGGCATTGCGCCCTGTGCCATCTCCTGGCTCTTCAAGCTCATCAGCGAGCGCAGGGAGAAAACTGGCACACGTTTTTCTGTACGTGTCTCGGCTGTGGAGATCTACGGCAAAGACGAAGGTCTGCAGGATCTGCTCTCGGATGTCTCAACAGGCAGTCTGCAGGATGGCCAGTCGCCAGGGGTCTACCTGCGCGAGGACCCCATCTGTGGCACACAGGTTAGTGAGAGCTCAGGGCTATGGCTTTATTGTTATTTTTGTCTTTTGTTCCCTTTTAAATATGAACCTGTAAGTCTTATATAGTTTTTCTCTGAGCATATTTGTTCTAACTACACCTTATTTTACCAGCATTTTTTATAGCGTAAAATCATGAAGCTCTGCACTGACAGGCAGCTGTTTCACCCCTCCCCATCTAGGGGTGCTGCTGATGTGTCTCTCTCCCTTCCCCCACCAGTCTCCTCATTGGAGGAGGGTAAATGCTAGTGGGGTATTTGGCGTTTAGGGAGATGGGGTAGCGGGTAGTTGAAAGCACTGCCAGGTGTTGGCATCAGATGTTGTTTTTTGGGGTCCATATGAGGCCAACACTTCAAAGGCTGCCTGTAGGCTTGTGAAGTTTAGGTAGAGGGAGTCAGGCTCCACCCAGCGTTCCTCAGAGTGTTCTCCCTTCTCCTCAGTGCTAGCGCTGCTAACTGGGATAGTCACTGCTTATTTCAAGCATGAGTTTATCTGATTGATGAAAAATACATCCATAATACTGATTCTTTTCACCACTTTATGGCCATTTCACGGCCACAGTGGATCTGGAGCCTGTCCCAGGAAGACAATACAGATCAATGTTGCTACTTATTTTTTATGGAGCTGTCACAGTTATAGGGTTCTTCTCAAAAGACAAACAGCCATTTTTTAGCTAGTTTTTTAACCATCCACTTTTCTTTGAATTGCTCCTAACAGGTTCTTAGCCTGCTGCTTCATCTCCCCTCTGGTACACGCCTTTAAGGATCTTGACCTTTTAGCCTTTTTATCAGTCGAATTATCTTGAGATTGTGCCCACTGCTCTCTTGATCCCTTGATCACTCTGTCAGTAATCCTTCTCCAGATCTAATGGTCTACGTGTGTGTAGAGCGTCTCAATTAGCTTTATCTATTTCTCCTACAGGTGTAAGACATGTATTAGAATTTTTTTTTCACATTCAGAAAGGGAAATGCAAACTTTTGAGCTAATATAATATAATATCATAATACTAATATTTTTTTTACTGTTTATAACTTAACACACACTTGTTGATAATTTTTGCTTGTTGTGATGAAGAATGAGCATCTGTGATATTAATCATCCTTCATTTTGTCTTGAGGATATGCAGCAGAATCAGTGCATTTTTTTCTGCAATTGGTTCCAGCTCCAGAATCACAGTGAGTTGCGGGCCCCCACCGCAGAAAAGGCCGCTTTCTTTCTGGATGCAGCCCTTGCAGCACGTAGTACCAGCCACCCTGATGCAGGCGAGGAGGACCGGCGCAACTCGCATATGCTATTCACTCTTCACATTTATCAGTATCGGATGGAGAAGAGTGGCAAGGGTGGAAGTGAGTACCTGTATGGATGGATGTGTGTGTATCGTTAATTGACATTCCAGCTCTGATGATCTCCCTCTATGCAGTTAATTGATGGGCTGCACTTCCATTTCCTTTTCTTTCTCACTTTTCATACTCGCAGAGGCGGAGAGCTGCATCTCAAACTCATTAATCTAATAGCTGAGATATTACAGACTAAATCAGAGCTACCATCCCATCACCCTTTCATTTTTTCTCTCAATCTATCATGTGGAAGGTAAATCACTCGGGCCTGTTTTGACCACTTCATTAAAATTTAATGGGAATTTTAACAGACAGTAATAATTCATGAGCAGCTAATGACCACAATCATAAGGTAGAAGTACCTGTCACAGTGCAATGCTGCAGTTCTCATTAACATAGGTAAATGTTGAGTATTTGACAACAGAGAAAAAATTCTGCACAGTTGTGTTAAATGGAAATGGAAGCTGACTAGCTTTCAGAAAGAACAGGGGGAAAAAACAACACTGGAACATTAAGGAGAATGTAGCCTGCTCTGAAACCCGTTTTTCTCTGCAGTTATGTGAAACAATGTATATGTAGCAGGGATAATGTGAGGCAGCTTCTGCACAAACTTATTGTGCCCCTCAGAGCAACTTTATGTGACATGCAGAATAACAGTTATAATGCCATGACAAAAGGTAATAATAGTTATTCAAGAGCTTTTGTGCATTAAGCTGTGGTGCACTGAAAATGTCCTCACAAAATGGTGTCATTTGTGACACAGACAATTTTATCTGACATTTCTTTTACGTTATTACATTTGCAGCACATAGCAGTATGAGTTTAATATCTATACCAATGGTCTGAGATGTTTATATGTCCATGGATGATGACTTGTGTGAGCAGACAAGGACGTATTAATAGCATGGCTTACTGTGTATGTCTGGGTGTTTTATGTATAGCTGTTCATTTGATTACTTTGGCCCAGATTTGTATCAAACCAGATGGCACATTACTCAGGAATAAAACACTGCCAGTCATACTAGTCACTGACCTACTCAAACGGTGTGTAAATGTCTGCTGCTGTGTACACTTCCCGACATTACTTCAGAGTAGGAGTGTCAGTGGTATGTTATAACCTCTCTACCACTGTCTCAAACTCCACTGTGAGATGGTATCTCAACTAGCAGCCAAATCTGTAGCCTTGTTATTGCCAATTAAACAACATTATTTTTAAGCTTTGGACCCTTTATTTGTTACTTGGAGAGCTTCGTATCCTGATATCAGTGTCCTGAATGTTTCATACTGCACTTGTGGCAACTTGTAAGTGGCAATTTGCAAGTTGTAATAGCATCATTTCCCACCTTGGGACATTCAGCGTGCAAAGTGGGGAAAAAAAATGGATGCCTCCACAAAAGCGTGTCTTTTGTTTGCTCTGTCAAAGCATCTAAAGCTCAATGCTACTTTAACCTTACTTTTCCTGTTACAGGCCTGAGTGGCTACAGGTACTGTGTACTTTAAATATGTATGCAACATTTTGGACTGAAGTTGCAGTACAGCAACTACAGTGGACAATAGCGAGTAGCTTAGCAACAAGCTAGCCAACGGACAATAGCGAGTAGTGTTAGCAAGAAGCTAGCCTGCTAACATTAATCATAACTCTATCATTGATGATTACCTTCTCAAAACGGTGATTAGTATGGTCAGTGTTATAGATTTAGCCAAGTACTGTGTCTGTATGTTAAATGATCCAAAGCCAATACTGCTATAAACTAAATTAAAAGTAGAGAAGGGGAGCTTTACACTGTTCACAGTGTGTGCAGCCGTGTTGATTTGACGTCACTGTAAATAAGGAAGGATGTGGTAGTTGAGGACTGAAAAAAGTTGATGAGTTGGAATTTTAGGTTGAGGGGGCATTTTCTGATGTTTCTACTCATTGTAGGTGGGGAATTACAAGTTGCAACTTTGTCTCGAATAAGTCTGCAACATAAGTCTCCTTATACACTCTGAATATCACTGTTTTGCCTAATATGCCCCAAGTACTTTAACAGATTTCTTTGTCTTTTGCTTTCTCTCTGTGTTTTGCTTCCCCTCCTATTTCCTCTCCTCCCTCCCAGTGTCTGGTGGTAGAAGTAGATTGCACCTCATAGACCTGGGTAGCTGTGAAAAGGTGCTTAATAAGAGCAGGGATGGAGGAGGCGGTCTGTGTCTGTCCCTCACTGCCTTAGGCAACGTCATCCTGGCTTTGACAAATGGAGCTAAACATGTACCATACAGGTAGGAGAAAACAGACTGGGACACTTGTTTTTTTACCAATATTAGTGATGTCAAAAAATTCTTTCTCTTTAGGATCTTATACACATATTTTATTTGTAGCTTTTCATGTGAACTTACAAAAGGCGGATGAGGTTTATTGCTATTCAGTTTTCCAAAGACATAACGGAGAAAGAGAGAACACGTAATCAAAGCTGGCGGCAACAAGATTACACAAGCTGAATGGTGTTGACAGGTTTACTGTCATCTTTGTGTGCTGTTGATGTCATTCTTAGTGCTCTGCAACATACTGTATAAAGTTAAATTTGCACCTCTTCTGTCTAAAATGTCTAAAATATCGACTCTGTCAAAACAAGAAAAAACATGGTTTAAAACATTTTAGAAAACACATTTCTTACTGATATTATTTTGTATTATTTAGGGATAGTAAGCTTACAATGCTGCTTCGTGATTCACTTGGGAACATCAACTGCAGGACAACAATGATAGCGCACGTCTCAGACTCACCTGGTCATTATGCTGATTCACTCACCACTGTCCAGCTCGCCTCCCGAATTCACCGCATGAGGAAGAAAAAGTCCAAGGTCAGTAGAACCTTATAGGGTAAAACCATTTGTATTAAATAAAAACTGTTCTACTTTACATTCAAGATTGTCTTTGCACATATGCTTTTGAAGTGTTTAAAAAAGCAAAAATGTTGATAGGTGTAAATATAACCGTAAATCTGGAAATTTGAAGAACCACAATAGAAAGAAGAACTAGATTACTAAAAATAAGAAAATAATAATAATAATACTTGGTATCAGATTATAGATATTTATTTACTGGCAAATCCACAATAGATATAGATACAGATAATGTTCATGTTACACTATTTCCTTTGACAGAAAATTATACAGTAATTCAGTATGACATAAGAAAAATCTTAAATGATTATTAACATTGATATTTAGGTATAATTACTATATCTCATAGGCAACCTAGGTCATATTATTAATGCTATTTTATGCTTTATTCCTTGCTCAGTATGCATCCAGTTCATCTGGAGGTGAAAGCTCCTGTGATGAAGGAAGGATTCGCCGCCCCCCACATTTAAGACCGTTCCATCCACGGACTGTGGCCCTGGACCCAGATCTACCCTCATTACTGAGTGATCCAGATTACTCCTCAAGCAGTGAACAGTCGTGTGATACTGTTATTTACGTTGGCCCTGGTGGTGCTTCAATTTCTGATCGAGAACTCAGTGACAACGAGGGTCCACCAGCCTTTGTTCCTATTATTCCATCCCTTAACAGAAAACAGCGTGGTAAGGAAGGCCCAACTGACCGAGACCATTTCAAGTGCAACACGTTTGCTGAGCTTCAAGAGCGATTGGAATGTATTGATGGGAGTGAGGAACCAAGTGCTTTTGTTGGTGAAGCTAGAGGAAGCCAAGTAAGCCCTAAGAAGGACATTATCTCAATAAAGCCCAAAGAAGGGTCCATTTCGGTTGCCTTCAAGGCTCCTACCAAAACATCTTCTTCCCAGCAGGACAATATATTATCCAAACAGCCACTTTCTGCTCACAGTAAACTGCCCGGCAGCCCCAAACACAAGTCCAGAAATGAACATTCCAAATGGCAAAACGCCTCAATGTCAGATGGAGATATGCCAGTGACTGCCTGTTGTACAAGGGCAGATAATGAAAAGGGGCTGGTAACAGATAGCTTAGCTCCATGCTCCCCACAGAAACAAGATAAATTAGGAGCATTTCAAAACTCAGAACCAGTAGTGAGAGAAAAGGTATTCTTCAACAGGAAACAACTACCCAAGCCTGCTCCTCCACCCCCACAAGAAATGGACAGTAAAAGGGCTAATAGTGAATCAGAAGAAAAGTCTGCCATAAGGATACCACCCATTGGAATGAGCCATCAAGTACAGAAGCAGTGTGGTTCAGGTGGCAGCTCTCCTCTTTTGAGCAGGGTTCATCATCTAAACCCCAAGACCCCACTAGAGGTATGCCAGCTAAAGTCCACACTTAGGGAGCGGGATATCTTAAGGACTACAGTAACTCTGCAGCAGCCAGTTGAGCTGAATGGAGAGGATGAGCTGGTGTTCACCCTTGTAGAAGAACTATCAATTGGAAGTATTATGGACAATGGAAGACCCTCCAGTATCATAAGCTTCAATAGTGATTGCTCTGTACAGGCCCTTGCTTCAGGATCTAGGCCAGTAAGCATAATTAGCAGCATCAATGATGAGTTTGATGCATATACATCCAGTGTGGGTGCCTCTCAAGTAAATATTGAGATGGTAGCACCATTTTCAGAGGAAACGTTTGTCTCCTTAGACAGCCGTGGTTCTTCTATCAGTTCTTGGCTTAGTGAAGTAAGTGTCTGCACCATAGAGAGTGAAGGAGCACAGTCTGCAGATGTCTTCCTTCCCGATGGTACACAAATTGACCCAGGAAGTGCTTTCTACCTTGATTCTCTTGGCATGTTCCAAACCAGTCCCCAGAAGGAACCCAATAACTCTTTGAATGATAGTGGCTTTAGTTTCTCAGAACTAGATAGTGACAGTGCCACTTCAAGTAAACTCTCACTTAGTAAATACTCATCCTCTCCAGAGTCCACAAAAGCTTCCATCAGAAATACTTTAAAAATGGCAAAACCAAATAATATTAATTCATCTCCAACCCAGACCCTGCAAGATCCGTGCAGTGTCCATTGCAGTCTTCCCAGGAAAATGAAACCTACCTCATCCACAGTCCAGACTGGTAGCATCACTGAGAGCAGTAATGGTAGCAGTTGGAGACGTGAACCACTAAGGCTAGAGGGCAGGTCAGATGACCCATGGCATCGAAAAGAGAATGTGTCAGAGTTGCCAGTGGCCTCAAATTCACCTGCTTCTTCCAAACAGTTAAAAAATGGAATGAGTGGCATTCCCGCTAGAAAAGCAGGCACAGACTTTAACAGTATTTCACGAATACCCACAACACAGGGGTCTACTTCATCCCAAAGAGTGGTAGATGGATGTGAAAAATCCAGCAGCACCAAAAAGGTGGAGACACCCAGCAAAATGCCACAGCTCAGAAGAGGTGCAACCACACTTGGGACTGTTCCAGTCATTCATACATCTGTTGATGTCAAGGTTGGCCTTGACATTGGATCATCAGGTAGCTGGAAGTTTTCATCTTTGGAAAAAAATGGGAAAGCAAATCAGCTGGACAATAGTATGCTGCCCGGTGGTGTATTACCTCCTCCACCTCCAGTGCGTAAGTCCAGTCTGGATCAGAAGAATCGAATCTTGCTACCACCAAGTGCCTTAAAGTCTGCGTGTGAGACAGGAAAGTCACTGGTACTCAGGCCTGCAAAGTCAGAGGATGAATATGATCTGCGGTACAGAGGAGACTCCCACACATTAAAAACATCCAATTTAAGATTAGATCATAGTTTACTAAAAGCAACATCAAGTCTCAAAGCCAGAGGAGCAAGAGGGGAAGCTGGACAAATGTATGGAAGCCAGGTATCCCTAGAAAGGTCTGACAGTTTGACATCTTTAGGATCTAAACCTGTGTTCAGTCGAGAGAACAGTGGGGCCAGTCTTAGTGGAAAGTCAAGCAAATCTGTTACTAAGTTTGGATCACCTGTTGCCACCTCTTCCCCAATCACTACCTCTCCAAATCCCTGTGTTAATCAATTCAACATGGGAAAAAATGGGCCGATCAAAAACGGCCTTAATGCAAGACCAGTGCCTGTAAATGGAAACAAAGCTCGCACATTATCTGCAAGCAATTCCAAAGCCCTAAGTTCCTCAACCAAGTCTCTCACAACATCTGCAACAAGGAATGCTAGCCTCCCACCTTCAGGAAAGAGTGCATTACTTCGTGCAGGAGCAGGATGTAATGGTAAATCTACAAGGGGAACTATTATGGGTACTAGGCAAGCCATGCGAGCAACTAACAGCCGAGTAGGTGAGCTGGCAGGTAGTCCTTCTGGAAAACAGCCAAGGGGATCTGGTGATTCTGACAGTGGGAATGACAGTGGTGTGAACCTTAATGATGACAAGCCTACACCTATCCCCATCCTGCCTTCTCCTTATAGCAAGATCACTGCTCCGAGACGGCCACAGAGGTACAGCAGCGGGCATGGAAGTGACAACAGCAGTGTCCTGAGTGGAGAGCTGCCCCCTGCCATGGGACGAACTGCACTGTTCTACCACAGTGGAGGGAGTAGTGGGTATGAGAGCATGATCAGAGACAGTGAGGCCACTGGAAGTGCATCTTCAGCTCATGATTCTATGAGTGAAAGTGGGATATCTTCCAATATGCGGCTCAGGAGCTCAAAACCACCCAAAAAGAGATCAAATGGTAAGTAGTATGTAATCCTGTAGTTTTACAAGGATTTTTTTTTCATAGTTTCTTAGGACCTGTACCTACTCATTATCAGTCTGTGTGACACTGATACATTTTCATACATACTAGCAGGTAGATAAATCTCTCCTCTGTGATGTGTCTTATTTTCTTTCACCAAGAAGTCTTTAGTTTACATTGCTTCATTTGACATGTTTTCCACTCTGGCCATCAATACATCCATGTATTGTGCTGTTTCATGTGTTCACATTTGTCTTACGTCTCAATGTTTTTTTTTTAACAATGTTTGTTAGTGTTCATACTGTAACCCGCACTCTCCACATCATCTGGATGTTCTAGGCATTCAGAGGCGGCGTCTCATACCTGCTCCTTTACCAGACACCTCCTCTCTGGGAATGAAGGCTGGAGCCACAGGCCAGTGGGTGGACCTGCCTCCTATATCTGGCCCATTGAAAGAGCCCTTCGAAATCAAGGTGTATGAGATTGATGATGTAGAGCGGTTGCAGCGGCGGAGACAAGAACAGCCAACAGAGGTGAGTAAATGAGGATGTCTGTGAGATCCAAATTAAACTGCTCAGGTTTTGGCACAGTGTATTTTCTGTTATGATGCAATGTTTTCATTATGACTACTGGCTGAAAATGTTACTGTTGATTCACATGTTGAGTCTTCTTTAAGTAAAACAGTTGAACTTTCCCAGATATTATTTTTATTTAATTTTTTTCTGGTCATTCTATCATTTCCAAGTCCCCAGCCACTATTTTGAAGTTGATCATATGAGCATTAGCTGAGCAATATGCATCACTCTTAAAGCCCTTGACATTGAAAGAAGTATGTGTCAACCCCTTACATCTTATTAAAAGATGGTGATAATTTGTTGGCTCAGACTCTTGACCTTCAGATGACTGTGTCTGAATATGTGTTACCTCATAGCTTCATGTGTAAAGAGAAAAAAATGACTAAGATTTGTGTGACTTTGAAAGTAGGACTCATGGTTCGGGAGACCAGAACATTAAATTCTGTGCCAGAGTTGGTTCTCCCTTTGCTGCTGTAATAGCTTCCACTCTGTTAGGAAGGCTTTCCGCAAGATTTTGGAATTGGGGATTTGCCCATGCAGCCACAAGAGCATTAATGAAGTCGGGCACTGATGTTGGGTGAAAAGGCCTGGTGCACATTCAGCATTCTAAGTCATACCGAAGGTTTTCAGTGGGGTTGAAGTCAGGGCTCTGTGCAGGCCACTCAAGTTCTTCCACACCAACCTGGCAAACCATGTCTTTATGGAGCTCGCTTTATGCACAGCAGCATTTTCATGCTGGAACAGGTTTGGGCCTCTGGGTTTCAGTGAATGAAAATCATAAAGATATTCTATATGGCTGTGATGGTCAGGTGTCCACATACATTTGACCATATTCTGTATACTCTAGATTTGTTTTCACAGTAACATAGTACAACATCTATAACCTTATTTGGTCAGAAACCAGCAAAACCCCAAAACAGTCAAGAAGAGTTTTTGACCTAAATCTCGTTTCTACACAAATGCACAATTATGTCTTCCAGCTCAGAATACTGGATGCATGTTGAACTATGCATATTTATATTTCATTATAGACCTAACATTTTCATCCCTCTTCTTTTTTTCTGCAGCAGTCGATTCAGGATGTTGATAAGGTACGTTGATCAGGCCAGATGGATATAACTTAATGATATAAGTGAATAAAAACAAGTGAATAAAAAGTTGGAGGTGCTATTAACAATTCATGTTATTTGAGGAAGCATGTGTTAATGTATTACAATACCTGGAAAATGTTGTATATCCTTATAAATATCACTGTATCTGCTGTATCCTGTAACTCATTTGTAGAGTAAATGCTGGACTCTGTTGCAGTTACACAATACATTCACTAATGTGAGTCTCTAAATTATTTGAAATGGGATTACTTTACCTTGTTTTTTACAACTCTCCAATCACCTCTCTCTGTAGGGTCTGCTGTATTTTAACACAAAGCTGAAGGATGTTGAACGGCGGCAGCAACAGATCAGTGATCTCAGAATTAAACATGGCACTCTAAAGGAAGAACTGGAGGACACCAAAGTCAGACTGATGATGGACCCCAGAAAGTGGATTGGAGAGTGTGAGTTTTAAAGTTAACATTTAAGTATTACACATGAGTCAAGTCATTTTAAATTTTCTCCATTAAGTAAAAATCAATTGTGCCCCATACAGTTGAGGTGGACCAGGACTTGGACCCGGAGTCACAGGAGTACTTGGAGGCACTAGAGCAAGTCACGAGTGAACTGGAGTACTGCGTCAACCTATGCAAGTCACGCGTTATGATGGTGACCTGCTTTGACATAAGAGTAGCATTGGAGATTCAAGAAGGACCGCGAGAAGTGGAGGTATGAATATAGGATGGGATAGAAGTAGAGATAAATGACGAGGTGTAGAAGTGAGAAAGAGTCTTGGAAGTCTGAATGGAAGGAAAATGAAATGTAGCAGCCAATTCACTGACACGAAGAACAAAAAAGACAAGGAATAAACTTAAAAGACTTGAGCACTGAACACTACATAGAGGAGGATTGTGTTATCTTTGAGAAATGACTGGTACTGGTAATATATAGTGCCTCGCTCTGTGTAATGGATTTGAATGGAAAAAAGCAACAACCTGATATTTTTGGATCATCTAATATGTTGAAACAAGACAGACTGTCATCATTCAGCCAAGAGTTTTTTCTGCTATACCACAAAGTGCCTTTGTGATATAATTTCAATCATTATTTTTTGTATTGGTGCTAATGCTCTAACCAGCATACCTAAGCCAACCCTTAACATATTACTTTTAAGAAGAAAATGATTTTATATTACATTGTATAGTGTATTTATATGATTAAACAGTCTGTAAAATACCATGTTTTGTGAGAATATTAAAGGCAAGGGGAAAGGAAAGCAATAAGCTAATGTTATTGCATTTTCCTAGACTTTGCCTTTCTCCTGTACTATCACCTTTCAGCATTTTGTCATCTAACCTCTGAAGCCTTATGTTCTCTTTCTAGTGACTGTGTGTGACTTTCTAACTTACATATCAATCTAATCTGTGATGTCTTTTAAAGAGCTATGTTTATAATACTATTGTAAGTCAACCACTGCCAACCTTGGTTGAACCCACGCTTAACATAAATCCCTTCAACTTTGACTCAGTTGCCTTGAGTAATCTAAGGTGAATAGAACATGACACATGATCATATCTGTATAAGAACACATTCTAATATGATTGATGTCTTGCATTTGGTGTTCATTTTCACACTCTCTTTGTCTCTCTTTCTTCACTCAAATTGAATGTACATAAGGATTTATTTTAAAAATTCAATGACAACCCAAAAAACAAAGCCCAAAATGTGACTTATCTGGCTTTTTATCTAATTTACAGTTAAATCCAGTCATTTTGCATGACCATTCAGTGCGATCTGGTTAAAAAATGATGTTAGCTCTGGTGCTTGTTTACATTTACTGAGACTGCAGCAGTGTGAATTCATCATTGGGCCCTGTAGACTAGCTGTTGTTTGCATAAAGCAGCTCATGATTCATGCAGTCTGACAGGTTGTGTAGAGTTCAGCAAAGACTGAGATGTCTCTCAACCAGTAGATAAAAGAGCAACAGCTAAAAACCTAATCCATAAATAGTTCAAAATAGATAATAAATTTGCTTTTCAGAAGCTGAGGAAGAGGTGATCATGATCGTCCAGTGAAAATGAAGAACTGAAATAGTCAGCATTTGCCATTGTTACAAACCATGCACTGATTAAATTTACTATACAAAAGTGCTACAGATGTTTTAACATTGTTTTATTGAACCACTGTGGATAAAATACACTGGAGTACTAGTGCCAGGCATTGGTTCTATGCATTCTTGCAGTCTGTTAATGTAGAACCTCAAAATGCTTTTGCCTTTAGCACAAATGCACTGGCCTTATTTGGATCTTCAGAGCATTTCTTTCTGCCTTTTTTAAATGCTCTTTACAGATTAACTTGCCTAAACTCTCACAAATACCTCTGTATTCCTGATGTCATGGAGGCAACTGTACAGGTGTAGATTGTCCACAATGGCTGTTTGTTAAATGTCTTTCAAAATATATTTGTGAGTGACTTTTGCATACCAGCATAATTACGAAGGTGGTTATTTCTACTGTTCATCAGATCTTATTAGAAAACCTTTTCCTTGTTAACCTTTACAAGTATACATGCTCAGGCCCTTTCTTACAATGCTGCATGAGATTTTTTTTTATTATTTCTTAGATACATTCTTGTTCATTTTTACATGTATTTTTTAATGACGATGCTGGAGTTCACTGTCATGGGCAGTTATAAACATGAATTAACCAACTAACACCAAACAAAACTTTTTTTATTCTAAATGTATGTTATGTCATATTTCATATCAGATCATATTTTCTAATGTTTTTTGGTTTTGTAAAAGATTTTCAAACTGTGTAAAAATGTATGATACTGCAACTTGGTATGACTTTTTCTGTTGTGAATAAAAACATGTTCCTTCTTATTGTTGTGTGCATCTCTGTTTGAAATACAAATAAGCAAAACTTCAGTGTGCTATGTAGGTTGATGGCCTTAAAAATACTTTAAAAGAAATGCAGAATTTTTTTATGGTAATGAAATACCATAAAACCATAACAAGGCAGGTTTCATTTAATGGTATTTAGTTATTTGGATGAAATATCAATTAAAATATTACAAAGCTTCAAAGTTCCAAATATGTGCCAAAATGTTTGTGTGCAAAATGTAAAAACGGTCAGTTTTTAATCTCTCTAATGATTGACGACAGTGCTGTGGCACATTGCAAAGCAGCATGAGTGTTACTCACGCTGTAGGAGGAACTGTGGAACTGCTATAGCTTAATATAGGTGGATTAGAGGTGTTACGTCAAACTGTTTGTATTTTTATACATATATATTAAAATACAGTGGCCTATCTCATATGACCGCCTTTGTTATCTTGTAGAACTGTAGTGTAGGTGTCGCAACCATAAGACTAAAATCTGGGATAGTTCATTCTCTATGTAATTTTTATTATATTTATCACATGCACATATTTTAGGACATACAGCCCCACAAATGCTCAGTAAAGAAAAAGGGTAGTGGTACGTAATCCACAGGTGTTGAATTAGGAGAAGTAGTGAGTGCCGTGGATGATTATTAACTTTGCTAGCAAAACATGCATGCATGCACACACACCACAAGCTACCCTGTCACCCCATAATCCTGTTGTGCTGCCACCTGCTCTGAAGTTTACACACGAATGCGCTATTTGATTGAGGACCCACTCTTGTATGCACACGCACATGTGCACACACACTCACACACCATGTTTAGGTTAAGAACCATACGATGGCCAGGTTACAGAATCCCAACTGAGAGATACAGGCCAGCTCAGAACACAATATGTTCTTGGCAATGAACGTAAACTGCACAGTCTAATTACTGTATAATATGGTCTTCCCCATTTATCCGATTATGATTATGGCGCTTGCCAGAGTTTTAGAGGATATCCTCGCAATGTGTTCTTCTAATACATTTCAGCAGAGCTGCTTAAATTTAGACTTGGACTGCATATTGCTAGGTAATCCCCTACTTAAAGAGCAAATACAATAACCTCAGCCTGCTCCCATCTTTCCTCCCCACTGTTGATTTAATTTGATTGAAACCAGAGCATACAGTAGTAATGATTTGGCTTCTCTGTTGTAGCATCTGGCTTCTATATTGCTAATCAGATCTGTGGCCTTTAGTCTTGCTGGCTGTGAGTGCTTTTTGACAGCAGGCAAGAGGCTTGTATCCTTCAAATGACAATTATTAAACTGTAAATATTATAATTTAGGAAAATATCTAATCTTAGACATGGTTTCATTTTGCCTTTGTCTCTCCTTGTTATTGTCATGATAGCTCACTTCAATATGGCACAAACACAACACCAAACATTTGACATGCCACTTTTTTTTTTAACCATTTGGATCTCTTAAGCCTAGTATACATTTCAACACTCTTCAAGCAGATTAGCCTGGCAGCAGCACATACAAATGTTACAAATATGATGTTCAAATTCAATTTTTGTGGCTTTGTCAAAAATCATGGAACGTTAGGAATCATGGAACGTTTCCTCTTGTAGTTCCCATGATATGTGTTCTAGTGTGTGATGAGGGTTTCTGCTGTTGTTGAGGAAGTTTGGCTTGCAGGGAAAGGTAATAAGTGCCATGGTTTGACAACACCATGGAGACACTCCATACTGACTGTGAGAGTTGTGATAGGTTGTTATGCTGGTAGATCAGGGCTTTTTAAAGGCTACTTTGACCTTGAGAACCTCTGGCCTCTCCTGTGGTGAGGAACATGAGAGCAGTGCAATGAGGGAGAGTTAAGGAAAAAGTCAGTATGATTCCCTGCAGATTTAGTCAAGCTGAAGCTGTTCAAATTGATCAAAATTTGTAATTGATCAAAATGCAGACTTGGAGTTGCAATTTTTTGTACACTGTACTTTGTACACTGATAACTGCTGCTAGGTAACTAGGTCCAAATGTTCAGTTGTGTGGAATAATAAAAAAGAATAGGGAAAAAAAATTAACAGCTGGCAGGACATTTGAAAAGATATATGAACCACAATATATACATCTGGCCCCATAAACCAAATTATCAGCAATTGATAGTTGGGTAATACCATCCCATGCTCTCAACCTTGAAAATTAGATGCTCTCTGTGCCTTTTTTAACCCAGTGAGGTGAGTGCATGGCCCATAAAGAGGAAGTGATCTTTAGATTTACTTCCTCCAGTCATTTCTAATGAGCAGAGCTACCCACACCTTAACGATGCAGGGTCTCTCATTTGGTCACTCCCATAAAAATGCATCTTTGATTTGTAGGGGAACCTAAACCAATCGCTATATTGCTTAGGGAGATCAAGGAGAACATTATCACCCCCTGTGTAATTTATTTTGGTTTGGTCCTGACATGAAATATTAATGTTTTAATTTAGCTAGGTCCTTATTTGCTCTACATTCTCAAAGGTTCTTTTTAACACCTTTGTTTTCTTCCACTGCATGGTTTGAATATTTATCTGCTTGTTTAAATGGCTCCAATGATGGCTACCCAAGAGTTCACAAAATTAACATTGTTTTTAACCATTGGTGGACAATAGACCTTGATGAAATAATTTATGTTTACTTATATTTTTAGAATAATCTATAATATCGCCTTATGAACAAGCATAATTCCTTTTCATTTTATGATACTACATATGCTGTTCTGGTGCTGTGGGGTTGTTTGTGCCACCCACTGTCTTAGTGAGTTAGAAGATTAAAAGAGAATTTATGAGTGCCCTCTATTCAAGGGGTTGTGCGGTTGGCCCAGGCATTGTTAGCAGGCCTGCAAGACTAGCAATTTACAACTCTGCAATCAGACTGAGTTCACCTTCGATACCAGGGCCCAGCTCTTTTAAGGGGAGCTATAAACCTAACCAAATGCTGCCACTTACTCTAAGTAATTAAAACAAGCTGGTTTGGAAAGAGACCTTAAATTACCTGAGTATGTGGGTGAAGTTTAACACATTGCTTCTCATTGCCTTCAGGGGTGCTGTAACTATTGACAAACCTTAACAAACACACACATCATTATCCAGCAGTTCCCAACCAGTCCTTCCCACTGCTTAAGGCATGGCCGTCTCATGGGACTTGGGTCATGGAACGGGCTTTCGGTTTTGGGAGATGGTGTTGCACCAGGGATTGAAGCAGACCCTTTGAAAACCACTGTAGAAATTAACAGACTAAAGAGTAGTATCTATGCATGAACCCTGTGGATAATGATTATGTCTGATTCCAAGAAATCAGTTAAGCCATATAGCAATAATAAGGGTCTGTATAATTTACAGCTGGATCTCATTTGTGTAAATTCTCTTCATGAGTGAAACAAAGTGATGGTCCAAAAAGCATCAATGAAAATCCCAAAACAGACAGTTAAATATCAAAAGAACATTCACAAGCCAATGCCAAACACCTTCATGTTTTAAACAGTCCTCTGTGTATTTGTTGCACATTCCTCTACACACAATGGCCTTGTTTGTGTGTGACTCTGACAGGTCTGGTGTGTGTAGGTCTGGTGTTTGCCTAGTCACCACCCAGGAGTCTGGAGTAATGGAGACACACAGCAACCACAGTACTGATCGGAGCTGACAGCAACCTGGCAGCAGTCAGGCAGGCTGGGGCATCCTCATCATTGTCCCCTCTCCCATACCCCGTTGGGCTCCATTATAAAGCAGGAGAGGAGCATGCTAGGTGGCCAGAAACAAGTGACCCTGACAAAATTAGACCAAAATGGTCCAGCAAAATTAGGTCTAATGGACTGCAAGTGCAACAATGAACAAACTTGGTGATGTAATTCATTCTCTCAAATGCATACGATGTGGTTAGGTATATAAAGACTTACAAAAGGCAGTCTATCATGCGCCCATGTATCAGATCATATATTTGTATAAAAATCCTGCTTAATCCCCTAACCTTCTTGTCACAACTGCCACCATAAACACTAGGCAGAAACACAAAGTTACTCAGTCCTTTAGAAGCAGTGCATGCTGCTGTTTGGACGAGTTAGTTGTGATGTATTTTGAGCTTAGAAGTTGTACTTGTGCTGGCTTACTGGCTTAAGAAATTGCATCTGAATTATTATTATGATATTGCTTTAGTGGATATTATGGATATGCTTATTTCGCTACAGAGCATGACACATTTTTCACACTGCTGTGACTTGGTTCTCATATGAGATATCTGCAGATCATTGTATCATTGTGTCAGCATGGGAGAACAAACCTATTAATTTGATTGTTATACTGTATATTCCAAGTATAATGCATTTATAGTGCGTGTCTTTACGCTAGTCCCACAGTCATGTCTGTAACATCGTATCAGTGATATCAGACTAGTCACTGTCACTCAGTCACACTCATTTTTTGCCCCTGGCCACACTGAAGGGACACGAACCAAAGATATTCTGTTTTGTAACACATTATAAGTGCAGAATAAGTGCAACATATTATAAGTGGATCTACAGTATTTTATAAGCTGATTGTGGTTATGAGTCATTTTACCATATTTATTTATTTTTTCATAATGATATAAAATGTAACTGTAGCAGCAAAGAATAAATTATACAGGATTAAAATTTTTGTGTGTGTGCAGGATTAAAATTTGTGTGTGTGTGCAGGATTAAAAAGGTTGCGTCACTGTGAATGCTTTTCAGCATTTTGGGTTCGGAGTGTTTGTGTTTTTTCATTAATGATACTTATGGGTAATCAGAAAAAACACAAATCACATGACAAGCCCAAATATGTGGTTTCATGCCAGCTCTTGCTTCTACTCTTACAGTGACTCTGTCTCCATCAGGTCCCAGGCTCCTAACAGATGGGCTCCTCTAATGAAAAAGAGCCCTTTTAATTAGCCTGTCCGAGGACATTCTCTTACCTTGCACAGCCCTCTTTCCAATAAAGTTTCATTGACTGAGCCCTATCCTGAGCTCCCAGCAACTGCCATCTGTTGGAGAGGGACTCCAGGATGGCAGGGTGGCCACTGGTGCTCCTTCCTACACCAGTGAGCCAGAAAAGGGGCCAAAAGATTCAGGCAAGAGTCTGGTTTTGAGAGAACCTACCCTTGCCACCTTGCCCCATCTCAGTGGTAGACTTAGCAGTGATTTTTGGCAAGGTTATGGGGGACATTCATCATGTATGTTACAACCCCTTAGGATAACAATGAAAACTGAAATTAAGTGGAATTGACAGAGGGAGAAATGGAGGTTAGGTGTGCCATAGGCATGAATAGCTGCTTTAGATGGTGAAGGACCATTCTACTGCATCCTAACTGTCAGGCTGCTTGTGTTCCATCTACAGGATGTACATGTCATACCCTTAAAAAGACTGGATTTATATACAAAGGAGAGGCTTAAATACATATATATATCAATGAGCCATGCGGAAGATGTTTCTTAAAGGAAGAATCCTTTAAGAAAAAAAGACATTTATTTTGTCTGAATAGCTCTTAGTATATTGCATGTTTCAATACTGTCCATGTTCTAACTTGCATCGTGTCCTTTTCTTTCTGTCTTATGACATTAAAGCCAAACATCAGTAGTTGTCATTATATAAGACATGTGACATTAGATCTGGTTTGGTGAGGCTTAATGATTATTGCACTGAATGTGTTCTGTCCATCAGTGTATAGGGTTGAAGATGGAAACAATTCCAAGGGCCCAGAGGAGACAGGAGGCCAAGGAGACTGTCTAAGGGTCTGGGATTTGGGGGATTAACCTGTCAGGGGGCCCAAAATTCCAGCTGGTGCCCCTGCTTTCCATAAAAGGTGAGTTTATTCTGTGCATTCTGCAATGCAACAAGCAAAACTTGTCAATCCAGTTAAGTTGTATAAGTGCCCCATTTTCTCTAAGAGATTTTTCTTGTGCTTTGATGATTTTCCCCAACAGAAAACACAGAAAAAGTTGTTTCGTATCTCTCATTTCAGGATAAATTGCTTATCTACACTGAAAAATAGTAAAAGAAAAAAATGTGAAGGAAATTTCTTTAATTAAACTATACAAAGAACAAGAAAGTACAAGTTTTTTTTTTTTTTTTTTACCTTATACCAGGTTTTCATCACAGAAACCTGGTATATTCAGCTGATCAGTAGCTTCAGTCACAACCCAAAGCTGTGGACAAGTACACAGATGCGTCACAATTAACGGGACTCCTTTCAGCACAGCAAATGAGAAATATGTCCTTCAAAGCACACCTACAGACATATTCATGAAGTAAACATCAGGAACTGTTGTTGGATTTTTACAGAACAGAAGAACAGAATTTGCATTTAGAAGCTGTAGTTCTCATTCACAAGTATAGAATAAGTATTTTCATTTTAGCCATCAGACAGACAAGGTGAGTTACAATAATGCATCCAATTATAGGCCAGTTCAGTGATTCAGTATAGTTTGGTGATGCTTCTATGGCCTGTACTTTGTGCTATAATGTTCAAATCAGAGATGCACATTTATATTTATATATATATATATATATATATATATGTATATATGTATATATATATATATATATATATATATATATATATATATATATATATATATATATGTATATATAATGTGTGTGTGTGTGTGTGTATATAGTAAAATTCTGCGGGCTCAAATTCAGTTTGCTTTTATACACTCTACATTTACATTTCAATAGTAGAGATGTTTTTCTTGCTGACTTAGATCTAGTTCACATTAGAGCAGGCGTGCTGTCTGTCAGGCTCTGGAATCTGTCTGCTGCGACACTGCTGTCTTAGTGACAGGATAAACACTGTCTGTTTCTCTCTCTCTCTCTCTCTCTCTCTCTTTCTCACTAATAAATATATAAATGTGTATCTTTCTTTGTAGGACACACAAACAACACACACAATCACACAATATGCTCCTGTAAAAGAGGTTTCCATTTAAATATAGCCCAAGTATGAAGCAATATATTCTAATTTAAACATTTAGGAAATATATTCCACAAAGCAGTTTCCACACACACACATACGCACACACACACACTATGTCACAAGCAAGCATAAGTGACATGATAAGAATCACTGAAAAGCCAAATTATATAATAAGTTCAAGTCCTTCTGTCTTTTGTCATATCTTTTCCTCTCTATGCATCAATTAAACCTCCTCTATCATCCTATCTCTACAGTCACTGAAACACAGGCATTGCATGCTGAGAAGTGGTAGCCTGACTCATGCTGTGGCAACAGTTCCTGTGATGGAAGCAGGTCTGGCAGGATTCATGATATCCTGCTATTATTTTATATGAGTTAGCTGGCAGGTAGGAGATCTCTTCTGTCTCATTTTTATTCATGGCTGGTCAAGAAGAAAACAAGAGGAAAAATCTGGTGTTCGATAGAGACAGAAGTGGCCGTGTTTTCAGTCTGCCCAGCTTGGACTGGAGTTAGTGCTCACTTGAGTCGTTTCAATAACGCTTTTGACTTAAGTGGCTAAAATGATCAGAAAGCAGTGGAACAATCATAAGCATTTTCTTTTTATATTACTGGGTGTATTATCGACATAAGGTATGTGTCTATTCATGAAGTAGCTTTTGCCCTACCATGAATACAGTATCATTTACAGTAAATAAGTAATTTGTTAAAAAACAGTGCCAGTTATTTAACTGGCCACTAGCCATGGCCAGTTTTCTGTCATTCCTGACGACAGGCAGGAATATTGAAAAATATGGTGGGCTGCTTTGATAGCATGCTCAAGAGCTAATTATTATGCTTTATAGCACAAGTTCATGGACAAGAAATCCCACAGGACACTAAAATCACAAAGATAAATTTAATGGATGCTCTTTTATGTATCTGCCATATTTCTACAGTAAGCCTAAGTGTAATTTTGCCTGACCCTTACCTCAGATATTCATTAAATACTGCTGAAGCAGAGAGCTGGAACGTTTCAGTTAGCAACCAGTGATTTGATTTTTTTTTAAAAACATGTCCACAACTTTTGATGACAGGAACTATTTTACAGTGTATGAATGTCAACAATTAAAAATACATTTAGCAGTATACATTTCCAGACAAAATACAATTTTGTATTTTTTATACCTTTAAGCAATATTTCATTGTAAATTGCCTCATATATATTCAGTGAAATGTGGGTAGTGACTGAAAGAATAAAGTGGAGAGTATAGGCATTGGAAATGAAGTTCCTTTGCAGGGCTGCTGGGCTTAGTTTCTGTGAGAGGGTGAGCATAGTTTTGACAATCCAGGAGAGTGTCAGAGTAAAGTCTCTGCTCCTCCAATTTGAGAGAAGCCAGATGAGGTTGTTTGGGCACCTTAGAACGATGCTCCCTGGTTGGTCCTCAGTAGAGCTATATCAGGAACATCTCACAGGACCTGCTGGAGAGATTATATAAAAGTCAGATAGAAAAATTAATAATTCCATGGTCTTGATTAAGATTGTACAAACTGCTGCATATTTTCTGGGCACTAATGATAGGCCATCATGCAAGGGAATCAGGTAAATCCTCAGAAACCACACAGACTCCAAGCCAAGAAGGCTTTTTTCATTTTTGTGGTTACTGCAGATAATTTCCCCAGCTGTTAGAACAAGATGTTAACCTGACCTCCTCTCAAAGGATATATTTATTGTGTTTTAGTGTTTGTTGTTCCATTCTTGTGCCTGAGATGAAATAGTTGTATTGATTTGTTTGAAAGAGCAAATTAGGCCTTTGCTCTGGAGGTGCCTAAACAATTCATTTTGTACTGCGTAGCTTGTCTCCAAGCTTGCAGTGCTCTCAGCAGATATTTCTTTCCAGGTTTAATTACCACTGGTTACCTGGCTGGCGGGACAGCAGAAAACATGCCGTGCCCCTTTAATTAGCTGTCAGCTGGTGTAGGGCTACAGCTCATTGATTAGGGCATGATAGCTAATAAGACGTGAGGTCCCGAAGCTTCCTTTATTGAAATGGATGAGATGGAGCTGTTAGAGGTGCTGATGTAACGAAGCTGACAAATGACCATATAAATGTGTGTTCACTCAGCCTATGAAGGAACTGAATGATATTCATTTTTCCCCCAAATGATCTAGCCTTATATATTTTACACAATCAGTTGCAGACTGTTGAACTTTTGCCTGAGGCAGAATTGCTATCCAGACTTGTGCTTGTAAGATTTTTGGCAGAATCGATATTCACTTGCCTCCTTCTTCAATCCCCCTTCTGCCCCTCCTCTTCCTCCCCTCACAGTTGTTCATGAATATGGATGGCAAGCAAGTCTTGCTAGAATCGTTAATGTGCCACAAGACCACATAAATCACTTCAATATAAAAAGTTCAAATGAATTACCAGTAAATGTGGAAAGTCATGAGAGGGCTTGATAGGTACGTTATTTGCGTGAAGTTCATATATATCACAGTGAAAAGAAACGCAAATGATCTGTGATAATTCTAAAGCCATTGTGTTACAAAAATCAGAATTAACCCACCAACAGTTAGTATCTTGTCCCTATGGTAATCATAGCACATGGTAGATATTGGACGATAAAAATTGGCATAATGCTGAACGCTGGAAAAATGCCATCAACCTGGCTTTAGCATCCCTATTTCTGAAACAAAGTGAACTAGAGGGGGAGGTACCACCATCCCTCACTCATTTTCCCCTCTATTTCCTCCTCTCCTTCCTCTACAGAATTCATCTCACTGGATGTGATCACAGATTGATGAAGCACGCTGAAGGCTACTTTCTGGCGCTTCTGTATTCTCAGAACATGCATTTCTCTGCCACAGTTGGAGCAATAGTGACTGACACATGAAATAAAGTTGCTTTCAGGATGCTCTCAGAGTGCTTCAGGTTATTTACATCATGCACATTTCACACACATGGCCTGGCAGAGCCCCACATCAGAGACTGTTGGAGTCCTTTAAAGAAAATATTACATTTTTTCATTGCCAGGTATATAAATATGTGTACACTGTAGAATGAGCTCAGGACTACTGCAATATCCCAGACACTGGTTCAAGTTCAGGAAAGCTACAGCCTGGTGGGGGGTCTGGAACAGGCTTTTACAAGCTCCACAGTGCTGGCACAGGAGAGGGTCTATTGTCAGGGATGGGATACCATGAAAAATTCATAACACATGCATGCCACACTCATAGATGTCTGGAAGCAGTAAACAACATAGAGAGAGAGAGAGAGAGCAGTTGCTAGAAATGAACATGCTGCCTCACTTTACTTATGGTACCACCCACAGCTCTCTTTCTGCCTCTGTTGAGAATTCAGTTTGCAATGATTTTCTCATCGGATGGATGGTCTGTCCTCACCCCCTAATCTGTCCACATTCTAATCAATCATTTCTGCTCTGAATCTAATTCAATACTGATGGATATGTCTGTGCATGATAAATATCTCTAGACCGTATTCATGCAAAATGGCTGGACATTCATCTCCTTCAGATGGTATGGAATTTGAAATAAAGACTTTGATGAAGGACTTGATGAATTATTGTTCAGTATTTTATTGTATCATCATTTACAGTATTACTGATCAATTTCAGTGAAAGCACTATGGTTTAATGTTTTATCTATACGAGAATTTTTTTAATTTTTTAATATGTAGCTCAATTTACATGGCTACATATTAACAGAAATATTAAGTTATGGCCATCCAATATTGCTGACATAGTAATACTAGCCTCTATTTGATTCCTCCAAAACTGCCCCTGACAATAACAGAAAGGAATAGTGTGACTTAGGGGTTTTATGTCCGCCTTTCTAAAGGTATTCTGACTACAGTAATTTTTTAAATGTATTTTAACATAAATATGTCACTAAACACATTTAGGACTGTGTTGCATATTCAGCCATCAATACTTCTTCGAAGTGCTTTTCCCAACCCTGATCATGTATTACATTTATCTTGGGGAATTATATATTTGTGTGTTTGCTGAAATAAGAGTAATTAATCTCAGCACAAAAATAAACTGTGCTCAGTTTCTAATTGAGAAGTATTCAGTGGTTTATATTAGCGGTAAATGAAGTCATATGATGAATTAACATGATTAACATTATAATTCAATACCAATAATATTTATGTCAATTGTATTTATATGCATTTTAATAATGTAATAATTAATATAATTCATTTATTATTAACCTTGATTCAAACCACTTCAAATCCCTTGAGAGTCAGACCTCTATGCTGCATAAATCTGAGCAAAAGGATCAGGAAGAAGTGTGTTTTTGAATCATTATATACAGTGGATGTGTATATGAGGTCTGACATGAGTGGCCCCTTAACAGCTAAAATGTGAATATTATGCTTCTTTTGATGAATGCTTTATTTTGATGTCTTTTTGGTTCTTTTGTTTCTCTCGTCATGTTTGATTTGTTTTTAATTTCCTCAGGGATGTGGCGGGTGTGTGAATCACACGCTTAACTCCACTGAAATCTTGCTGAATTGCTGAAAGTGATAGCAGCTAACCCAATCAAATAGCTTTAACAGCTACGCTCTCCTGCTCGGTGTTGAATTAGATTAGGAGAGAGTGAATGCTGATATTAACCTAGTGATGTAATTACCACTGCAGGTTGAGTGCTAATGCAGTTTTTAGGCAAGCTGAATATTCCCCAATCTGATTAGTTGTTTACCCCTCCCTCTGGACTGGGTCGCATGCTATATAAAATGGAGGCAAGGCCACTGCTATATGTCTTTGCCTTTGAGGCTACTTTGTGGGGGAGACGATCTCTACCTGACCCTTACCTCTTGAGTCAGGTTTAGTTATGGTCAACCTCAACTCTAATGTCTTCCGTCAGCTCTTGGCAGCTTGACTTGTATTGATTGCGGCTTTGAATAAGAAGCACACTCATAGGGTGTCAGCCAGGAAACTGAAAATTCTGGGATTTCTACAGCCTATCCAGATTTACATTATTTTTCTGGATATTTGACCTCAAGCACAAAATAGCTGGCGCATCATAATGAGAAAATGAAATCCATGAGAGAATATTTTAATAAATACCATTGTAATTAAATATCCAATAACTCTTCACCAAGAGCAGCCAAGAGCAATAGTTTTGGTGAGAGAGGCTCAGTCTTCGTTGCAGGGCAAAAGAGGTTCTTATTATCCGTGTGTGTGTGTGTAGGTGGGGGGTGTGAATATGTGAATATTTCATTATTTGCAAGGTCCTGGACTATGATTGTGGCTCAAGGTCATGAATAGAGAAACAGGGTCATAACAATAGGCAACTGTGTCCACGCCAGCCGAGGTTGGCTCCAATGAAATTACACACCACAGGGAATTATGAGTATGACACTGCTGATAATCACAGAACAGCTTCACCGCAAACTGTGGAGGCAGCGACTTCACATCCACTGGCTGAAGGTGAACTACAAACAAGCAATAAGTCAGCTAACCAATAAGTCAGATGACCACTTCACAATGCAAGGAAAAAGAAAACATGTTATAATTTGATGAATAATTTAAAATGTTTTTTAAAATAGCAATGATGGTATTCAGTCTCTGCCTCCATAGTGTAAATTTGAAGCATATCAAATAAATTATGCATTATTCAGTGAAATTCATGACTATACCCCAGCACTCTTTGTTCTAATTTAAACCAGCCTCAGCCATGTTTTTTTAGTAATCCAAGCTGGTTTTGGTTTACAGTGGCTGTTTCTATCTCCTTTTCTGTAACTTGAAATGGCATCTTGAGCATAATTTTTTGTGTGCCTCTAGTTCTTTTGTCTTTTGTTTGGATACTTGCTTTTTGGCACAGTGCATGATGCGTCACACTCCACCTCTTTTGATAACAAACCAGCATTCCCTCTTTGCTTGGTTGACATGTTAACCCACTTTTTTGATCACCACTGTAAAGCCATGGCAATACTGAAAAGCATACATTGTATTAGTACTAGTACTACAATGTACTAATAAACAGAGAAGCCATGTAGATAGTTTAAGAACCTACAGTTTTCTACAACCTACAATCTTGAGTGACATCAAGATGTAGGTTGTCATTTTGCCCAATGCTGAATGGCTTTTATTCAACATGCTCAGAGTGGCAAATGTGTTCAATAAGCTTTCAAGATCAGCATAGCAAATTAAGTCCTTCATTGCTTTGTAGTTCATCAATACAGCCCACATTGACCTGAGTAAATCCATGAAATCAAAGCTCATCCCAGTCAGGCATTAATTATCTTATAAATTGCATTGGATGCCTTCCTAAATACAGGCTATGGCAATCAGTTTAGGTGGCAGTGTGTCCTCTAGACTGTCATGTTAATCACAAGTTTGCTTGCATATTGCATGGTTCCACCAACACTACTAACTGAGGTTGCTGCCATAGAGATATTTTCCATGGTATTTTTTTAGCCATACATTGTTTTAATTGTTCATATCAATCTTGATTTCTAAATTTTAATGACATACCATAAAAACAACATGTAACAGAAGTACATGACCTACAATGAAAAGGAGACAGAGACAAGGATGTAATGCTAGGAAATAAGGCAACACAATGAGATGAATTTGATCAGATTATTGATGTGATGGACAGGTTGATTCTCAGGAATGGAGGGGAGTGCCAAACCTGCCAAATGCTCATTTACACACCGACATGTCAGCGTTTTGTTCGAACTGATCCAATACAGGCCTGCTGACTTAATTACACACAGTGGCAGTCAATAGTCTCTGCATAACAGACATGATGTCCAAGTGTCGGAGATTAAATTACTGCACATTCCCTGTTCAGCTTGTTGTAGGCTGCATGTTTTAATCGTGTGTGTTTTCATGTTGCAGTATAATGACTTGGAAAATGGCAATTTGATGATACAGTGCTTTGTTAAAGACTGTATAAAGTTCCTCAAACAACTAATCTGTATCTTTGAAGTTCTTACTGTATACAAAAAACATCAGTGGCTACTGATGTTGGTGAGGAAATTATTTCTGCGCAGAAATTATATGGATTATCTAGAAAATAGTCAAATATAGAACAGAACATTACAGAAAAATTAAAATACAAAAGTGTCAAACAAAATGTCTGGTTGTGTTTCAACCGAATGCGTGGTTTACTTTGTCTTTGTCTGTGTCCACAAAACACACATTAGCACAACACGAAGCAGTGTATGCTAATTCAAACATTTAAGAAACATATATCTAAAACAAAACAAAATGTAAAAAAATTTTACGGTGACCTGAGGATTAAGAACTATTTAGGTACACACACGTGCACACACACCTTCCTCCAGGAGGAATGCCCATGTGTGAATAAGTGTCTGTGCATGTGTGTGTATGTGTGTATACCTAAATAGCTCTTAATCCTCAGGTCCCCATAAGAATTTTTTACATTATATTTTTATGTTTTATGAGGAAATCCACGCTCCACAGACACAGAGAGAAAACTTCACAAAGACTGTAATTCAGGATTGAACCCTGGCGCTTGAGCTGAGAGGCACACACACTCCTTGCTGTGCCACTGTGCTACGTCTAAAATTAGGATTTCTTAGTAGTTTGATCTTGAGATCTCTAGTTCTGCTTCAGAGGACAAGAACCATGTGCAAATTTACAAGAGGGCAAATGATAAAATTGTTAAGTAATAGGTGGCTAAAAACAACCACAGAAACTAAAAACACTTGTGTTAGATCTACTAAGATGTTTTCGAATCACAGAAAAAGATCTTTTTGATCTTTTATATTTAGTAATAAGTGTACCTAGACCAACCCACAATGCCAGGCACATTATGCTAGACCTTTTTTGGGTGACTGGAGTAAAAGAAAATCTAGAGTGGGACCTTCTTCATAACTGAACTGTCAAGCCAGACCTGTGCAGATGTTATATTGGTGGATCTCAGACATGAGATGGTGAACGAGAAAGTAAATTCAGTAATTTAATATGAACTGGTGTAATGAATAATTCAGTGTTTGGCAGGGGAAACACCAACAGCTACCACTAGAACCTTTATCTCAAACAACTGAACACCTATGCTCAGTAAACGGTCTCTGAAAATAAACTTGTGTTTTGACAACTTTTTGCTTAATTTAAAGTGCATGTCATGATACATTTGTATGTGCGCAAAAATCCCATGTGGCATTGCTGTATGTTAGCCAACATTCACTGCTCATGAGCTGGACCAGCTTATCAGTAGTATATATATATATATTCCAATGTATTCCATGTTTTTCCTGCTTCATTTTAGAGCTGCATGCATATTTAAGTTGGATTTTTACACACACCTATGCTCTAGCTCCATGTAGTTTAGGAATTAATTGCAGAATGTACTAATTACAAGGGAGAGGCTGGAGATGCATGTGCTGCATTATAATTAGACTTAGTAAATAAAAAAAATAGTCCTTGGGGATCTTACTTGGGAAAAGCATGTTCCTGTGGCATGTACAGAATTCTCTTTTGTTTAACAATGAATTTGTTTAACAGTTTAACAGCTCCTAAGGATTTAATTGCAGGCAGTATATGATAGCCCATGGAAAAGCAGATGGACCATAAATATCCTTATAGAATAATACTCAGCAAAAGTGGTACAGGAAATTGCCAGTAAGCTTCTATTCTTCGTGCATTTATTTATCTATTGCAAACTGGAAGATCCATTTCATTGTGTGAGATATTGTCAGGAAGAAGACACTAATTGACACACACATACCTTCTTATAGGATCTCATATATTTTTCATGAATGTAGTTTTTCTCTTGTCAAATAAGAAGTAGGAGAACAAACCCACCCCAATCCCTTCACAGCTACCCCGCTGAACATAAATTATTTCCTCACTAAAGATTTGCGTACTACGTGACTTCAATATTAACTTGCCAAATGCATATATTAAGAAGATTTTTCTGAAATACTGAATCAGTCTTGCCAGTTAAGTATTCTGCATGAGTAACTTGATTTACAATTTCTCTCCTTGAAATTGATTAATGGTTTCTCCGTGAAAAAAATTATTATTTAAAATCCCTCTGATCAGAGAAAGAAACTGGTAAAATGCAAACATGGCACACTTTCAGTATACTTAATTAATTATGAGGCACTCTGACATCTTTTATAGTCATTTTTAGGTCCTTTGTTGGTTCGGTTAAGTAGCACCAGATGGAGAACAACATATACAACAATATCTTTTATGTCCTGAAATAATGTGCTGACTAGCTCCTCCACCAGCTCTGTGCATCCATGCAAGACCAATTTCAACATGCTATCTGTTACTAAGCAAAATTATGTTGTTTGAGCTTATTATTTACACATTTCCCTTCAAAACCATGACGCTTGTGTAATTTCTATAATAGCTTTATATATGGTTTGATCTTAAAAACCTCAACAATCCAGCCCTACTCGACCCAACAGGTCTTACAGAGAATGAATCACTGCTGTAATACAATACAATTTCTGCACTGCCGTAGTTTGTGTAATAAAAATCCCTATCAATATTCCACACTGTTGAGCCTATCATGTTCATGATATGTGGACGTGTTCTTCCTCTAACTCTACATGGTCCATTAATCAGCACGACGGTGTAATCGACAAGAAGCACACAACAAGCAAAACTTGCCCTGAACTCTCTGGGAGGCAGGACAGGCTGATTCATGGGCCCAGTGCTGCCAATCTGTAACATTCTTCACCTGGCTCTTCACACTCAAACCTGATCTGGCTGACACATATTTAACCTGAAGATGGATGGGGCATTGGCCTGTGCCCATGTGTCACTGCGTGGCTTGTAGCTAGGTGAAATAAATAATGTGTGCTGCAGACGTAGCTCTAGACAGTGGATCAGAGCAGAACTAAAACCCAGGGCAATGCTGTAAGGTCTTAAATCACCAGCAGAGAAATATGAGCTCAAGGTTATTGAGCACTGGGTGAGCGATAGAGACTTCCATCGGGCTTCTCCACAAATGAAATTTTACTTTAAACGGTGTCATCCAATGCCCTGCAGCTGGGTCTGGTGAAGAACAAAACCCAGATTTATATCCTGGTATTCAGGAGTTATAGTTTTTCAATACTTATTCATTGGCGACACTTTTGGTTAAGGATTAAACATAAGACCTATGACAGCTTGTAAGCATGACCAAATAGTTTCGAAGACTTGGAATCAACATAGTATGTTTTAAATCACACTTTAATTCAATAAATTATGCTTCAGCTAAGAGAGAGCCATAACAGCATTTGCTGTGGACCTCTGAGGGGAAATGAGAAACACAGGAAAATAGAGGGGAAAGGGTGATCTCAGAATTTAGGAGGGACAGCTGCCATCCCCTCGAGCGGGTGCTTTACCCAAACGGTTCTAGTAAAAATCCCATCTGTTGGAGGAAGGTCCATGAGTGTGTCACTGCATTTGGCCAAAGGCACTTCATTCTGAAGGTGTACGTACAGTGTATATTGAGTGAGTCTGTCTATGTGTGTGTATACTGGATGTCTGGCTGTTGTTGGATATGCCTTCCAGGATGTCCCGGAAGTCGTACAGTGATACTGTGACTCTCAAATCCAGACAACATAACACCACCTGTCATTATTACACTACATGTCAGCATTGGGGTGGTCCAAATTTACACTTACTCTCTCACTCTCAGTCTCACGCACACACACACACACACACACACACACACACAAACTCCCTCAATTACTCAATCTTTCTCTTCTTCCTCTCTCCCACTTTAGACATTTTTGTGCCATATATCTCAGAGGACTAACCTCCACCATGCAGCACATCACTATCACACAGATCTTTTTTTGGGCAGACATCAATTCCACACTAAACCTCAATACAGAATACAGGATCAGTAGAAATTGTCAAAGCTATGTCATACCTCTTAGCTATGATAAGTCTTACTGATCCTGTATTCCGTATTGTGGTTTAGTTTATCCCCTGCTCAAGTAAAATGCTAAAGCCTGTGATATTGCTGAGAGCAAGCTAGAGGATTTAGAACTATTTAGGTACACCATACTAGCTCCTGGGGTTTTTCTTTAATTTTTGCTATTTTCTTTCATTTTTATCTCTGTTTATGTAGCTACTATATGTGTATAAAGTTAGCGGTAACACTTTACAGTAACAGTATATGAATAATACTTATTATACTTAAATATGAACAAATGATGAGTTAAGGCATGTACTAATCATGAACTAATGAAGAGCTAACCTTAACCACAGCGTGAGTCTTATGAATTCATGCGTGAATAACGACCACCTTAAGTACGTTAGTACATTTTTATTAGTTAATATATTAATTGACACGTAGGGGTAAGACTATAAGAAAGAATATGAATTAAACATGCATAATTTCAAATTGTTTATCTAATTTGCCATAGGCAGTTGTGTACACAAACATCACTGAATGGCACTGGATGACTTTACACTGATCCTTGATTATCGAACGTAGAAAGACGCACTAATAATAAATACCAGTAATTTCATCTCAACCTGTTTTGCATCATTCTCCATCCATTTCTGTTCAAATCTCACTGTAGTACTATTATATGCTCTGGTTGGCTAGGGCCCGGGGCACTGCTCCTTTACCCACAAGAGTGAAAATAATACAGTAACATTTATTCAGTTAGCAGAGGCTATTATCTATTAACATTTAAAACCAGTGTTCTGTAAGATTATTTTCTGGTGTTTTAGTATGAGAATGATGGAGAATGATGCAAAATGGGTTGAGATGAAATTATTAGTGTTTATTATTAGTGTGTCTTTCTACTTTCGATAAGTATTAATTCAGGGATTAGTGCATGATTCATGTATTGTTATCGTAACGTGTTACCAAGTTTGTTTATTGATGGTATGCATAGAGACGAACTATGTTAAATGTGGCATGTTGTGACCATATACTGGGACAAATTCTAAATTCATATTAATCTATATAGCAAATAAATCAGATTTTGTTGTCATGCTATGGCACATGCCTCTCTGATCCCGCTTACACATTTATTTGCCTATTTTTTTTTATCATTAATATAGAAGTTACTTTACTCCCTCTGCAATGTGTAAGAAGAGACTATATACATAATTGTCATGAGTTGTGAAGTTAAATGAGTCATATTTTTCCTATATTTTCAGATATTGTTCACCTCTGTGAAATTGGCACTCTAGCCAAAATTAATTGAATTTAATGTCATTCTGTGCTCTTAAAGTTATCGTTTGTGCTATTATATATTATATATAAGAAATTTCTTATTTTATATATATGTGTATATATATACACATATATATATTTGTGGGCCAACTTCACAGAGATGCAGAAATTAGGGCTAAACCTTGGCCAATAGGTTCATCCAGATTTAAAATAACAGGAAGATTAGTATGTATTATTAAGATAAGCTTTCAAAAGATGTGCCTAATTCTTCAAACGGATGTATTTATGTTGAAAATCCAGGTGAAGGGGGGATATGAATGAGTGCATTAGTCATAAGCAGAGAACGGAGAACACTTTGAGAGCACACTCTCACTGCTCCCAAAGAGAGCTGACACATTACTCCATTTTCACCCTATCCACCTTCATTTAGCCCACCAATTTCAGCCTGTCTGTCTCCATAAAAAAGTCTACTGGTGCCTAAGGACAAGGCCATCTCTGTCTCACACTCTCTGTCTCACTCACACCCTGCCCCCAAAAACCCTAGGACCAAATAAAACTCCGCTTGCATCATTTAAGTTGGAAAATAGGATGGCTTCCTATCAGCTTCAGTCATGACAGGAGGCGTCACAGGTGGAGTGTGTGTGTGTGTGCAGGTGCACGTATAAGTAAGTGTGTGTGTATGTGTGTGTGTGTGTGCTTCCTACAGTGAGATTCTAGGGCATAGATGACACTGTGTCCAACTGGGAGCTACAAACCATCATCATCCCTGTTCTTTCAGGATGTCCTCTGTGCTTCAAGGACATTTACTAAGTCTAACATGACTGCAGTGTGGCAGACGGTGGAAGAGAGAAATGGAATTGTATCATCTTAAAGAGCCAATCTAGAGCTATGCTTCCTTTGTAGACTCTCTTTTTCAACAATCATCTCATAAAACTGAAACCTACATTCAATGCATAACTCAAAATGATTAGCCCATGGTTTAGGCTAAACCACTATACTCGATTAAAACTCATCCTCAGTGTCTTTAGATTCTGGTTCTCAACCATCACAGCTACAAATGACCATGTTGTAATGCTGAGACTGAGGGGCCACTGCATTACCTCACGATCAGCATTGGTGTCTCATTAGCGGTGTTCTGCTCACCTAGAGATATGTCGTGCTCTGGCTCTTCTGTCTGCCACTGCTGAAATAATCAATCCCCTAAGCTGTGATCAATGGGCAGAAAGTGTGCATGCGTTTAGTTAATTAAAAGCTTGAGGGAACCAGGCCGGCACGGCTTCACATCCCACATTTTGGACCCCTTTGTAATTAATGACAGTGCAGGGTGGAATGACTTCTAGCTACTGGGCACATCCTGCCAATGCGTTGGAATATTTATCATGCATTGTTAAAGGCATAGTCAGGCACTGTTGTTTGTGGATGTGTGCTGTTCGCCCTTAGGTGGTCTCATCCCCTGCTACAGGCTCCTACTGGGGATGAAGTGGAAATGAAGAAGCCTTTGGTGACAATAGAGCCAATATCATGAATGTAATATAGATCCTTTTAAGGTGTGGTCTGTGTGCATAGGCATATGTGTAATATATGAATAACCAAAGGAAGCCTACATAAAACACTCATGTATGATATCAAACATCCTTTTTTCTTTATAGTACATGGTAGATTGAGTGGGTCTCTCATGGTCTCTGGTTTTTGTATGGTTTTGGCAGGATGGAAGAGTATTCCAATCAAACATGGGAAATTATCCTTTGCAAGACAGATTGCTGTGCACTGGCATAGAGAAATGAGAGAGAGAGAGAGAGAGAGAGAGACTGGCCCTGAATTACAGACACAAGTGAATACACTTGGGAGCAGTAAAGAAAGAGAGAGAAAAATAGAGAGTAATAGATTAGACAGAGGAAAGGGAAAATGACAGTTGTGGTTAGCACATGGTTTTCTAGGATTCTCACACCACAGACTGTATATTAAATTTATCGCCATGGTTCCAGCCATGCACCACAAAATCATGATTTAGAGTTGATGGAGAGAATTAACAAATCCAGATGGTGCATTATCTTATGGGACAGAAAAAAAACAGTTTATTTAAGACAAAGCCTGTCATTTTTGTAAACTGTTTGTAGCAGGCAGGGGTGTGGTGAAATATGGAAAAAGTGGGTAGACGCAGTCAGAGGAAGTGGAAGGGTAATTGGTTGATCCTGCACACCTGTTCATTGTTTCATAATTGCCTGTTTATTCACCTCTTTCCCCACAGTTGGTTGTGATGCTAAAGAAGTTGTCACTAAGGGTGCTAGTGCTGGTTGAATCATTGTGGCTACTACCAATTCTGGCAGGTCAATGCCCATTACTGCATGTTCTTTGCTGTAACACGCCTATTTATCTCATCAATTACAAGGTTTACAAGGTTATATGTCATATGTGTTACAGCACCATCTGTGCTGAACTATAGATATTGTTTAGTTTTCATCTTTTTCAGTTTATCTGACTGTCTCTTTGGTCTTGAGTAACAGACAAATACTCTCACCTTCGTGTCCTCATTGGCTCAGACCTTCCACATATGAGAAACTTCTAAGTAATACCAAGTAACTGCAGTAAATTACACCTCATTTTGAGAGTATTTCAATACTCTTTTTAACATGGCCTCCTTGATTTCCCCTCACAACTGGGAAGTGAGTAACACCTACAGAATGTCACACAAATGACCATCTACCAACAAGAAGCAGATTATACAATAGGGACACACTTGGCCTTGGTAGTAAGTAACATGCATGAAGCTATTTCCTTGTAGATTTGCACACAACACTTACTTGGAAGAGTGAACAGAATTATACAAATGTTTGTGTCTTCACTTGACCTTAAAAATAATAATAATGAAAAAGTAGTGGGTTTGATGAGAAATAATACAGTTTAGAAGAAAACATAACTACACAAAAGTAAGCTTAGTAACTAGCTAGCAAAGTAAATGAGATTGCATCAACAGTCATGTTAGTCATGATGGAGTAGTTTGCTAAATAAAGCCCAGATTGAAGGTAGCAAATCAAACATTAGGTCTTAAAATTCTTCCAAAGTAATTTATTATTTTATTGCTCTGGCTTACACTTATAAACAGCTTTGACTGCATTTTTCAGAACCAAAAAGGAAACTGAAGTCATCTAAAACTTGAGCTAGACAGTAATATAACACCCCTTACATTTCTCACAAGGAGAAAGACTGAGGGCAAGTTGACAAGGGCATGTTAAAAAGAGCATTGAAATTCTCATTCTTTTAGTTAGACTGTAGGCTGTAGTGGGGAAAGGCTTCCCTTGTTGCATCAGGTGTAGGTTGGTGGTGAGCATGGTGCATGTTTGTTCTGATAGGCATGAAGCCTACCCCTGCATCTTTGTTCTACCCATAAACCTCACATGACCTGAATTCCAAAGATAATGCTTGCCATGGTACTGATAAGCAAGCTATTTTTAGGCTACTCCACAAAAGTGCAAAAGTTTAAAAAAAGATCAAACCGCTCAACGACAGATTGAATCAATTTACTCTGATGTTGTGTATTTTAGCCATGACCTTCTCACTTGGAATATATTTGTGTTGGTAATTGCTTGCCTTCTGCTGAAACAGAACAGAAATTCTGAAGGGAGGTTCGCAGCTTTCAGGCATTTTCTCTACAAGAACACCATCTGAGCTATTGTGTGTGACTGGCATGTTTTTCCCATTTACATCACTAGATTAGACACTAACACAACTCTAGCACGCACTTGGACATGATGGCTCTGCTAAATGTGTGGGAATTGGCCCATTTACTGCAGGAATGTGACAAGCTACCTGAGCCTGCATTTACTGAACATATGGCATACAGGTCTGCCACGTTCTCTGCACAGAGACGTTAGTATCACTGTGCTTTATGCTTCAAACCTTAACTGCATTTTTCTGGATATAATATAAGATCCGCACTGCAACATAGCAACACAAATCACTCAGTATTATCCCCTGGCAATATTTTACACATGGTATTTCAACATGGCTTTTAAGGTTGTCTGGGTTTGAATGGAAGAATGTCTTTACTAAGTAAAAAAAAATTGGCATAATGTTTATATTATTTCAACTCAAAAATGATTGATGGAATTTAATTTAGCAATCTGTCTTTATGTGGTCTATAGTGTAATGTATTCTTTGGACAAACCATTTAGGGCGATTCCATTATAAAGGCACCACTCAGCCCTTGACAACTCTTAAAAACTTTATTTTTAAAAACATTTTTCAACATTTTATGTAAGAAAGCATGCATTTAATCATTCAGAAATATGGTAACCTATCTCAGGCAACAATCTCTCATTTTTACAACGTTTCTTTGCTGACAGTGGCTGCATTTTACTCTTAAATGAGTTTCAACATGGTTTAATATAACAGGATTGAGGGTAGAAAAACAGGATTTTTAAGCATAGAATTAGCAAATACAGAAAATGTGGTTATGTAGCATCAATGCTAATAACATGGTGGCATTAAGGACATTCTAATTATTTACTTACACAATATGTTTTTTTTTTTAAATTAATAATTTACTATGTAGTTAGAAATTAATTTAGGTAACAGTGTCGTACTTTCAAAGTGACCTCATCAGTTAATATCACAATATCAGTCAAACTAAAGAAAGAATTAATAAGAGAACTGTTAAATGGATTCACACATTAATGCAAAAATAGTAAGATTTGAGAAGTATTTTGATAATTATATTTAAGTTAAAGTGGAGTCATACTGGGCTTGAACAGACAAATGTTTTCTAACCTAAAGACAATAGTCTTAAGTTATGTATTTAAAATATGCACATCGGTTGTTGCATAGGACTCACTCTATATACATATTTAAAAATATCAGTAGGGTATTAAGTCAGAAAGGTATTACTGTATGGAACTATTTAAGATTTTATATTTAAAGTGTACGGAAGACTGTCTATTCCATAATCTCATACTGAGAAAGAAAAATGTCTGTGTTGGAAGCATTCGTGTAGCCTGTAACATGGAGGTGCTCCATATCCCTCAGGGCATAAGACTTTTGAGAGAGTTTTGGAGACTGAACTGACAGTCATTTGGCTTCATACACAGACAGGTCACTTTTTTTTCTCAGCTTTGCCAAATCTGTCATTAGGGTGAAGATATCTTGTCAGTTTTATGTATAAATGCAGATCTACTAGATCTCTTGTAGTATTCTCTCACAGCTTAGTTTGTTCATCTTGAATCTTGTGGTAATTAGTGTTAAAAGGACTACTTTCATTTAATTTTTAAAAAATATTTTATTGTGTTTTCTTTTAACATCTCGAATTCATTTAACTTTTGACTACCAAAGTGATGCATCATTTGTATTTCTATTATACCTCTAACCCATAAATTACAGTGAGAATGTACATTTCAGATCTGAAAGTGAATTGCACATTATAGAAACAGTTAAGTGGCCAACCCTGAAATGAAGAGTATATGCTTTCTGACATTTATTTACTTACCAGACCATTAAGTTAGCTAATATTAATTAATGTTAATATATGTTTGTGCTGTAGCAAGCTAGCAAATCTCTAATTAATGTCTGTAGGGAGCTTTATATAGAGGAGTTTTCAGCACAGCATATGCCTGTTTCTTACCAAAACACACTTGTAGATCTTGAGTCTTATGTGCAAAGGGCTGTTGTGGCTGCAGGTTTTCATCCTAGCCAGACATGCCTAATAGACGTTTGAAGACCACAATCAGCTACTTGAACAAGTGGAATCAGGCATGACTCCTGTTTGGTTGGAATGAAGGCCTGCAGCCACACGGGCCTTTGCAGATAAGATTAAAGACCCTTGTTGTAGATTTTCTGACAACTCTAAATTTTCCCCAAGGAGGGAGCAACTCTGCCCTGTGATGGAATGGCATCCTATCTTGGCATCCCTTGTGCCAGTGGATAGACTCCTGATCCACTATGACCCCAAACTAGATGACTGGCTAAGGACAATGAATGAAATTTTCTGTTATGGGCTTTTGCATTACCTCAGGTTGTACTCCTTTTTCCATCCATATTTCCCTAGATGTTCATGGTGGATTCATCTGGAATTTATCTATTACTCTAACATTCCAGTGCCTTTGTTAAAAGCCTCTCTAAAAACTGTAGCATTAATTTTAGCAGCTAGCCTAACTCTGTTTATTTAGCTTACTAGCAAAAACATAACAAATTCATTTTTTATGTTCATTCATAGCTAATAGCAACAGCCAGTGAACTCTGTGTTCAATTTAGCTGTGATTCAACAATAATTGATCAATTAATTGGAATATATTAACTGTTGCTTTTAATCATATCAGCCCTTCCAGCTAAATAATTAAGGTAAAATGTGCAGGTTATTTAAGCAAGCTGTGTTCTAGCCTATTCATTATAATTCCATTTCATAATTAGTCTGTTTACAATGGTGCTCTTGTGTCTTTAGAGAAAATAAATTACCTGTCAATTGTGCTGTGTTGCTCAATACAGATTCATTTAAAATAAATTACTACCTAATATTAGACAACTAAAAAAAGTGTGGTGGCAGGCACAGTTTGAATGAGCATGACAACTCTGGTTAGGTGTTGGGAGTAATTTCCTCGCTTCTGTTTCTTGTTACAGTGAACTCATTGAAATGGGTGTTTTGCAGGTAAAAGTAGTCTATTTTCTAGAGTGCTACATCATTATGCACTCAGCCTATAGGTTACCTTTCTTATAACCAATTATTCTGGTACAATAACACAAATGTTGATAGTCCATTTACAGATATAGCTTGGCATTGCTTGGTTTATCTATCTGTGTATAGTCTATATATTTTTTGTTGATTGTCTAAATTGGACCATCCGAATAAAGGTTTTACCCAGTGGCCTGCAATGTTACTGAATATTTGCAATATAATGACTTAGCAGCCCAGACCACACCTCTAACTCTGTGCTCTCTCCTTTCCTGCTGGTGCACATTTGCATCCTGTCTGATCTCATTATGTCTCAGAGCCAGCATGCGTTGGTCAGCCACCATCGGGATGCTGAGTTGGGCAACTGTCCCCATGCAAGTGACATAGAGACCAGGAGAGTGTGAGACTGTCAGAACATTGCACTGATTAAAAGAGCACCTGCGGCAGAGGAAGGAACACCACACAGAAATAAAAAAGGCTCGGGTGAGAGACATCTGCCCTTTGGAGCAGGCAAACAGATGGACACTTGCGTGAGGTCCGACAACTCAATAAAGAGGGCAAGAATGAGGATGAGGATAATAAACGTTTGCTTTTCAGTAAATGTGCCGTGCCATGTAAAATTATAGAAATGCTGCAAAGTGAGTGAAACCTGCTAAGAATTTATGGGAGACAAAATGCATGTGTTAGTCACTAGCTTGTTAGTAAGGTTGCTTGTATTTCACTAGTGCAACTTTTCCCTAAGGCCTTGTTTTGTCCTATTTATTTTTTAATTCTCTTCAGGTCAACAGTATCCATGTGAAATTGGAAATTTATTTCAGGACCTTAGCCATAAATCTATCTGTGATCTCCGTGGTGTTGCACGTACCCCCTGCTTTAGGTATACACAAAAAAAAATGTCCCTGGTCCAGGTGATCTGCCTACTTGCACACAGGTTTTTGGACTGGAGCTTGGCCATGCCGTGGTACTAAACTGAGAGAGTTATGGTGATTGTGTTGCTCTGGGATGCAGCAGTTTTCATAGCTCGGCACCTCAGAGCGCCGCTTACGACCACTTGTCAGGGTGTTTTCCAGTGATGAATGGACACTGTCTACATGATGAAGTCTTCCTGGGAGGTTGTTTGCTCGCAAATATATATTCAGTCAGGGTTGTGATACTTTTAATCATAACACAACACAGAATCGAACAGAGGTCTTGAACGCTGTAAGGATTTATGGTTAATTAATCACATGGGAGACAATTAATCAAGTCCTAATATTGCTGTAATGTTTCATATCAAATTATGCTTTGCACTGGCTAAAGTGTAAGTACAATCTAACATCTTCATTTCCAAAGGCTGGCATGCTTAAACTGTGGATATTAATTAACAGATGAATGTGTTTGCTGCTTGGCTGGATTTTCTGAAGCACTTGTTAGAGGCAGAGAGGTCCTCATTCAAGTCAGCTTATTTAAGGAAATGAACAAAAAAGAAATAGCAGAATAATATTATTTTCATAGATTAATGGATCACGGAATCTGATACATATGTTTTTAAAAAACAATACAATTTCAAATTGAATTACATGTCATCTAGATTACTTTTTTTTATTTTATGTACTAAATTATTATTTTTCAAAGCTAATCATTTCTGCACTCAGGGAGTGTTGATCAATCATTATGAATGAAAATTTTTTTGCTAATGACAACAATGTTTTTACTGTTTTTCATGTAAAACATATATGGATAGATTATCCCATTTCTAATTCATAAGGCCTATAGATGAATAATAGATGCTGTCCTTTGAGACTGCTGCCCTTGTGCTTTCTCCTCTTAATATTTAAGAGAATAGCAGATAGGATCAGCCTGTGGTTTCTGCACTTGGCTATTGTTTGGTGCTATTGCTTCTTCTAGAGACACTGAGGGAGAACCTGCCTTTCATGTGGTTGAGCTGTTTGTGGCTGTTGGAGAGTGGAGAGCGGAGAGCTGTGTGCTCTGAGAAACATGCTGTCTAATGTTGCTTTTGATTTCATTTTTTTTATATGGTTCTACTATATCAAGCCAAACTCAATACACCCATCTTCTTTTTTCTCCATGCCTTAAAACATATCTAGCTAATTTTGTGCTTAGTCTAGAAGAGCAGACTGAAAAACATAAAAGAAAATTCATACTCATTAACATGCTTTTAAGACCTTTATATTCTTATTTTAAAAATTGCTATATTTGTGGTGTTTTTAAAAACTGTGAATAGATAGGAAATCAACTGCAGCGTATGCACAAATCATATGCACTTCATTAGAATAGGCTGTATTTAAAATAATAATAATTAAACATCCGCTCATTACAATTACTTCCATTTGTGGGGAGAATGAAATGCCCTGCAGCCAAAGATGAGAGGGTTTGCAAAATCCCCGGGTACATAATCTATCCTGAATAATCAAGATAATTATTTCTGCTATGGTTTTTCCAGTGGAATTACCATAAAAACTAATGGGGGGAGGACGTGCTCATGCACCCTAGCAGATCAAGTAAAGGGAAGCAAAAGGATGAGGAGTTTAAATATCAGAGCCTTTGTTTCAATAGGAAGTCTTAGTCTGTAACCAATTGGGGCAGTCGTGGCCTAATTGTTAGAGGCTCGGACCCGTAACCTGAAGATGAACCTGAAGGTCGTGGGTTCGAGTCTCAGGTCCAGAAGGGATTGTATGTGGGGGGAGTGAATGACCAGCGCTCTTTCCCACCCTCAATACCACGACTGAGGTGAGACCCTTGAGCAAGGCACCGAACCCCCAATTGCTCCCCCGGGCGCTGCAGCAAAAAAGGCTGCCCACTGCTCTGGGTGTGTGTGTGAGTTAAATGGATGGTTTAAATGCAGAGAACAAATTCCGAGTATTGCTGCCCACAGTTGTGTCAAGTCACTTCACACTAGTGAAGCAGTAAGCCTCCACTTTGTTCAGTCCCATAACTACACTGATGTTCATTACAGTAAAAATACATTAATATTAATAGAATAACAAGGGTCAATCTTGTTATTCCCCATCCCCAACACCCCATGGTAGATGTTCTTTTGGGAATAGTAACAGCTAAGCCTGTCGCTAATTGTTAAAAAAAAAAAATCACTCCACTGACCTTGACTTCCAGATCATTTGTGAATGGTTGGATATTGTTTTGTATATTAATTGCCTGCTAATGTGATTAGACTTGCTATTTCATGAATTTCTGATAAGAGTCTTTTGAAAAGGCAGGTGGTATGCATAGCAGGGTAGCACGAAAGCTATGAATTCTTATTTTCTAATGGGAACACACACTGGTTATGCTAATATCAGATGGTGGAATCAATAATCAATTCAGTTTTGCCCTTTTAAAGTGGAGACAGCATCTGTCGAAAGAATGGGGATGTGTGGGTATGGGATGCACAGACTGCATCCTTGGGTTAAAAAACATGCTGATCTGGAGGTAAAGCATCGCTCTACACCTCTCAGTCCATGAAGAATCATCTACCTTCACGTTTATGGACCAAGGGGTCCAAGCAATCCTAAAGCCGTAAAACGCAGTAAATTGTAGGGCACAGTTACTGTATAATCCATAATGATATTAGTGAGGTCCTGTCAGATAGTAAATACCAAGGCTAGTTGCAGTGCCCTGTGATGCATTACTAGCGGGGCTAGTGCTGATAAACTCTCAGTGTTGCTCCCCTGACAGAGAATGATTTTCAAGGTAAACCTGGCCTTATTTTTTTCTTTACAAGATTTGATTGCTGTAAGTATGTACAACTGTCCTTCTTGCCATGACACTGTGCAAGAATGTACAGGAATCAGTGAAATTACTTGTCCTAAATGACCGTAAGTATATTCTGCTCTCTTTTTTTTTATCAACATATTAGTGATGAATAGCTTTTCTATTTCTATTGGCCTTTACCTGCACCACATTAATTTGAGTTTAGTGTGGGAAATGAAGAAATTACTCAGCACTCAGTATCAAAGCTATTTCCTTTTCTCTTCCATCATTACTACACACACTGCTGATTACACATGAATTAAAAGCAGACCCTTGACTGTACAGTGTCTGAACATCCTAACAGTACAATCCCCTCCACATAAACACACTCATGCAGAGCAGTCTTCTCTCATTAGTGTGGGGGTTTGGAAACACTCCATGCTCCTTTGATGTTCTCTGAGATGTTCACTATTGTGGCTGGAACAAAGCGTCACCCCACAGAGACCAGGAAGGCAAACTTTTCCTCTGTACCCTCAGGCATTTCAAGAGCTGTTTGTTAGGAACAATCATTTGTTTCAGTGCCTATGCCATCATCGATTCATTTACTTATCCCTGAGCTTTGTTTTTCTGGGAAGCTGCATAGGGAGGCTGCACAGGGATCTGAACAGGAGAGATCATAAGCTGAATGCAAATTGACAGTATTAAGTGTGTGCAGTGGGACAAAAGAGTGGAAAAAAAAAATGAAATTTCTAAAGCCTGAGAGAATGAAATATAGAGTGAGCTTTTTGCTGTGATAACTTGATAGCAGACTCAGAGGATCACAGGAGCAGATATAAATCAGGATTTGTGGACTATGTAATCAATGTCTCTTAGAATTATGTAGTGTTCTGGGAGAAGCCTTCGAATGTTGCTGTAGCTGAATTCTGGCAAACAGCCAACAAAGATGAAAAATTGGGTTTTGTCCAAAACAACACCTCAAACCATGAATATATTTAACCAAAACAACAAGGATTTTTTTTTTTTTTTTTTTTTTTTTAAATGTGTAGGATATTTCCATGCAAATGCACATTGTTTAAGCATCCAGTTTAATTCTCACACACTGGATATCAGGCTTTATCAAATTTCTGGATAGCTGTTTGCCATAATGAAACAGACATAAGCTTAATTAATTCAGGTTGTAGATACTGGCTGTCAAAATGTCTGTGATTCTCCTGCACCACAGTCAGAATGAAATCTTTTAAATGCTAGAAATTTCAGATTGTATTTCTGGAAAAAGAGGGAGAATTTCATTAACTTCCATGATCATGGGACATTCATCTGCCACTATTAACTCCTCTACACTAAAACCTCAGGAATGCCTGTAGGATAGTGTCATGGTAGCACCAGAGGGGGGCTGAACTACACTTCCCATCAGCCCCAGCATGTCTCAATCACTCTCACCTGTGTCTCATTTCACCTTGATTAGCACCACCATGTAAGTTCCTGTTTTTCAGCATTTCGTTGTCAAGCTTTCCTTGTTGTGTCTGTGTGTTGTGTGTGTATGCTGCTGTCTTGCTTGTAGTCTGGTGCTTTTGCTTTGTATCTTTTGTTCAGGTTTATGATTTCTGTTTTCACAGTTGTGGTGGTTTTGTTTGTACTTCACTTAATAAACTGTCTGTACTTGCATCTGCCTTCTCTACAAATCCCTGGCATATAGAAGGATGAGAACATTAACAAATTTTGAGATATCTGTTGTTGTTTTAGAAAAGAACAAAAATGTTCAGTTTTTCTAAACTCTACATTTTCTTGCATATATAGTTACAGAGTATATTTGCCTCCATAAGTAACCAGCTCATTTTGTTTTCCTGTGTTGGTACTTCAGATGAGGCTGCGGTTGAGATAGCAGGCATAGGTACAATTGGGGACTGCTGTTAAAGCTTGGTCAGCTAATACTGATCCTGTCACTTTTCTTCCACACAAGCATGTAGATTCCTAATTAAAGCACAGTGCTTTGGTACTTTTCAATCAATAAAGCATGGTTGAGCAAATTGCGATAGCTTACAAAGCTTATCAGGACAGGTCAAAAAGGACTGAAATACAGATAGAGGCTTCTGACTTTAGTTTTCAAATAATCACATGCATATTTTTTTATTTACTTCATATTATCGGGACTGTTTTTAGTTAGACTTTGTTTATTGTTTATTTATGAATTGCAAACTGGACTCTTCATCACTGGACTCTGAAGTACTATGAATAATTTAATAAAAAGATGCAAGGACACAATGCCAAATAGGTATCATACCCAAAGGCCTATAGTAATGGATGTATTTAGGCATTCCACCAAGGAGGTAAACCAGCAGCCTTTTGTTTGATAATTCATTAATTATCAGTTGCTGCTTTACACTGCTCATGGTGACAATGGATCTGGAGCCTATCCTGGAAACACTGGTTGTAGTGGGAATGCGCCTTGGATGCAATGCCCTCACACATATTCAAACAGTCATTCACACCCAGGAGTAATTTAGAGTACACGATCCACCTAATGGCATATTTTTGGGAGGTGAGAGAAACCTGGAGGTGTCCCAGGCAGGCATGAGAAGAACAAGTGAAACACCACAGACACAGTAACTCGAGTTTAGGATTGAACCAGAAACCCTAGAGCTATGAGATGGCAACACTGCTTGCTGCACCACTGTGCCACCATGGATATGACAAAGTTCATTGTTTTGATGTTAAGCCAAAATCAACTATAAGAAGTGCTTTAAGCCTGCGATGGTTTTCCAGCTCTGCGCTCTTCACAGTGTCTCAGTGTCTTCACTCTTCTGCAGTGTCTCACTCAGCTGATGAGACACTGAATGAGGCAGTAAGCATTTACATGCACAGCAGAATGCAGAGTTATCGACTGTGAGGAGAGATAGAGAGCCACGGAATGGGACTCATCTCCAAGTCTTGATTACAGCTGCTTTGTGACACCTCAGAGAGTGATGTGGTGGACAGTTAAAACCGCCATAAATATTCAGGACAAGTTTACAGTGTGTGCTGAAGTGCAGGTATAAAAATCACATCTTAATGGCTTCTCACTTGTAGAAGAATTGATTTTCTTAGCCCTGGCTTATTTTGCTGCCTTTGCTTATTCACTTGACTGGGACTACTCAGTGCTCACCATTTCTTCCCCATTTAAATAGCTTTTTTTAACACTTTACTTTTTTTATTGTATGATACTCTTGGTATCTCCGTCTTGTCATTGTGTGCCAGCCCTGAACTCCCCACCTCCCCAACTTGCTATTGTGATCACAGCCTCCTACTGCTTTATTGACTGTATCACTAATTGCAGCTTGCATACACAAAGCTCTTGAAGTTGGCTGGGAAGAAGTCTCGGGTGATTGGATTGTAGGAGGAGCTGAAATATTTCTTTTTTTTCTCTCTGAAGTGATCTGATGAAGGACCTTATACTGTAGATGGAGCTTCTGGGCGGGTATCTTTCTCCCCCGGGCAGGTACATACTGCCTCTGATCATAGATCATTGATCCTGGCTATCAATATGTCCAGTCCCACCAGCATATCAATGCTCTCTTCTTATTCTGGATTAGGATGAATGGCTTTCTTTCTTCCAGAACTTGCCATACATTGATTGAAGATGGCAGATTGCGATGTACTGGTAATTAGGCCAGCAACTTCTTGCAATATGATTGTTTTGTCTCACAGTCTTGGCACAGCTGATGCACAGACAGTTGGCAAGAGATGAAGAAATGAAGAAAAGCAATATTACATTTTTAACTTAGTACTGAGGTGTTGATTTTTACCACATGCTGCGATTGTGCTTGTTGTCGTGATGATGGCTAGTTGTGCCAAACTGGAGCGATTTACAAATATTGCCAATAATACTGACATGAAAAAGTCCCTCTTTGTTATTTCAAGTCTTGAGGAATCTGTTTTACATATGGGAATGTCATCAGCTCTTGTAGATTAATATTTCATTTCGCCTGTATAGGTAATGGAGTTATTATTCCCACAAGGCTCAATACTAGATGATTTGGGTTCAGTAAGGATGTCTGGTTACTTATATATTTTTCTGGAAATGAATCTGTATCTGCTTGTTTGCTGTGGATACACTCGTCTCTGAGCAGAACGTCTCTCATAATCTTTATGAACAAATAGATTAGTCCAACCCCAAATAACCCAGGCTTTTTGCAATATTTCACAGTCAGAAAGGCTGAATTAGGCTCAATTGTCAGATTCATTCAATCACCACAACAAAAGAGTGGTGGCTGAAATGCTTAAAAAGGACCTACAGTACATCTTGATCTTTCAGGCGTTGCCCATACACCAAATATTTGTGCACTGGGAAGGTATTTACCATAGCCAAATCCTATGTAAATCCTTGACTGTTTTATTATGGATGTGATTTTCTTAAAAAAACAATATTCCTATAGAAGGATTAACTTGAATAACTGATTCAACAACAGTTATTCAAGTAATTCAAGGTTACTTCATATGCTAACAAAGTTGTTTGAAAATTTGCTCCCCAGTAAAAATTGTTCCCCAGATTTGCTCCCCGTGTACATGGTAGCATTACTTTTTAGTACTACAAAAACTGTAAATTATATATAAATATAAAATAAAATGATATTGCATGAACTGATTTTTTTTTTTACTGTACTTGGTCATGCATATTGAAGTACATTTGAAGTTCTTTTATTTGATGTAGTGCATTCACAAAGAGCAATCATAAATTACCGTGATTGACCAACATCATTTCATACGTGCACATATGTGATAAATGATAAACCGATAAAACTACTGTATCCAACCCCTCAGTAATCAGTATGATGGAAACCGTGAGATTATCAAAGTATATGAAAATATAAATGGAACATAAATTTTTATCGAAAACCACACACATGATCTGACAGCTGTGTTTACTATCCCAAGGGCATTTTGAGTTAAATAAAGGAGTTAAATGAATTTCAGGAGATGAACTGTAAATGTTTGACTAATATTTTAGACATTTATCCACATTATTCACATTATTAGTCAAATTGCATGATATAATTAACTGGTCCAATATGTTTGACCAAATTCAAGTTACACACAGCCATGTGGTCGTGTGGTCTCCAATGTAATAAGACACTTCTCGTTTTTGTTAATTCTCCCATTTCAGTTTCCCTCAACCAATCCAGCCTTTTTCCCAGAGGAGAGATAGGTTAAACAGGGTCAGCACCTCCTCATCACCTGGGTGGCATGTGCTGAGGATGTCTCGAAGAAAGCCATGTAAGAACAATGGGGCCCAGGAGAGAAGAGAAGAATAAAGGGGTGGGGGATTGACCTTGTACACAGAGGGAGTGGGGCCAGTCATGCAGCCATCTGTCCATGAAGCTGAAGAGATGACCTGTCATTATTATCAGACCAGCAGGGGTCCTCACAAGGACCTTACTGCGGTGGCATAGCAAAGAAAAGCTTAAATGATTCTGAACTGTAGTTCTGCAGAAGCATTCTGTAGGTCATTTGTCATTTTAACAGCAATAATGTATGCTGCAGGGGATAGTTTTGCCATTTGTCTAAATATGCTGTTCCCCTAAAAACCACTGTAAATATCACTCTTGAAAGTGAAAGCCTTCATGAGAGCAACTGCAATTCTCCAAACACTTTGCACTGATGTGAGCCAGTTTATCAGTTGGAGACTATATACGTTTGAAGGCTAAAGTGTTGCTTTTTAAAAGATTGCTGCAAAAGGCTGAATCTATGCTATTTCCATTTTCAAGCACTCTGCTGCAGAAAGCTCAGTAGTTTCTGTAGGTTTTGAACTTGTTCTCTCTCTAAAAGGCAAAAATGATATACACTGACAAACTCTGCGTAGATACTTATGTTTGCTCCTTTTTATCTACAGGCAGCTTGGCTAAGAAGAAACTACCACTAACATCCTACTGGTTGCTTCATTGGATGTGCAGCATTACCATTTCATTTCATATTAGTGGAAGAAATGCACCAATCAAGATCCATTTGAATTCTGTCACAACTTTTTTTTTTTAAATTAAATTCACTGTCCTATATGATTTCTAATTCCTAACGGTCATAATATTTTCCTGCAATTCTGTGGAAGGTGTTGTTTTCATAAACTGAATGACAACCAAGACTCAAGTCCCGCCACTCATTAGAGACTGAGAGTGAGTACCAAGAGGAAAGTTGAATGGATTGTGCACAAGGCTAAAAAATGATATGTCATCTGGACCATCCCACCCAGTACGCCTCATATTTCTGCCCTAACCATTTGGAAAAAGATATACATAGATTTTGATGACTAAAACAAGCATATTTAGAAATGGTTTCCTTCCTTCTGCGATCAGATAACTCAACTCATAACTGCCCTTCAGAGGCTGCTTCTGCAAACACTTGGTTCTTTCAATCTGTACAGTGTTTGCACAGACTATACTCTATACCTCTGTACTATATTAGTATTAATGTATAGTCATTACTGTTACACATCTACTTCAATCACTAATGCTGCTACTGGTTTACTGGCTACTAGTTTACTATAGCAATACTTGCACATACTCTGCTAAATTTGCAGTATTGCAGTATTAATGCACATTTCCTGCATGTGTTGTCTTATCTTCTCATGCCCTTTATTGTTTAATGTACTGTTTATGATCGAAGGTTGAGCTATACAATGCCAACAATGTACAAAACACTGTTGAGGGGCAATAAAAGAATCTTGTATCTTGTATTCTCCGACGGAGAGAAAGAAAGATGTTTGAAGCCTAAGTAGCTAACTGGAGTTCTGCCCATGCGCTTATTTCAAAGCTAGCTATAAAAGATGCCACTTTCTAAATTTCCTGGACACTGCTATTAGAGAAACAGGTTTATGGCTGCCTTCTCAGTGTGCAAAGCAATATGTAATCTTCTGTAAATCTGTCCCTGTCATTGGTTCATAAGCCCAAGAGTAAACATGATTTTCAGTCTGAGGATTTTAAACAGTGACCAATAGTAGTGAGAATCTAATAAACCCCACTATAAAATAATTTTTACTGATTTGTGCTGCAAAATGTCCTCCACTGGTTGCAGCTTGTGTTTTATTATGTAGTAATAGTGTCAGTGGTCTAGGAACATACTAGACTGAAACAGATGGGTATCGAGAGGAAATCATTTATCTCAGTCTGGGATCTTCCAGTGCACAAGTACCTTTATTTGTCTTATCAGGATATTTTTTTATTCCCTGCCCTTGAGCATGAAGATATTTAATTTCTGACTCAAAATGCCAGCAAAATACAACAGGTTTAAGAAATGAATGCCAAATACAGATCTTAAGATATTCAGGTTCAAAAATTCAGATTCAACAAAAGTGAGCCAGGCAGATTTCTTCAGCACTGCCTATCAGTCTCTTAATCTGTTTGATAGTGAACAGTAATTCTGCAGTATGATTAATGCTGTCACACATGACTAATGGTGTCTGAACTCAAGCGACCCTACACTTGGAATAAATGAGGGACGCTATGTCCACCTGTGTCCAGGGGGTTGATGTTTCACACTGAGGGTCTGAACTGATCTATCTAATAATCCCACTCACTTAGCCTTAGACATGTTTTAAATTATGGTAGAATAACTATATTATTGTTTAAGACATTTGCCATATGGGTAACACTTTACATTATGGTTCCCTTAACTAACATTATTTAACACTAGTTTATGTGAACAAACCATGTACTTCAGTATTAATACACAATACGCAACAGTAACAAAGCCTTGTATTAGTTTGTATTTTCTTTTAATAAACAAATTAAGCCAAATAATCAATATTGCCATTAAACAATGTTCATATCTTTAATGAATACAATTATTCCCAGGTTGTTAGCTGGCAAAATCCAGAACTGAGGTGGAGACCAGAATTCAGGAATTTATCAAGATGCTGTATTTAATATTCGCTAATTTATGTGGACTTGTTTTTAGTCGTGGATTGAATAAAACATTCAGTGAACAGTCAGTGAAGGTGCATTTCATTAACATTGAAATACATGTCATTTAAGTCATGTGTTAATGTACTTTGTTAAAAATCAAATGTGGTTTATTTGTGCTGAGGTTCATGGTTTGTTATTGTTAACTAATGCAATAAATAATGTTATTTAAGTGATCCTTAATGTAAAGCATTATCACCATATGTTTATATGATCCACTACTCACATAAATAATTATAATGTGATAAATGTATTGATTATGTCCACTGAAAAAATAGCTTATGTAGAATAAACTGTATAAACATTATTTTCCTTCTACGACTATATTCTGTGATTAGTCCTGTGATTAGATAACACAGTATTATTCGCATCAGATTCTTAAAGGGAGGCTTGTGCACTAGTCATCTGTTACTTTTGGGCAAAGAAAAATCCAAGTCTGGAAGATCTCAGTTCAGATAGCATGACAAAATAGGCTCTAAAATAAAAATTCAACTCTGTTCATGCCAATCCATAATAAAATTATATATATATATATATATATATATATATATATATATATATATATATATATATATATATACTATGTGATCCAAAAGTCTGCGACCATATTGAAAATCTGGTATTTTCTTTTTCACTTAAAATTTTGAAACAGGTTTCAGAATTTTGAAATATTTAAAAAAGAAAGTAAATGTTCAATATCTTGAATAGTTAATATTCAAGTTTCTGCGCTATTCTAGGTCCCTATTTGAATGTAAGCAAATTTGTGACATTGAACATGTTAAGTGCTTTTTACAAAAGTTCAGATTTTCCTCATGTCTAATCTCTTCTATTGAAGCAGGTGTTCAGACGACACTCCGATGGATTTGATCTAAAATGCATCATAAGGTTTTGCACAAACTTGTGGAGTCCATGCCAGTTCGAGTACACACCGTCATTAAAGCAAAAAGGGGGCATACCAGGTACTATGAAACTCTGAAATTCATGTAAATATTTTTAAGATTCTAATTTTGACTCAAGTTGTTGTCAAATAATATAATTTGTAATTAAAATTAACAATAGAAAAGAATGCCAAATAGAAGCATTTTCACTAGTCTCAGACTTTTGGACCCCACTGTATGTTCATTATGGCTTTAGCAAGGCTATAAAGTGTCCATCATTTTATTTATTATTTCTGTTTTGTACATTGCTTATTTTGAAGGCTAGTGTATTAGTTTAAATGTATTCATTTATGACAGAGATGTCTTCAGTGTGTCTTAAAACGCCCTTGTTCTGTCTATGGAGGCAGCGTTTATCAAACATGCATAACAGATTCCAGTTGTTTTGACATGCTATTGTGGAAGAAATGGATTTTTAAGACACTAATGCATATGTTTAAGCTGTTGGACAAAGCTCAGTCTGATGGTGATGGGTTTTTGGTAATTTGTGGCATGTCTTGCTTCTTGTGATAGATAAATGTGAACTGTCTGGAAATGAAAAGAAAACTTGTTTCCAGTAGGACCAGAAGGCAACTGTAAGCAAACAGGATTTTGATAAATGGATTTCAAATAAAGCTTCTCTAAGGTTTAGAATACTTGTCTTGTGTTCTACCAGATACTGTGCATTACACAAACCTGTCTATGCATTAAAAAAATCTGCTTAATACGGAATGGACTATTACATATTTCTCTTCAAATTATGTATCTGGCCATTGTGCTTATGTGTGTCAATGCTTCAGTACATTTTCCTTGAGCAGACCCTTGCAGAATGATATCAGGCCTCTACCACCTCACTGTGTTCAGGCACCCTACTGATATAAATGGGAACATTTGTCTGGCAGTCGCTATTATATTTAATGGAACACATTTAAGTGTGTGTTGAGGGCGTCTGTGACTTATTTTTTTTTTTTGCTTCTGTTTTGTTTTGTTTGATTGTGAAGATATGGATCACGATGAAAGTTGTCCTTTTTAATTTGTGAGCTATGCATGAAAGAATTCAATATATCAGCTTTGTTCTTTGTATTATAATGATAATGAGCTTCATGTGGAAGATTGTGGTGGGTGTTATACATTTTCACTATGGTAATGTATGCTCTCATACAAAAACTAGCTTAGCAGTAAAACATTCTACTTTTCTTAATGGAAACTGTTGCTGTTCAGCATAGAGAAAACGAATGGTTATGTCCTTGTGTTCTAAGCTTGACTACAGCACACGGTGATCATTTGTGTGACTGAATCATGAAGCCTTGATATCATGACCGGATCTTAAGGGACACTTCACCGTTAGTGTATATTTCTGTGGCCTCTCGCTAGACGTTGAACTTGGAGGAATGTCATCCTTGTATCTATGTTCATGTTAAGGCTGCAGCAATAGAACCTTATTAATAGCAGCAATAGAAAATGATTTGTCCTTTGCGTAGCTCCATGTGTTCTTCTAGGTCATGTACGCTTTATATATTTCATTAGGAGGGAGGCTGTGCAGCTAAATGCACTAAACAGCAGATGCTTGTGCAGGTGAAAAATAAAGGGAGTCATACATTTTCATTTTCTATTTACTGCTGGAGAGATTGAAGGCCAACACATGCCTACTCATCCATTTCACTTTTCTACAGAACTGCCAGGTGAATCAACCTGCTGACTGGAGAATTCACTTGACTCTGATATGGACCATGCATACACTAGCGCAGACTGAGTCATACATTAGATAACAAGAGTGAAGAGAAAGGCATCTTCTCAGAGATACAGACTCAACCATGACTAGCACAGAGTAAAACCGGAGCTTGACCCTGAATCTTATTTCACAGTACTTTTCTGCAGTGCATATTTAGACCAATTTGCATATGATAAAACTGATTAAATGGATGTATTCATAGGCTTTAAAGGCTGATTTTCAATCATACAGAATGTCCCTAGTTTATTCCATGTTTCAACTGATATTTATGTAATACAACATTTTGAGAATTATGCATAAGCACATCAGCCTATTTGACCATAAAAATGTGTATAATTGCTTAAAAATAAGTTGCTTTCTACTGTGCTGCCTGAAACCATGTTATACATCAGCATATTAAGAAAGTTTTCAGTTTTTTTTTTCTAAATCTGGCATGTTGATTTATTATTTCCAACAATGTAGCCCTAAGCCCCAGTTTTACTGTAACCCTCACATAATTACATGAACATATTTGATTTAATGTGTTTGTGGATTTAAAATTACTGTAGGTAACTTATAATTATAGCACAGTAAGTTCAGTTCAGCAAGTTTATGAAAAAAGGGGTTTTGTGAGATATAGCTCTGTAATTGATAGCAAGATAAAAATGCACAAGAGAGATAGCAACAAAGAGAGATTCCTGGATTTATGCATTGGCAGCCATTATTATACCAAAAGAGAAGTGTGTCATGACTTGTCCTTTCAGTCCTCTGTAGCTTTGCCTCTCAGAGTTTAGGAGTGAGTGAGTGAGTGCACTCAGTCCTTACATATGGAGAGTGTATGTGCGTTGGTATTTAGGGTTTACAGATGTGGCTTGTAGGTGTGTGTGGCCCTAAGAATGCTCATTAATTATAACTTTGTTCCTCATATAGCAGACTGAAGATGAATCTAGCCATTGGTGTGCTGAGTGTGTCAAGGCCAGAAGGCTTGCCATATGGTGGACAATAAGACTCAGCCCGCAAACCTGTTATTACAGTGAGGATTTGGGTCTCAGTAAAAAGTCTCCGGTGAAGACAAGAGTGCTGTGTAAGCAGCAAATAACATCTGAGTGTGTGTGTGTGTGTGAGAGAGAGAGAGAGAGAGAGAGACTTGCCTAGGCTTAGAGAATGTATGTTGGTTGCAGACTTATGTGCCAGATGTGCCTGTTTCTCCTTGCATGAGAGAGACCTATAATTAAGCTAAACTGCCTCAATAACATCACCAATCGTGAGTTTTTCATCCTTTGTTTCCGCTGATACCTTCAGAGTGAGCTGATTGGTGTCTAGTGGGGTCTCTTTTCTGAGATCCTGCTGTGAGGCGGCATACAAATGAAGTGGAAACGGGTGGTGTTGTGGACTTGTTTTATGCTCGTTCCCTCTAGGAGATCTAAGAGAAAGGGCTTAACACCTCTTAGGCAGTGCCTCAGGTTGTACTCTGTGCACTTTGACCCCCTGACACCCTTTTACGTTTTGTTACACATACTCTTACTGACAAAATTGCAGGTATAAAAAAAGAACATAAAAGTGCTTCTGTTTGGAAGAATGTTTCAGGCTACAAGTGAACTTGTAAATCTTATACATCTGCAGTGAACCACTAAGATTCTGAAAGCCCCCTTCCCTTGGCCTTGTTTTGCAGAGCTCTGGGCAACAGACATGCCAGAAGCGACAGATATAGTGCCAAGTCGGATAAGCTTGTAAAATCACTAAGGAATCAAGAGCACATTTTTAGCTAAATGTTCAAAAATGCTGTCAGGATGTTTCTGTGAGTCAACCTTAGGCCCTGAAACACTTGCAAAGCCATAAAAATGTAAGAGGAAGATGAAAGTGGTTCTGTAATTCAACTAAAGGTCAGGAAAGATCTCAAAGATTCAGTATAGTAATAAAAAATGGCAGAACCTGTTATTTACATTATAAATTAATATTTATTATCTTGTATTGTGACAGCAGTCAAAATGTGCTATTTCAAATATGCTATTCTTGGGTAATATGGTGGCTCTTTTACATGGTGATAGCATGCAAGCATAGCAAAACTTCTGGTTCTTGGCCTGATGACTACAGTATTTGAGTATTCATTACTTGTTCATTCTTTTTTCTGAAGGTGTAATTATATGTTGACATGATCACAGTCCCCTTGTATTACAGAAGTATGAAAATATCTTTATTATGTTCATCAGTGTGACTGTCACCGTAACCAAATACTAGGGGTTTTCCAGAAACAGTTCATGTTCGAGACTCTATAAACACGTAGAAAAAAGGTTCTCTGCAATGAGACCAAAATTGACCAAAATTGAACTATAGAACAATTGAACCCCGAGAACACTATCCTCACAGTGAAGCAAGGTGGTGGTAGCATCATATTGACAGTTGCCCTTGGCTGCTTGGTAATTTTTGGTGGACAGCCTCCTCTAGGTAGAGTTGAAGTTCTGATATTCTTTTATTTTAATAATGGATTTAATGGTGCACTGTCGGATGTTCAAGGTTCATAACATTGTTATTTACCAAAACCTTATTTCATGCTTAAGGTTGTGAAGTGATGACACTATCATATGAATCCAAATTTCTTGCCTGGAATTACCTGGAAGTTTTTAATTAGTAATGATGTGACATTTTATACATCTTATATAATTGGATCCTGCCTTTCTGTGTCAAAAAAGGATGTGTTATTTGATGTAAGTATTTATGGAGTACTACTGATGACTGTGGCTTTAGCAAAGCCACAGTCATCAGGGTGGCTTTAGCAAAGCAAATAAATTTTACATTCACAGGCTTAGTACTGATGCAAAAGGAATAGCTAGTCTGTCACCCTGGAAAGCTTCGTAAAACCAGAAACCTCTGGAAATGTCCTATTCTTTGTAGCCTTCATTTTGCCAATCTTCCCATGAGAACAGGTATTTGTCATCATCTCCTTATTAACATTCTCTCTCTCTGTCACCCCTCTCCCTCTGTTCTATTTCTTACTGCCTCTTTTTCATTTTCACCCTGTCTGAAAACAATAGCCAGAGGCTATGTGGTGCCCCAGGGGGTTTGACTAGAGTGGACCAGACAATTATTTGCAGCTTGATGGCAGCTGCCTGTGGTGACAATTTTTTTTGGTAAGACATCACCTTGTCTGTCAGTGCTGGGGAGAGTAAATGAGGTAAAGCATTACCTAAGCCTTGTGTCATAAAACCATGTGTCATAGAGTCCTATACCTCCACCAGTCAACTCGATCCTGTGATGTTCCGTCCCTGTTGATCAATGTCTTGCAGCTGAAACTGGGATGGGGACTGACAATATTATGGTGTTCATATCATAATTAGATACTTACAGCCAGTATACTGCCATAGTCCTACACCAAAATAATTTAACTAAACAAAAATCACATTTCTATAAAAGTTATTAGTGCACTGTGCAGTCTGAACTCACTTGACCGTAGTGTAGGAAAACATAGATTGTGTCAGGTAACACAGATTTATATGCTATTATCTGAAAATTCTGACTGCATTTGTTGGGGAAAAATAGGTCATGTTCCACAGAACTGCCACAGTGCAGGGTGCAGAGTCGTCCACAATAATAAGGTAAGACGCCATGCTTCTCGCCAATGGAACCAACAGAAAAAGTCCACTGCAACTGAAACACACCACTATCACTCCTGAAATTTAATTCCTGGAACTGCTCCTCCCCGCCTACACAGCTATATTTATTTTGAGGACAGTTTTTTTGTGCTCTATGACAATCTAACCCTCATTTTGCACTTGATTATAAATGGCTTGTGTGTGTTTGTAGATTCATGCAGTTAATCTGTCAGATGTGGATGCCTGAACTAGCATTCTAGTGACATTTCGCAAATGAGAACAAGTTCAGGAAGCTAGTGAAAAGAAGGGCTAACAAGTATTCTCAAAGCATGTTATGCACTGTTAGACTTTGTGACATAGTGGGTAGCATTGCCAGCTCACTGCTCCAGAGTTCCCGATTCAATCCTGAGCTCAGGTTACTGTCTCTGTACATGTTCTCCCTTTGTGCTCATGGGTTTCCATCGTGTTCTCCAGTTTCCTACCCTTTAACAAAAACATGCCAGTTTTGGATTGCCTACATTAAATTGCCCCTAAGTGTGAATGTAGTGTCTCATTTAGGGTATGTCTTCACCTGTCACACAGTTTTCTCAGGATATGCTCCAGATCCATTGTCCCCTTAACCCTGACCTAGATTGAGCAGTTCCTGAAGATGGATGAATGAATGAATGAATTTTCCTTCACTGACTAACAGTGCTTGCCTGACTAATCCTCATTTGCTTGGACATCCACACACTAGTTGCCAGTAATATGGGTAGCAAAAAACTCCATTACCACATAATTTTTTCCCAGCTACAATCTTATAAATTTTGCCTCTTGGGTTAGACTATTAGTCCTTATTCATCAGCAATCAGACAGTTAGACTACTGAAAAGCTAGGTTGTTAAAGATGTAAACAAATATCCAACAATATTAGTGGACAAAAACTAGATTTTCAGATATACTGCAATGAAAACCTGTAATCATATCTCTCTGAGAGTTAAATGGCCATTGTACCTACCAGACTTTATTAAAGCAAAAACAACTATATTTGCAGCAAATCTGATTCTACCTGCAATTAGCTGCATAACTCTACTATTTTAATAGGATAATGTGATTTGGTAGAATAATGTGGATTACTTACAGTGTACATAGGACTATACATAACCTATATATAACTCTGTAAGTCAGTGATTCACAGTCCATAGTCCACAGTCCATTGCTGTAACACACCTGATTCACATCTTAAATGGCCCAATTAACTTCGATCTGATACAAGAACCCTGCATTCTTATTCCACTTTAAGGAACACTATTGCTTTCTTTCCTCTTTCCGTCTCTGGGGGGCTTTACGCTGACGTATTTCATTGAATGTGGCATGTTAATGTTTCAATAAGGCAGTCCTTCATGCAAGTGGATTATTTTTTTTTTAAATGAAACACTTGCACAAAGCTAACAAGGGAATTAAACACAATAATGACCAACTACTAAAGCGTCCATCATGAGTTAAACCAAACCTTAATCATAGCCTTAAAATATTCTGTCATATTTTGGAAGGGATACTTTATGTTCCAATGAAGAACAAGCAGTGAATATTTACAAGAGATTAACCTATTGATTCAACTGCAACAGGAAAAGTTGTTCAGGCTGACCACAGTGTAGTAGGATTACCGGCTCAGATTGTGACTAGAAACAAAATGTGAACTGATACGCCATAAATCAAACATCTGCATGAAGGTTTCTCTGAGATCACAGGCAATAATTTGTATCAAAAAGCTAGTTAACCTAGCACTTACTAAGCTAGAAACATGTAATAACCTTATGTGTTTAGCTATAGGCGTGTGAAAATGGCTATCAGTTTAAAGTTTATTTATTGAACACCATTTACTCAAATGTATGGCAGATTTGCCTTCCTACATGTATTAAGCTACAGTATTCATTTTAAGTTAGAGCCATTGTTTGTCATTTTCATTATTGTCTATTAGCCAAATCAGCTAGAAGAAGAAAGATTTCAGGCCTAAATAAATTCACAGTGAGCAGGCATGTGTAACATAAGCAAAATATGCATTTACTGGTTTCATTTCACTGAAAGAACATAAAAACTATTAGCAAGCTAGTTAATTAGTTCTATGAGAGTTTCTGAATATCACACTTTCTAACTGAAGCTGATTAAAAATTTACTAGTGTTTTTCATATCTCTCCCCACAGCCCATGTCTTACCCAGCTCGTTATAAGCTTGAAATCTCTCCAGGTAAGTCAACGCCAGGGTTGTCACATCTGCCTGACAAAACCAATACAATGCTATTCAAAACTATCCAAATGGCCAATATAATATCCAGTCCCATTCCAAAACTCCAAAAGCATGACCGCCTTTGCCAATATTTATAAGTAATTATTTATTTAATCATTATTTGACTTAATGAAACCACACAGTTTTCCTAAACAGTTCTTTTGCTGCCTTTTTTTGTGTCCACTTGCCCACATCTCTAACCAAATGAACACCACAGGGAGATTTTTTGATTTATATTTAAAATAATATATAAAATAAAAAGGAACACCTTGTAGGAGATTTTGGACTGACATGTTAGACAGTGCTCTCCACCACCACCATCAAAATACTACTTTCGGGAATCTTTTGGAAGAACGATCATCCTGCCGTACTGTTCCAGAGACTTGTATAACTGCCAAGGTGCACTGAAGTTTTTCAGGTGGCTCACGGTGGCCCAACACCTAAGACATTTTATATATACATTTATATATACTGTATATATATATATATATATATATATATATATATATATATATATATATATATATATGTATATATATTTCTCTTTATTTGTTACTCTTTACTTGTTATATCTTTATACTTTAATAAATATATTATTTAACATTATTGTTCGTTTTAAAATTGTATGAGTAGATGAAAAATTAGATCACAGAAAATTGCAGCATTCATAGTGATGTGTGCATTCATAGTGGCTCATACTGTTACTAACACTGTTTCTCTAACACCAGAGGCTGTATCTCAAAAATTAAATAGCTGTTAAATAGCTTCTGTGACTTCATGTTCTGAGGTCGATTTCCTGTATACAAGTCGCCCCTAATTTTCTATATAACATTCAATAGCCCTTCACATTTTATGTCATAAATCTTCGGCACTGAGAATGAAATTGAGGCTTCATTTGCTATGGCATTTATTCTGGTGTAATGTATCCTACCCAAGAAATGTAAAAAACAATAAAAAGTGTGACAACATGCCCCACTCTCCCCTACTTACAAGCACTATTTGATTAATGCACATGCAGATTTTTGTAAAGCAGCCATAAAGATTTGTCATTACCCTCATTCCCCAAGCATGATCCAACAACATACATCTTCCTGGTGAATAAGCAAATAGACTATGGTTTTAAAGAGCTAAGAAACAGCTTGTTCCTGGTTTTCAAACAGAGAACACATGCTGAGGATTTTAGTATTGCATTCCATAATCTTTGCTATCTTTTTTTTAACTCATAAGTATATTTACTTTTTTTCCATGTGTTGCAAAGGAAAAAATAGTAAATATACTCATTTTCTACTGGAAAACAAACAAATATGTGGCACCATGCAGACTTCATTACTTCAACCTGGAGAAAAAGTCTTTCTTTGTTGAATACACCATCATAATGATGTTTGAAATTTTAGTATTTTATTAATGTTTATCTCTGTACTGGAACACAACGATGTGCCACCATACAGCCACAGAATCCTCCTGTAGAGAGCTATTTCTATCTGACACAATGTGTTGTATTGCCCCATGGTGTGTTTGGCCTTCTTACACCCAGCCATGAAAGGATTACTACCCCGATGTCTATGATTGAGTCTCTGTGCAGCAGAATTACAAAAAACAGGAAGGTCTGAACATGTGGACACACACTGTATGGTTGCTCATAAGGCCTTGGCATGGTTGACATACTGACCAGGCACAGGCATTGCTTTGGCCCACAGTGTCAGTCATTGAATTTTTGGATATACATATGTATATGTATGAATCAGTGTTTGTTTTTCACTTTCTGAGTCCTTAAGAAACTTACAAGTTCTCTCGTATGTTTTTGTAGTCACTCTAGATAAATGCATCTGCTAAAGGATAAATGTAATGATAAACATGGAATCAGAATCAGAATCAGAAACAGAAACCAGGTACAGTAAAGGACACTCTACAGTACTAGGAATTTGTCTTGATGTCAGATGCAAACACAGAATCAAAGATATAAAGTCAAGGGGGAGATGAAATGAAGAATACAAAAATACAACGCAATAACAATGGTAAAACAATACTAAAGTGCATGAGACCATGGTGCAAGATGAACATGCTATATATAAATATAAATATGAAATATGTAAACAGCAGAAGATAGAATATATTAAATCAAAAATATAAATAGTAATGTACAGAAAAAGTGAGTGTACATGGGAAATAGAAAAAGTATTGCAGCTTCAGAGGGGAGAGTGACTGTCAGTAGGCTGGGGGGGGGGGGGGGGGGGGGGGGGGGGGGGGGTTACCTGAGGGGAATGGGGGCACTGTTCAGCAGGCTGACTGCAGCGGGGAAGAAGCTGTTCTTGTGGCGTGAGGTCCTGGTCCTGATGGACCGGAGCCTCTTGCCAGAGGGGAGTGGCTGGAAGAGTACAAGTCCTGGAGTGATGGGAGGCTGCAGCCGATCACCTTCTCAGCGGAGTGAATGACGCACTGCAGCTTGGCCTTGTCCCTGGCCGTGGCAGCAGCAAACCAGACTGTGATGGAGGAAGTGAGAATAGATTCGATGATGGCAGTGTAGAAGTTGACCATCATCTTCACGGGGAGGTGGAACTTTTTCAGCTGCAAGAAGTACAGCCTCTGCGGAGCCTTCTTGGTGAGGGAGCTGATGTTCTGCTCCCACTTAAGCTCCTGGGTGATGGTGGTACCCAGGAAGCAGAAGGACTCAACAGAGGTTACCGGAGTGTCACGGAGGATGACGGGTGGGTGGGGGGCTGGGTCCTTCCTGAAATCCACTATCATCTCCGTTGTCTTGAAAGCGTTGAGCTCCAGGTTGCACCATGACACCAGAAGGTCCATCTCCCTTCTGTAGGCCGACTCATCTCCATCAGAGATGAGGCTGATGAGGGTGGTGTCATCAGCGAACTTCAGAATGGGTCCTCATTGTGTGCCTTCCTAGAGTGCCTTTGAATTCAAGATTTTTTTAAATATATAATTTCTAGAAATTCATTATTCCCTCAAGGATTGCAAGTTGTATAAGCCTTGAGGCAGCAAAAAAGCACTAAACTGTGATGCTCCCTCCACCGTAATCTGTCCACAGAACATTGTCCTAGAAATGTATAAATAAAAATTCAAATTTGAGATATGCAACAATGTGTTTCTGAAAAGCATACGTTCAAGCATAAGTTCTTCAGTTAACACCATTCTTGTTCAGTGTTATTCTAATTTTGACGTGAAGTTCTAGATCTTTGCAGGAAGTCCATTTCTTCCATTTATAGACAGTTTGTCTTACTGTGGATTGGTGAACACCCATGTCGAAATACTTTTGCAGCCTTTTCCAGTCTCATCCATATCTACAATTCTTCTTCTAAGGGCCTCTGAAATCTCTTCTGATCAGGATCACATGAACAGCTCTTTCTTGAGAAGAACTGACTCTGTTAGTATTGTCAGGTCTAACTACACATCCCAGAGTTCAGCATGGCCTACAAATATGGCTGCCAGGGACTACATCACCCAAACATTCTCTCATTCACACTCACCTGGACTCAGAGTCACAGCCCCACACACACACACACACACACACACACACAGTATTTAAGGACAGTTCACACATGTATCGTGAAGTATATGCTTTGTGGCCTTTTGTTGCTGTTACAGCCTTTCTGGTTTCACCTAGTTTTGTTGTTCGCATTTTGCTTCTGCCTGCCCTTGTCTATGTTGTTTGCTCTTTGCCTGACCCTTGCCTGTTTTTTGGATTATGTCTTTGTCCTGCTTGCTACAACAATAAATCATTGTGTACCTGCACTTGTGTACTCAACTGCAGCCTGACAAGTACCCATACTTTGTGTGCCTTTTTTTTTTTTTTTTTTAATAAGGCAGGATACCTCTACAACCCACACCTCCAGGTCATTAAGTGGAAAAACTGATTGTAATTGGCCTTTGGTGGAGTTGTAAGCCAAGAGGTTCACATAGATTTTAAACCTTGACTGAGTGAATGAATAAATAAATATTGTATTCAGTGTTAACAAGAACAAATACAATTGCTTGTCATTACTTTAAAGATATTGTGTTTGTAATTATTGTACTTAATGCCGAATTTGTACAATTTGTTCCAAGTCTTGTTTTTCTCTTTTGTCTATTACCACTGATCTATAACTGTTTATTCCCGCAGTAATGTCTGCTAATATTTGCACTTCACTTTGATGCACTGTATCAGCAGATAATATTTATACTGGCATGAGAGTAATATACTGCTTTATGTGATATTTAGAAAATTAATCAGTGTCACAAATATTAAAGGTATACTCATGATTACACCAAATGCTTTCTTTGGCAAAATATGATTTCATACTAAGTCATACTGCTTCTACAAGAGAGCTACTAAACCTGGGAATTTGAGCTATTATCTCAAGTACATGAAAATATTTGTAGATAATATAATTGCATGATATAGATAGTGAAATATTATAAACTTCAAAGAAGAAAATGAAATTTAGACTTATTCATATTGCATTGCTAATTTTACGTGTTCATTCCCTGACTCACTTGCAGTCTCAGCAAAAATCTGACTCTGTTAGAGACAAACAGAAGTCTCATTCTCATGTCTGGCATGTAGTGCATAAAAAGAGAAACACAGAATTCACAAGATCTCATTGTAATATGTGAACGAATTTTGTTCTTACCTCTAACTGGCATGGCAAGTCTGGTAATACATCAAACCTAATGAAACATGGGACAACATATTAAATTAATCTGCAGGATTTTTTTGACTGCATGAGAAATGGCAGTGCTATCCCCAGAGATGACATCCTCTTCTGATAACCACCACAGGCAAAATATTGTAGGGTCCCACAACACAGCAAGAACTGTTTTCAAAGAAGAAACATCAACAGCTGTTATAAAATAGCTTTTGTACGTTTGCAAGATAAAAACATTACACGCTAAAAAATTATCCATGTGGCTAGTGAGAAAAGCTTAAAATAAAGAACAATTTCGACATAAATAAATAAATTTGTTACATATACATGTATTAGTGAGTTAACAACTTATTTTAAGAAGAAAAGAAAGAAATCTGTCTCAGCTTATTAATATATGGATTTTGAACAGTCTTGCTTTCATATAACAACAAAAAAGTATTAAGCCAGGGACACTTGAAAATGTAGTGAGCAAACTTAAAAAGCTGAGAAGAGGCCTGGACCTTGTCTGAACATGTCAGAGCCAGACCACGCCCACAGGAGGAGAAACAACAGCACAAACAAACAACGAAGATACGAGCGCGAGTGCAAACATCAAAGGCACATGCTGAGGAGCCTGACTATTTTTATTTGTTTTACTAGCGGCAATTATCAAATTATATCGGCACACAGTGCAAAAAAAAGCGTTGTCACAGGACACTAAATTTTAAAGTAACGTTACAGCTTGCCCCTTGCTAATTCGACCGTTGGAAAGTTGACTTCCGCTAGCTAGCTAGCGTCTTCTATGTTAGCTACAGCATGCCCTTTGCTAATTTGGAGTTAGTGAAGTTGACCGCTAGCTATCGTGTGTCTTTAGTTTTCTTAGGTTTTGTTTTACAGTGCCAGCCGTAAAACAATGTTTGAGAATAAGTCTTGCGCTGTCCTAATTTAAAGTTGGCACTATTGGTGAAAGTTTGTGGATCATTTGACATTTTCAGCTAAACCTGTAACAAATGTAGGTTACTAAACTTTCTTTTCCTGCGGAGGAGTTTGATTCTGTTGTAGAAGCGCCATTTTGTTCATTCTTGCGTCAGTGCTTGAACCATCTTGTAACGTAATTACTCAAAAAATTAAGGTAACAATTTGCATGGACATTTCTGAGAAGACTGAAAGCAAAATAGATAAGATAAAACAGCTTAAATTAACTAATTTGACCACACAATATTATTAAGATAGCTCAACTTAATTAAGCTTTTAGAGGACAATTCAAATCGTGTTGGTTGTGCTAAACAAATTGAGTTGAGCTAACTAGAAAAGTCTCACAATATTTACTCAAAATGGCTTGAGTTGAAAATTATTACCTTAATTTTTTAAGTTGAGCCAGTGTATTATTTTTTTAGAGTGTAGAATTGCATAATTATGATAATTTCAGATCCTTTTTGTAAACATACTTAATTTAAAATGTATTGGTAATAGGCATGTACATTAATTATGGATAGTTACAACAATAAACAATTCAACAAATGCCCAGTGTTAGAAATATTTAAATGTTTTAAAAGATTTCTCTATATGTTGTTTTTTTCCATAATGATTATGCATGTATGAGTTTGAGTGTTTCCAAAAACATCAGCATGGTCTCACATTTACAGATTTACAACTATTTGCACAAATCAAGCCATATAAAAAGATACAAAGCTGGGGTTAGTACCACTTAGTGTTTTGATACAACTTAATTAGTATGAAATTGAACAGAATGTAACTGAATTGGCCCTCTGTTGTTTGAATTCATGCAAGTTCCACATGAATTCAGGTTGGGAAAATGCAACTTTAGCTACTTTTTATGTATAGTGATAAACTCATATTTTCAAGTTGTGCCTTTTGGTGTAAATACAAGGTACTTCATGGAAATACATGTACTGTATGTTCTGTACTAGGCTATTAACATTTATAGACAGGTGTCAGGAAACACTGGTACTTAAAAGCAGTACAAAATTATTTATATTGTTTTGGCAACTGTAATAGTAAACAGTATCCAGTCCTTACAACATCATATTTAGTGAAAATTGCTTTGTTTATTGGACATCATATAGACAAACAGCACCTGGAAAATGTCATCATTGTGTCAACTGTCAGAAGCTCAGGGAACCCTGTGTTCATACTGAATAAGCAACAATTGACCATAATTGAAGCCATTAGTGGGCATTAACAGAGCACTTGTGTGGCACTCCTAGGGTTTATTCTCTTCTATGCCAGCCCATTACTGCTAAACACTTAAGCAAGGCAGCATGCATAGTTCATTATTCTTTTAATTGCTCGATTATGTTTGTTAATTACAACCCCAGCTAACACCACATCATATTCAAACCATATTCCAAAATCAGACACAAGTCATTAAAGCAGGAGTGGTACAGTCGACACAAGTGCTCCCGTCATCTCTCATTTCCATTCAGGAGCCAGTCAATAAACAATCTGCATATCATTAGTCCATCAATATTTAATATCAGACCAGCCTACTAAAGGCCTTTTTCTCCCACACTCACAGAGGTTTGATGTTTACTGCTTTGAAATATGCCACAAACATCAGCCACACAGTCCCCACAGGGTATGTGTGTGTGTGTGTGTGTGCAACCAGGATGTTCTTTTGAACATGTTTCTGTGTATTTGTATGTAGGCTGTGTATGTTAGTAGTGTGATGTTGGTTTACTGTGTCTCTCTCTCTCTGTGTGTGTGTGTGTGTGTGTGTGTGTGTGCATATGCTTGTATTCATTGTTGTATTCTCCTTCATATTTAAGGGAGGCACAGGAAGCTTTTCCAAACCCACAAAGCGTACAAGCATAGCTAAATGTCCTATTGGCATTTATGCTTTCATACTGATGATGGCAGTGTATCTATTTGTGTGTGAGACTGTGTATCTCAGGCTGAATGTTAATGACCAAAACAAATGAGCCAGCTAAGGCACAATTAGAGGAAAGTCATTGCTATATGTCGCCTGTAAATGAGCAACATGATGGCCTCTTTACCCCCTCTGGAGGAAGGCTGAGAGGAGGCTCATTAGAGTGGCCTCACTTTGGGAGGCAACAGGGTTGTGGAGCCATTAAAGCTCACTAACCTTGGACGGCCCAGGTCGGGAGTTATTTTATACAACAGGGAGTTTCGATGCCAGTCAATTTTCACCTTTGACTCTGTGTGTAAAAATTTGGTTAAAATGGGGTTAAATATGATTCATTTATTATTTGTATTATATATATATATATATATATATATATATATATATATATATATATATATATATATATATATATATATATATAATTATTAAGACTCTTAGTCGACTATATTTATTGATATGTATAAATAGATCTTTCTATTAAAATTAAACAAATACAAATTTACAAGTTCATATGTCATATATTTTGATTGTGCATGACACATAACTGCAGTAATGAGGCATAAAATTTAAAGTCAGTCTGTTTTTCTCTAAAGTGTTTCATTGTACAGAAAAATCACTTAATATACCATAACAGATTCCATCAATCATTAAGTAATATACTGTATATATAAAACCAAATAATTGTGACTGAATGTGAAGGAATTTAATTTTCAATTATTGTAATATTTGCTTGTATTATGAAATATGTGAGTGTAGTTAATAGTGCGATGAATAAGCTTGTGGATTTAACCCACGTATCATGGTTTCAGCACTCCCAGGGAGAGACACTGATAACCGCATGGTGGAGGAAATCCTTCCATTAATATTTAAATGGTCTCTCACTATGAGATAATATTATCAAAGAAAATGAAGAATTATTGTAGCACTCAAATCTTAGCCAGTTCACATGAGCTCTCACTTTCCTTCAGAAGGTAATGAAAGCTTCTTAAAATTACTTTTAATGAATTGTAATGTGTTCAGAGACACACGTGTACGTATATGCATGAAATCTGATTCTCAGCTTGGTGTAAAATGCAGTGTGAGGAGAATTTTCTGATATTCAAGCTATTACAGTTCCTTCATTGGTTTTCAAGTAAACTAAGCAGAGGATGTCATGTATTATAGCTAGCTCATTGTATTATTTCAAAACATATATCAACTAATATCAGTATTTTGTTTTAATTAACAATGCTTTAAAACAAAAGTAATGATGATAATATTAACAATATTAAATATGTGTATGAGCTACTGTCAGTACTGCTTTCAACTACTTCAGCAGTTCATGTTAATACACGGGCAATTTGTTATATGTTGCACATAAATGGTTTAATCTCTATGTTCTACTGGAGATTATTTGTCTCTGCATTGTTTGAAATGGCCCAGTGTGACACTTGCCATATGCCCTGTGTGTAGCACTGTATCATGATGAATTTGCCTGTGACTGGCAGCTGTAATGCGAGTCAGTGTTTCCTTTGTTCGTCTGGGCACCAGTTTATAGAGGACTGGTGAGCCTTGATTAGACTGAATTGGAACACTGCCACCAGATGGCTGAGCTGGAAACATTAACTATTGTAGTAAATTATTGGATAAATTTCTTAAGGGAAACATCAAATGAAAAAATAAATACAATGTTTTAATGTTTTTTTTCTTCAATTTGGCATAATAATAGAGACAATAAATATGGTGCTACATCACTTTTGAGTACCCTGAGAAAGGATAATGCTTTTTTCTCTGTTTCTCCACACTGTTAAGCACCTAGAAGGTTTTAAACTCAGATCTGATCTAAATCCACATTTTATTTACAATTGATGGAACAATACAGCTAAATTTTGAAAAGCCGAAGGATGTTCTGTGAAATTGCTTATACTCCAAGATAAAACCCAGGAAGCAGTATTTGAAACACCCCTAAAGAAGCAGAAACACCCAACTGAAAGCCTCATCCATTACAGACTCTATGAAATAAAAAGCTATTTATGGAACACTGCCTTTTGAATTGACCTCCACGCTTTACTTCACACTTGATCAAAGCACTTAAAAACACCGACAAATTTCTCTGTGTTTCTCCTTTCTCCTGTTGAGCGAGCTCTGTTTCTCCTTTCTCCTGTTGAGCGAGCTCTGTTTCTCCTTTCTCCTGTTGAGCGAGCTCTTTCCTGTTTCAATGCGATATTAGCATACTGACTATTAGCTTTGGAATGGATCACACTCCACAGGCATTTAAATAACCTGCTAATCAAGAAGCAAGTAAGCGTTTCTAATCTGATTAACAAAAAATAAATGGCTTTTTTTCTCATTAATTAATATTCTGTGAGTAAGTAATTACCAAAACTTTGAAATATTGCATATTTTTTGGCCTCTCACACAATTTTATGAGAGTCCACAGTGGTGCTCAGCCTTTTTTCAGAACTTTGTGAAAATATCCTTGTGAGTATACAAGTAAGGTTAAGTTTAGGTTAAGATAAGGTTAAGTCCTTGTGCCAAGGGTATATATTATTTAGCAAAAAAGTATTTTCTTGAGGTCATTCTGTTCCTGGTAGACGTTACAAATGTGTGCAGTTCATCTTGTTTTGTTTGTGTAAACACTTCTCTTTTATTCCTCCCTCTTTAGACATTGTGTTAAATGAGAGTGAACGTTTCTGAAAATGCAAATGAACTTGGGAATTCTGCACTCTGGAGAGACGGAATGCACTGACTATTTAGGTGTTTGATTCAACCGAACCATTTGTGTGGCTTCTTTTGTTTTATTTAATCTATTACCTTGTTCCTGTAAACCCGTGAAATAACTCTCACAGCTCAAAGCAACCACTCAGTGATGTCTTTGCTGAAAATGTACTTTATATGCATTTGTTCATTTATGGCTCCCCAGATTGTCAGTCTGACACTGTATTTCTAGAGGTGGCATCATTTTTCAGGTTAATGGTGCATTTTGGAATGATTTGATGTCTTTAACCTGGGGGTGGTGGTGCTGAGGTAGGATCTGTGATAGAGAGGTTGCTTTGCTCTCATACACTCTTCTCTCACCATGGATGATGGATATGCTCATTGGTCTGTCACACAAAGAAAATGCTTTCTAATATTCATATTAATTATTGATCAAATAGACTCCCCCCCCACACACACATCAGCCCGAGAGGCAAGTTTGTTCTGTCACCGACGGAGACATAAAGGCCACCACATTGTATCACGTTTCCTTGCCATAATGACTGTCTTTGTTCGCTAACACCCACACTACTTATTGATGTTAGAAAGACCGAGTCCCCAGCTCATCATCCTTCTTTGAGGAACAACGATGGAATAGGATTTGCCGTTCTGACAGTGTGACCTACTGAACAGCCCCCAGGTGTCCCGTTCTACAGCAGAAAAAAAACCTTACACTTTTCCCCTATAAACTCATCCATTGGAGCAGCATGTCCCCAGAGAGGATTCAATTAACCAGTCTGTACATTTAGGAGATTTTAATCCCCCAGGCTCAGTTTATCTCCATAGCCACACCTCGCTTAGGCCAGAGTCTGGAACAGTAACGCTTGGATTAGCGCTTTGCTCCTGTCGCTTTGTGTACCATACCTCTCTTCTGTAGACAGATTAGGTGAATTCAAACAAATATGTAAATATGGAGGATTAACCCTTGCATGATTTTTGAGAGTGAAGCTACCTCTCTATGTCCGCAACCTAGTGGCTGTATAGCTTTTTGACTTTCATATGTTGTTTGACTTGTAAACTGACTGATAGTGTGAATATGTGTGTGTGTGTGTGTTGGAACCCAAAATGAAGATGTAGAAATCACGGGATAGCTTTAGGCCAGCACTTAAAGAGGAAAAAATAGCTTTGATTGCACAGAATGCAAATTGGGCCATGGGAAACTAGTCAACACCTACCAACACATTCAATCAAAAACATATCTGTTTTCATGCTGTTTAAATATAATACAATCTACCTATATTAATCTAATCTATTTTATGCTTAGCACAGTCCCTGATTTTGTCTTCACAGCTCACATGACAAAGCACTGATTGTATTGTTGCTGAGTCCGTTGGGCGGAACAGATAAATCCTTTCTTTAATATTTGATTTATAATATCAATATTGAGAAAATAAGGTTTGTTCATTCAAACAGAAAATAGATTTTTGTTTTTGTTCAGGTTTAAAGCATGTTGCTTTTGTGCTGTCACAGTTGGCTGCTCATTACACTCACATAGCGCCAAAGACAAGAAAATATTCATTAGAAACAAATCATTAGAGCAACTACATTCTTTTGCTTTGTGAATGTCTGTGCAACCTGTGCATTAGAAGGGCCTATGCACTGGAATGAGCAGAGGTGACATTTCAGGCTACTACTAACCTCAAACTACTATATATATTTTGTTACAATTGAGTAATAGGAACTGGTATGAATTCGTAAGCACAAAAACATGTCATTTACATAACTGTACACGTTTATATCGATTAAACATCGCATGACAGTGAACCCCAACAGCACAAAGTTTTAATGCAATTGGCTTTTCTCCTCATCCATCATGTCTAATAGACCACTTTAAAGATAAGTGGTATGAAGAACCATAGAAAACTCTTCACAGTCTCTTCGAAAGCCCTACCACACTAATCCAGTGTGACATGTCCTCTCAGAGCTTTACATATGAATAAGAGGATTACCAGCTCCTGTCCATCATGTACCTGGATCTATTTTATAATGGACTTATTATTGAATGGGCAGCTGAGAGGAAGCAAAGCGTAAGAGGAGCCTCTTTTGCCTTCAAGATGATTCTCATTAGTTCTCATGGAGGATGATGAGCTAGACCAGCACTAACACATTTTCTATCTTGTTGTGCCCTTGTCTGAGGGGAAAAACTTCATAAGTGTGATGTTATTGATAAGACAAACCCACTCACGAAGTATTAAACACCGAGCAATAAGAGACACTATTATCATTAATGGCTAATTATGTACCACTGAAATATTAGTAGCCTATATGTTTGCTGTTGCTTGATGTATACAAATAAAGAACAAGAAACAAGCAATTTTGTTTGAGAGAGAGAGAAAGATTAAAAAAGGATATGTAAGATTAAAAAAAGATTAAACAAAATGAATAGAATCATTTCCAAGAGCCTATATTTTCAAGGGACTATAATTTGTGTTCAGTATTTCTGCAGTTCCTCTACACACATTTTTCTATAGGAAATTGTTTGTAAGAAACCTTTTTTTTTTTTTTTTCTGATTTATGTTGTTAGGAATATCTTGAGCTTGAAGTCAATGACGATGAGATTGGTTCATAGTGCACAATCAGCTAGGAACTCCACTATATGGCCAAAAGTATGGGACACCTGACATTCACATCCATATGTAGGCCTTCCCACACCAGTTGCCATAAAGTTGTAAGCACACAATTGTCTAGAATGTGTTTATATGCTGTAACATGTGATGGTCAGGTGTCCCCAAGCCTTTAGCCATATAGTGTACGTCAACTTGTAATAATAAAATGAAAGTAAAATGATTTGTTTAGGTTATTATTATTATTTGTTTGCAAAGTAAATAGGAAAATGTAGGTTATGTCTTTTCAGCTGCCCTTAGATTTTTTCAGTCTTGGTGATCTTCTGACTGGTCTGCTTGACTACAGTGACCTGAGTGGGTTGTATGTCATGGATATAAATCCACAGTGTTTATTCTTCACTTCTTTTAATTCAGTTTATTTAGTGGTCAGGTTTTCCAGTTGTCCTCTGATCCATAACACTGACATCATAAATTCACTCTGCCTCACTTCCCCTAATGAGTCTGATTTGTTTATTAGCCCACAAGCCTGATGTGTTGATGTGTTGTAGAACAGAAGCTAGACGAGTAGTTATGCTTATTGTTTGAAAGGAAAGCAAACATTCTTGGCTGTTTCTCAGTTATTGCGCATTGCATCCCTTACCTAAATAAGACCATTTCTCTTTAAATCCTCACACAGCTTTACACCTCAGGCAGATGTGATTATTATCTCAACCACTGACTGCATGTTCGATCTTATCCCTATACCACACACAGACCTCTTCTTAACCACAGACTAAAATTATATTATATTCTCAACTTTTGCAAATGTATAATTTTCAGACACCAGTCTACTAAACTATCACCCATTGTTTAAAAAAATGCTCACATGCATCTTCACAGGAATATGATTTCACTATTCTAAATGCACGCATTCATCTCTGGACAAAGAAAAATGCCTCCTACTGAAAGGAGAGCAATGAGTTTCATTTAAACAAATGGCGACAAGGTTGACACTTTCAGGATATTAATATGTCCAATAATAAAACTCCTGCATGCATCTTGTCTGGCACAAGGACTAACTAAGAACTGAAGCCCTAAATCACTTTTCATGCATGTTATTACTCAATGCAGCATTGCCTCAGCATTGTTTAAACCCACTTAACCTATGTGAAGGTTATGAGTCTGACTTTAATCCTGAATATGTTAGGGTTTAGGCATACTCACAAAAATTGCATTTTCTGTCATGGATTTTTAACCTTCAAAACTTGCACTTGCATAATGCCTATGACAGGGGTGTCCAAAGTCCAGCCCCAGGGCCAAATGGACCAATATTAACTGGCCCTTGAGTTCTCTATTAGAATTTATGATAGGAGGCCCACTGCGCAATATGTTGCAATTTTCCTTTCACCTAAAATGCAAGAGCCTTTTTTCTATTACTACACCTGCAAATTAATTAATAGATCTTTAGTCATGGCTACTGACAAAAAGCGCAAACTTAACAGTGAGAAGGGGCGATTTCAAAAGAACTGGAAACTACTAAGCATGAAAAACCTTTTGTGACAGTTTCTTTAAATAAAGTGGACTCGCAACCAAGTATTGCAATCAAGTATTCAAATATGTATATGGGGTATTTTGAGAAGGTCTTATCTGGCCTCCTTGGCCTATGAGACATTATTTATGCAGTCCAATAAAACAATTCCCCGATGGTAAACTGAAAAGCTTTATAGTGTACAGTGTGTGGACCTGCTAAAAATCAATACTGTACAGTGTTCAATTATTAATGAGAAAAAATAATTACATTCATTAAAAGGAATCCCCCAGATATATTCTTCTCTTTTATTCTCTTTCTTATTATACACCATTACCATTTAATGTTGTGTTTGTCAGTTCGCCTGGGGGAATCTGTTACTATCTTGCATTTCAGTTTTTGGACAGCTTTATTGTATATGGTCCTCCATTCACAAGCTAAAAGTGCTAACCTTGGCAAGTGTGCTTCCATCAGTATTTCAAATAGGGGTGCATCAATACTGATACTAATACTGGTATCAGATATCACTCCAATACCATGCTCATTTACTCATACTTGTAAACGATGCTCTCATAACAACACCTGATACCACATGATATTATGTGACATAACCACATGACATTATGTGACATAGTGTATTTTGAAGCCCTAATGAACAGATGATAAGAAATGCCAACAATCTGGATGTATCTCATGATCGATGAGCAAAGCAAAGTAAAGCAGACAGCAAACTGTGCTCTGCGAAAGTATACAGAGGAGGTACTACACCATCTTATGCCTTAAAACAATATCTTAAATAGAGAGTGTTAGGGTCCCCAACCTGAACATGCCGAGCAATATCAGCGAGTGTGGTGAACACAAAAATGAACACACGGTGCTGTGAATTGTGAACACAGTGAAATAAGCATCTAGAGAACATGGCTGCACTTGAGCGAGCACTTAGCATTGAAACAAGCATACTTCCTTTCGCCAGGGTCTACACGTCACTTGTGAGTCAAGATGCAATTCACGGCACCTTGCACTCAATTATGAATATTGCTCTGCATGCTCAAGTCACTGCCTGTGCACTCTCTACTAAAGACTTTACTAAAGTTTAAAGGCCATAACATCTTAAACAAAAAACTGAGAAAAGATCATTGCTAGTGGTACATGGCAACAACCAACATAAACAGAGCTAAATAAAATGAACCATGATGCCCCGATTACTTAACACTAAGTAGGTTATTCATTTTGGTTTCAGAATTGGTATCAACAAGTACCAAAACATATGTACTTGTACTTGTGCTTAGTCTAAAAAAAATGTTATTCATGCATCTCTAATTTTTAAAGAGCCCAAAGAAACTAGTTCAGTCCTACATGTTAGAAACCTGGTTTTATTAACAATTCTTACAAAATCATAGGAAGTTATGATGATAAATTGTTGTTTAACATTGATAAAAAAAAGACACATCAAACTATTCAACAACCTCCTAGACTCATTATTAATACTGCCTATAAACAAACTTTTCATATGACCTTGTTTGATGCTGCGAGATCACGTAGGTGTGAGAGTTATTAGCATTGTAATTAGTGCATAATGCATAATTCATTGAAAGTCCTTGTGAGAATTATGTTGAGAAGTATAAAATCTCATTTGGTTTAACCCAGTGCAGACGTTCATTGTCTTTTTTTGTGTCAGGATCCTTTTGTGTCCCTTTGTTTCACACTTTTTAGCCTTTTCCCCTTGTGTTCCACGTTCTGCTCCAAATCGTATTAACAGTGTTGGGATGCTGTTTGTATAGATGAAATAGGCAATCACAGGCAGAATGTTCAAATAAGTGTCAGTGCTGTTATAGGCACGGATGAGGGTAGTGTACAGAACCTCTGAACCTTGACCTTTGTGCTGCAGGTGTCATATTTTTTCCTAGCTACCTCTGACAAGACTGCCCTTATAGAAATTGAAAATCGGGATAGAGCCCAGACTGTATAGCTTATGTGGAATAGTGGTAACAACCTTAATTTCCTCTCAGCTCATGGGCCTGATAAAATGCATATACACAACACACAGAGGAGCCCCTGAACACAGCTGGCAGCAGATCTGTACACCAGACCTCAGTATTTGAGGCTTAACCTGGTATGCATGAAAACTTAAACCCATTATCTCATCTATCTCTCATCCACTTCTTGAACATCAAACTACAATCTTCTGTATTGTAATTTATGTGCATCACTCATCCTATTTTATTCTCTGACCCGGTTATGCAGGATAAATAAGTGAGGCTCAATTTATTCTGTGCTCGGAAGGTTGAACAGTTGCCATGCTGATCTGTGACAGCCATTATCATAGCCCTTGTCAGCATTATATCCGTAAATGCACCACTGAAACAGTGTGGAGCAGACAGAGTGATATAGCCATCAATAATTTCATTCAGGGGGGCATTGGGGTCTTCCACTAGTAGTAGAGGAAATTGGGGGAGTGTTGTGGTTTGGGGGAAAGGGCTGATCATCAAGGGTCAGACTACTATGCAGGAATACTAATGTCACCCTCCCCCTCCTGTCTGTTATCTGTCACCACACCAGAACACCACAATGTGGACACAGAAAGAGACACACCTCTGCATGTCTCAGAGACACCTCCTAAACTCTGCACGTGCATGCATCCATCTGTAATCAGTGTTAAGATACATCATGCCTCTTATTAGAAATCTGCTGCTTTAGGATTGGCTTTCATTTTTTTCCCATTAGGATTAAATTGAGAAAAGGATGTAATACCTTAACTGTAAGAGGCAAAGCAACATGTTTCTCTCTCTCTCTCTCTCTCTCTCTCTCTTTTTTTTTTTCATTGGTTTATATAGTAGGCCATTAAGAAGAGACCTGAATAGAAAACACACCATATGTGGGATTTTGTAGATGTTGTAAGATAATATTAATGATGCTACTGAAGTTGCATTTAAAATATATTGTTTTATATATCACACAAATAAACAACATTCTTAACCCTAGAGTAGAACTTACCAAACACAAACTTAATTACACAATTATTTTTATCTCCATTTTTAAGTCAATTATATCAGCTCTTGTACTCAGCATGAGTTTGTCCATGATTAATTATTCCCATAGTGTAGCTTCTGTTCTCCTCCTTCTCCATTTTCCTATGTTTGTCCTCTGCCATGTGTGGGGAAAAGACTTGGATCCATCCTCGAGTAAATGCTGTGTGATTTTAATGTATTTAGATTAGCATGAACCTACAATGAGCCAGTGATATTGCTACCTAGTTTACCAGGAGTAATCAAAGCCTATTGTTTTTAGTCACATTTTTAATTCTTATTAAAATTTGATTTCACTGAATTTACATCTTGGTGTTGGTGTTTGATAATCTGATTCTGTAATGCTTTGGGGGAACTAACTTCATATAATTGTATGCAATGCCAGCTAACTCCTGTGCTGTTAAAGATGCTAACTAGCTAACGCTGGTAGTGATGGTCAGCTGAAAAACTCATGGGAGCTCATTATAAAGAAAAGCAGGACAGCAAAGGCACTCGACCATTCTTGCAGCAGAAAATCAGTGTGCATTTGTTTGTAGTATTATAACATGGCCAATGAACGGCTTAGTCATCAAAACCATAGATTAGGATAAAATGCCATAACCCAACTCGTACACAGGAGACACAGTAGTTTGATGCCAGCTCTGGAAAAAAAAAATCCTCTTTACAAAGATCACTTGGGTAATATGATTAGACAGTAAGCCACTTTGGATAATTGAAATGTAATGGTATGTCATAAATAAATTAATGGACGCATGCTAAGGAGACAGCAGTACTGAAGTCCTCTGTGGATGCTTATGTTCTAGCTAGGATTCTGAAAGCAAGCAGAGCCACCCTGATATAAAATAGCATATAGCCATGCTATTTACTGTTACCAACTTGCAAAATTTTGTTTTAGCTATAAAAAAGACTGAAGATGTTATAATCTGATGTTAAGATCTGATAATGAGATGTACATAGGCTATAATAAGTTCTTGGGTCTCTTATCATGCAATGCCAGTTAGGTATTTATGTGCTTATAAGGTAATGTAATTGCCCCTAATGCTGTACAAAACTGTTAGGTACTTTTATAATCTACAGTATATCTAAATAAAGAAGTAAGACAATACCCCTGATAGACAGCCTTATTGTCTTATTGTTTGAAAGTGATGTCATGACAATACTAACTTTAACTGAACTCAAGCTGGCCAGCATAGACTCTGGGGGAATGGCTTTGTGGGCAGGAATGGAAGGTAGGTTCAAGGAGTAAAAAAACTACTTAATCATTAGATCTTCATTAATACTGACCAATGCACCCTTAAACACTGTAGTGTTGCTTATTTAACGTGTGAGCTCATAATTGTTTCATATTTTACAATAAAAATACTATACCGTTTAATATATTCCTTACATGTTGCTCAAAACAGATTTCATTTTGCTAATAGTACTGCAGAAATGTCATTAGTGAAGAAGTCTCAAATGGACCCTCATGCAGATACATAATTACTGCAGGAGTCTTCTTCACATCATGAAAACATGGATAAGGAATAGCCCTAATCCCATTAGTTCCACTCTAGCATTTCTTCTTATGAAATCCGATGTTTGAAATTCCAGCATCTGAGCTAGGATTTGATGCCACAGGAAAAAAAAGGGAGTGATGGGAAAAAGCTATTACGATGCCTTCATGTGCCATTCCAGTGATTTAACCTTCATGTGCATTATCCGTTAAAATACTCTGCAGGGATGATATTGCACCTGTGCCATATGTTAATTGGTTGCAAAGTACACACATTTAGATTCACCCCTAAAAGGGATAGAAGAAGAAGCTAAACAGTATGTCAGGTGTTATCTCATTTGCCTTATTCTGCACATTTAGTTGGAGAACATTTGGGCTGTAGTTTTGCCATTATGGACCACTGGATTTTTCTAGGAATCATGTAAGCCTATCCCTTTATGAGTTAGAGCAGATGTGTTGGGCAATGGTCCAGAGTTGCGCTAGAATTTCCATCTATTTTCAATAGGATAGGTCTTCTTTCAGATCTCCTGCCTCTACAAAATCCCTTGTAGTCGAATCATTAGATTCAATTTAGGCCTCATAAATGGCAGGCTATTCAGAATCATAGATTGCTTTCAATTGTTTAATTACTGTTAATTATGATTTGCATAAAGATTTTCACTGGGCCTCTCTTGAAGCCCTGGCCCCATTGTTACATATAAATGAGTGGTAATCATGATGAGGATACGGGTCTAGCCATTTGCAGGGGACAATGAACAATAAAACCTATAAGATAAAGTGCAGGGCTGACAACTATGGAAGGAAAACACTGTCCTTTTCTCTGTTATCATTGGCCATGTGGTTAATTATGCAGCTTAAATCAGTGTCACTGTATACTGCAGAGATAGTGAAATAATGAATAATTGAATAAGGAGTAATTACAGTAAATATAAATGGTTTTAATGAGATACAGCAAGATTGAGGGGCTTTCTGTAGCGAAAAGCTCAGAGGAGCTTGTAAAATACAATGTAGTGACCATGTAGCACAGTACAGACCATATACAGGCCACAAATTTTTATTTGCTGTTGGATGATATGTTTTTGAGATGCTCTGCTGGACACGGCCTTGAATTAATATTGGCCTCTCTCCCATATTGACCATGTGTTATTTATTTTATATTAGGCATCATGTCCCCTAATATTGCCCATCAAGTTCTGCTCTGTCTTTCCTCAGCTGCATAGCGAAGGCTACTTTGAATTCAGTTCTATAGAGGTTTTATTTTTATATTTTGCAAAAGGCAAAAATGAATAGGCCCCGCTGACTGTCTGTTAATAATACTTTTGTGCAGATGTAATATAAAAACATGATCTGACAAGTCAAATATATAAATGTTTTTTATTATTACCTTTGGCTAACAAAGCATTGGATTTTTATTATTTTTATGCTCAGCATTTTAAGAAGGTAGCAATTCTGAATATGTTTGATAATGCAGTGCCATGTGAAAGGTTCAGATTTCAAACGAAGTAATAAAATGTGTTTTTTTTAGTGACTGCCTGCCAGACATTTGTATAGTTTGCTTCCCCAATATTGAAATGATTTCAGTTAATGTAATGCTGCAGCCTGTATGCTTAATTGTAAACACACAAACTATAACTGGTTGTTTCTATTATTAAAAAAAAAAAGTTGCAAGGCGTAGATGTTGTAATCCAAGATGTTGTTATTGACGACCTTCAAAGGAATGTACAAAAGTGATTGTATATTGATTGTATAATGATTAAAATGGAAAAGTGTATGTACACAGCTATAGTTCTTCAACTAAATGTAGAATTAGTGGAGTTTTTCCTCTGTGCTTCTTTCCTTGCCAAGTACCAGTAACAAAGTTGTCCCCATGTTGGGGCGTTACTGTGACCCACATGGCTAGCTTACCATGTCGCTTTCATCATTCGGCCATTGTGGTCAACCCTAATGAATAATGAATAAGGTTCAGCAACATTCAGTCTGTAAAATCTAGCAAAGGTAGATTGTGAGCTCCATGTCAGTGCTTTGCAAATATCCGCAGTGACAACCCTCATAGGATCGCCATTGGACTTACCTGTCTTTATATAGCAGACCCCCGTTATGGTACTCCCCAAACATACACATAGTCGGTCAATGACCCACCAGTTGTCACTTCTACATAGATTCTGAGAGCCCTCGCTGGACACAGGGCTGGCCTGGGCGCATACACATCTGCAAGAGCAAGTAGACCGATAGGCTTATTAACAAGACCCTTGGCAGTAATGTTGTGTTCAACCACATGTTTGAACTCAGTTTACAACACAAACATTGTGTACTGACCGCTAACACATGCAAGGCGAGTAACTAAAGTAAGTTCAAATTAATTTGATTAAGAACAAATTAAAAAAGAAATAAAAATACAAAGCAGCCAAAGAATAAAGGTTCACAGATGCTGAGAATAAAGTGCAGTGCCAGATGTAGAAATAAGACAAAAAAGGTAAGTAGGTTTAAGTCATGAATTAAGCACAGCTACAAATGGGGTATATCTATATTCTTTGGGAGCTGGCTCTACTTGTGGGTAGCATAATAGCTAAATGCTGCCCATATTTAGTTGTAACTCTAGGTACTACTAGTTGACTAGTCCCTAATGGTCTAAGATGCTGAGCAGGTGTATTCTAAAATATTTTAGATATATTTTGGTCCTAAGCCATTAAGTGACAAATTAGACATTAGAGACAAAAAAAGACTCTATGTTTAACTGGGAGCCAACATAGTGATCTGAGGCCAAGTGTGCGCACATGATACGGGAAGCGCGACCTCCTATAACACTGTTTAGTTATAACACTGTTTAGTTAAATATTTATTCTGCTACATATATATTGACTTAAACACTGAAATATACCTGTAAATATTGCTACACCTCTCAGGTGACTGGGTAAAAATTATGAAGCAGCCAATGCAGTGTGACACTGAATATTTTTGGAGAGCTATTGACTGATGCACCTCATTGATGCCAATTATTTCTTCAGGGCTAAATAAGTAACTCACTCAATCATCTTCTTCTCTTGTGGAAAAACAGCATCAAAAACTACACCTCCATTTTGCCCAGTGTGTAAATTACCCCACCTGACCCATCCATCAAGTCCAGTGATGGCATCGTAGGCCATTAGTATAAATGTGGTAAACTGAAGACAGCCTTATTTGTTTTATATCATTGTTTGATTAGTGTTGCTAATGGAGGACTTGCTTGCTTGTGTGTCTCTTGCTGACAGCAAATAAATTGGCTTCCACCAACCATTTCTGAAAGCCTGAGTCTAATGCAGCCATTAGCTTTGGTGGGCGAAATTGATCATGGTGTCTCCACGCGGCGAGCCAACCCACTTATTAACCAGCGTGAAGCATTTGGTGAATTTAACATTTTCTACGATGACGCCTCATGATGAGATTATTTTGTGTTTATGGACCCACAAGGTGCTATTGCATCAATGTCATGAGGCGTTCTGTTTAATTACATTAAAAATATTATCCTTGTTCATTATTATCTTATGGGACAAATGTGTGAGCATTTAAAAATAAAAGAAAAATGAAAGCATGCTTGTGAGGAAATTAACCAATGTCCATACAAGAGAACGTGAATATTTGGTCACTTTACAACACATAAAGTGAAATATTTAATGCTTTGTTCTCCACACTATATTTCAGCTAGCTAGCTAGCTAAAGTTAGCCAGCTAACTCAATACTAGTTTGTTAGATATACTACTTACAGCTATTGTGTAGTGTTCAGTTTGGGACACAGCCTTAACTGTGTACTGGCTGTGTAGCACTCTCAATCATCAGATAAATCCATGCAAAGGAGAAGGATACAGCATAACCCACTTCCAAGGGTATCTAACCTGAAAATCCGTAAATCTTATGCCTAGCCAGTTTACCCCATATGATCTCTTCACTACACTTGAAGCATAAGGGTTCTTCAAGGATTCTTTTGTATATTTAAGGTCTGTTAGCTCCTTAAAAAGATTATAGTTCTGACTCCTTTCTGATCGAAGAGCCAAGGGACAGCTGTTTAATGTTTTAGATTTTATCTGTTAAATTTTAAGTGTATTAATTAATGGGAGTCCCATTGTCCCATGTCATCTATTCTGATTTCACAGCCATAAAATTTTATTTCATCACAATTATACTCAATATAGGGTGGTACTGTGGTGCAGTTTGGAGCATTGCCACCCCAGAACTCCAGTGTCCTCAGCTTGATCATTGATTTCTCCCACCTCACAAATACATGCCAGTAGTTGGATTGGCTATGCTAAATAACCACTAAGTGTGAATGAGTTTATGAATGTACACTATATGGCCAAATGTTTGTGGACACCTGACCATAACACCCATATGTGCTATTTGAACATCCCATTCCAGATTTAGTCCCCCTTTGCTGTTATAATAATCTCCACTCTTTTGGGAAGGCTTTCCACTAGATTTTGGAGCGTGGTTGTGAGGATTTGCTCATTCAGCCACAAGAGCATTAGTGAGGTCAGGCACTGATGTAGGGCAAGGAGGCCTGGGGCGCAGTCAGTGTTCCAGTTCATCCCAAAGGTGTTCAGTGTGGTTGAGGTCAGTGCTCTGTGCAGGACACTCAACTTCTTCCACTCCAACCTTGGCAAACCATGTCTTCATGGACCTCATATTGTGCACAAGGACACACTGTCATGATGAAACAGGTTGGGCTGTTTAGTTCAAGTGAAGAGAAGTTGTACTGCTACAGTATACAAATACATCCTACACACTTGTGTAGTTTAGGGAAGGCCCACATATGGGTGTGATGGTCTGGTATCCACATACTATTGGCCATATAGTGTGTGTGTGTGTAGATGGTGCTCTGTGGTACACTTGCATTCCATTCAGGGTGTATTCCCACCTCTCACCCAGTGTTCCTGGGACATGCTCCAGATCCACTGTCACCCTGACCAGAATAAAGCAGTTACTGAAGATGAATGAATGAATGAATGAATAAACAAAAGCAGTATACACAATATGAGTAGTACTGATGGAAACAGGGCGCCAAATGTTTGAGGAACGTGCTTGGTGGCATCTTTTTTCACTTTTCACATTTGTTTTAATTTGCTACCCTCAATGCAAAATGAGCTGAACATAATCTCTAATCTCTGTTATATACAGTATATAAATAATATCAAAATTATGTCAAGCACACAAACCTTCATAGTGGAAAAGTTTTTTAGTAAAAAATTTGTCATCTAATATCACTCTTACTTTTAATGCCACTTTCAGTAAGACTTCAAAATGGGTCATTTTGAGCTGAACAGAACAGAAAGGTTAAGAGTTGAGAATAATTCATTCAATGTAAATGCTTCTTGTTGTGCAGAGAGAGTGTAATGCTCTTGTTTTGGTCATTTCTTTTAAACTCCGAGACCCTACAGTAGGTCGAGGATTCTACAATGGCAGTACTTGTTAGAGTACAGCAGATCAGTGTCTCGTGTATTCTCCTGTGGCATTAAGCACCCACTAACAGCATGCTAACACAGCTTGTCTTTTAGTGGCCTTAGTAAGGCTCCTGTCTCCATGTCACTTTTATCTTGCTGCCTTTGCCCTCTGCATTCAAATTCTGCACGAGGACATGGCTGACTAGCACAGCTCCCATGAGAGGCTGCAGTCTTTAAGATTATGCTGTCGTTTCACATTCTCATGCAGTCTACCTCTTTCACTTGCTTCCTCCTGTCATTTGTTCTAACACTCTTCGTCTTGATATTGCCTAGCCTTTCACCCCATTCTCCTTTTCCCAGTCATCTGCATGATTGTCTTCATTTTTTCCTAGCCCCAGGGTTCACCCTGCTCATCTGTTTTAAAATCATTTAAGTTGTGTTATTCTCTTTTTGTACGTATATTTGCCCTTTACACCATTTTCCTCTAAGTGCCCTTTCTCTTTTTCTCTTAATTTACTTAAAAGCCCTCACAAGACTTGTCCAAATATGATAATACTCTGATTATGATTTTAACTGTCTTTTCTCTATCTCTCCTTCACTTACCTTTTTTCATCCTAACGCTTTCTTTCTTTAGCACCTCCACAGTTTAGTTTCTAAGGATCTTGATGCTCAGGCTCTGTCGGATTCAGAGGAGGAGTTGGCGACCTTTGCTTAACTAATGGCTCCTTCATCATAGGCTGCTCACCATCAGCGCAGACTTCCTTTTTATTGCTCTTTATTTCAAATTAAAGCAGCACTAGCAGCCATCCATCATGGCCAGGCCTGACCTTTATCAGAAGAGATGGCTGGGTGCTCGCACACATAACACACAAACCACATACACACACACACACACACACACACACACTGCACACAGAGTGACTCCATAGGTGGTCCTGAGGAACAAAAAAGACATTTGTTTACAAGAACCACTTATAATCAAATGGCTCAGTACTAAAAGACCACAGTGCTGCACAATTTGATATTTAGCTAATCATGGCTTATGTAATTAGTTAATGAGTCGAATCATGTGACTGTGCATGCTCTTGATGTGAATCAGGTGACTGTGCAAGAACGGGCCCACTGATTTTTCACATCTTCTGTGTTTACATGAGGATACTGGGTACTTTTTTTGGGGGGGATATAAAGAGTTTCAAGTAATTCTGCCTTCCATTGTTCCCTTCACTTTAGAGTCATTAAGTACTCTAAAATATTCTTACATCAAATTTCTTTTTTGTAAGCTCTTTTTTTTAAGGCTCAGAGACTTTGCTTTAAGAAAGGCACTTTGCGTTAAGTGCTTTGTCCATTATGCAGTGTGTGTGTGTGTGTGTGTGTGTGTGTGTGTGTGTGTGTGTGTGTGTGTGTGTGTGTGTGTGTGTGTGTGTGAGAGAGAGAGAGAGAGAGAGAGAGAGAGAGAGACAGAGAGGGAAAGAAAATGGGAAAATTGCACTAACTATTTGCAAGTAGAATTACAATGTTAAAAGCAGAACTGAGTGACTTTGTCTGTCTGGATAATTGCAGATGTGGTGATGCACACAGGCAGAAGCATAGAAATACACTTAGCATCGATTGTGTTATAATGACTACTATCATCACACAAGTCTGTACAATGTAACACAAGAGAGGATAGAGGAGGTGGATACAATTTCCTCTTACAGTGCATGTTTGCTGCAGTGTTTCTTCAGCGAATTTCTTAACTCTGGTTGTCATGATTGTCCTTGTGAACCGTTTGTCCAAATCAAGCCCGAGCAGAGTACTTTGTGGTTAAGAAGAAGGTCAGGAGTCTTAAGGAAGACTTTTGTTAAGGGTTAACTGATGCATGTCAAGTAAAACATCAGTAACATGAGCTGTTTACATATTCTGTTAGACAGAAAAACCCAGATTAGGTACAAAAAAAAACCCAAACAAAAGAAAACTCTTGTATATTAATGACAGTACACCTTAGATGCATCTTAAAATCCACATCTACCCACTGGCCATGTCTAATCCAATTCCCTTTTATTGTTTATTTCCTCTATTATCAAAAATGGCATGTGTTTACAAGCTCAGTGTTCAATGAACTGGTGGCTCCATATTATAGAGAGTAGATGGCTTGTGAATAATAAAAGAAGGCCTTTTTAAGGAAGCTCAATATTGAATTCTATCTTTACGATCCCCCAGTGTATCTTTATAATGATGAGGTTAATGAGGTGAATGCACAAATTCATTTTGCAAATTGATGTGAATCCTTTTTATTTTCCGTTCTCTGGTTTATTTGATGGTGTTTCCTAAGGTTGGTTTGGAGATGTAAGACTTCAGGAAAGACATCATGAGAATTAAGAATTTAATGTTTAAGAAATTAATGAGGGAAATAATCGCAGGTGAATAATACCTAATGTGGGCAACTTAATTAGGTGGAAAGCCATTTTTCTTATTTAAACAGTATTTGCAGCATTCAGAGATAATTGATTGAACTCAGTCACCTGGATTTAATGTTTTATCTTCGTGTCACTTATGCATGTTTGATAAGTCAGACACTGTTTGAAAGTGTAGCTTGCAATATGATGCTTTGGTGTTATGAATATTTTGGTAAGGTTGAGACAAATGACATACCAGAAAAGAGAGAATTGTTTTATAACCTTTCAAAGCTGCTGTAATTGATGTTATCAATGATGCTGACTTCTGTCAAACTTAGCCACTCAATTTTTTTAAACAATGCTAGGCATGTGCTCTATAATGTTACAGTTTGTTTGAGAGAATAACAAATTACAACAAAAGCAACCACACAAAGCCACACTTATATGGTCTGTCATGCATGCTCAAAATAATTAACAGGCACAGAGGTCCACCTCCTTGTAGAAACGTTGTGTGATAGTTTCTGATCATTAAGCCAACTGCAGTACAACCACACACTGCTGCATGTACAACAGAAATACTGACAGAAATACCAGCTGCCTGTCTATTACTCTACAGCGCATATAGATAAAGGACACGGGCAGACAACGATCATTCAGTTTTCTTCCAGAGAGACCTGATCTGCATGGTGTGTGTGTGTGTGTGTGTGTGTGTGTGTGTGTGTGTGTGTGTGTGTGTGTGTGTGTGTGTGTGTGTGTGTGTGTGAGAGAGAGTGAGAGTGAGAGAGAGAGGGAGAGACCGACAGAGAGAGAGCTATTACACATAAAAAACAAGTCACCGTTCAGAGAGAGGCACTATGTTGAATAGAGCAGCAGTTTCCACGCTGTCACTGATACAAAGATATCTCTTCTTTCACCTCATGTATTAGTGAAAGAGATGTCGTGATTTAAAATGCATTTGTTGGTCATTTTAAGAAACTTTCATTTCAAACAAACTGACTATGTGCATTTTTTTATGCAACTGTGGTTTCGCATACATAAAAAACATTCCTTGCAATTAATCCATTCCAGTTTCAAATATTTGTGTGCTAATGTAACGATGTAGAATCTTAAGTTTACTATAAATAACTATGCAATCTGCAAACCATGATCCATGAGCACCTCCATAACTGCCATCAAATTTCATCACGTACCTCCATGGAGAAAAGGCAATCTCACATGGTCCATATAGTTTAAATCATATTTCCTCAGTTTTACAAGGGAGGAACTCATTTCTTTTACATCAGGCATCTTTGGCAAAGATTATATTTTGTGGAAGAAAGGGTTTATGCACCAGAAAAGCCCATCTGCATGTCGAATATCCATGAGATTCTCTTGAAACCAGTTATAAGTGGAGTAGGCTCGCTGCCAATTAATTATCTTTTAAAAACTCCATCCAAAGATTCTGTTTATCTGGACATGAATTTAAATGGCTAGTTATATATAAAAATCAAACCTTAGCATCACGAACACGTGTTTCGTATTGTATGGTATAACATATGCCAAATGCCTCCACATTCCAGCCAAGTCTATTCTGAAATAATCTAATTTCAATGGTAGAAATACCAAGGATGTAAGCTGTCCCACTCACCTTAACCTTGTGCATTGACAGTATTGCTATGAAAGTGAAATCATTATCCTATGCATTATGCACAGAAGTCTATTCAGCATTTCTATAACAGGCATTGCATATACTGTATATACCACTGAAGCGTCATCAATTATTATCTGGTCCTTTTGTGTTGTATGATTCTTTAATAGAGACATGAGCCTCTGTCACATTCATGGATTAAGTTATTTTCTTTTTTTGCCAGAATCCTTGTTTACATGTCTGCTCAATGCCAGTCAAGCTTGAGCTATTGTTCCCCTGCCCTGAGCACACCACAATGATGCACTCATCCAAAGCCTTATTACAATTATCTCTTCTACACAGAGCACAGCCATGCGAGTCCTCCTGTATAAGTGTGGCCTTCTTTTCTCTTTGAGGATCCCTGTATAATTTGTTGAGAGCATATTTGGGAGGCAACAGAAGAAGCACAGGAGTTCAGACACACATCTGATCTGGCGTGTTGCCTGAAAGCTGAGACGCCCTCAGCCAGAGTGGGAGGAAGACCAACACGGGTTCACTGAGGGTTTTATTATTTAACCCGCCTCAAGTTCCACAGTCAGTCTGTCAGACTAGAATAAAGTGTTTTTATTCTATCCTATTTTATTACCCCCAGGTTTGTAGTGGACATGACTGCAGTGCCATTACTGGTGCCTGCCCACTGCTATAAGCTAGTATATGTTTAAATGCGTGTCTCTCCAGTGCATGTGTGAGTGACAGCTTTATGATTTCAGTGTAAACTAAGTCAATCCATGTCTCTCACCCTCGCTGTAACCTTGCCACTGACAGCAGCCCTGTGTGGCACGCTCAGGGGGAGGTTTGGAGGAAACTGAACACTTCCTTGGAGATTGCTTTTCAATCATATCACATCTCAAGCTTGAACTCACATGCATATGTCAAATGTACACTCCCCCTTACATTGTAGGTGCTCACGTAGAGTACAATAGAGTTATAGTCAAACAGTTGAAAGTCCCAACAGTGCTCCTTACTCAGTCTTTGGTGGCAAGGAGGCATTGAGTCACATCTGAATCTAATGTTTGCACAGAACAATACCTTCTGAGGAACCTTCATGTGGCTGATTTTTTAAGACAGCATACATATCCTTCATTTATCTCCCATAAATCTGTGCGTCAGCTCAGGTGAAGCAGTTAGTCATACAACACAGAGGAGAGGAAGCAGTTTGTGAAATAATTTGTAATTCTTTTTAAATTAATTTTCTTTCTGACAGAAAATGCCTGATGTAGTCACAGAATATTTGTTCACAACAACACTTTATTCCATTTAATTTAACACACCCTTCAGTTAAAGGGCCTTCTATCACACTGGCTTATGAGATAGGATAGACAGCAAGACATCAGTGCAGCTGCTATAATTCATCCAAAAATACTGTTTCCTCAAGGCCTTACAGACTTCATTAATGTGTTCACATTTTTGTAATGCACTTTTGTAATGTGCATAATGTAATATTAGTGACTAGCCCCACCCCTTGTTTGATTGACATGGTCATATACCAGTGAAGTAAAAACAATGCCATGTCCAACAAAAGCAATGGCATGAAATGTTTGAATTTCATCGTCCTCAAACTTGCTAACACCTCTTCAAGATTAACTTGTCATCTTCTTTGGTCTTCATTCAATGTCACAATGGTCCTTCCTTTTCTTTGCTCTTGCAATGTTATTGTCTTCAGCTGACATGTTTGCAGCAGCCACATTAACGCACGCTAAGACTAATCATTGAATGAGCCCTCCCCTACTTTTTATGTAAAATGTGTTCCACAACACCCCTGTGCACTATATTTTTGGGGAACACATGATACACAAATTTTGGGGACCCACTTTATCCTTAGTTACTGTACAGTATATTGCCACTACGGGTCAAAACATCAAGGTAGGAATGTGGTTCAAAATAATAAGTCAGAATCTCAAGATAAAACTTTAATGTCAAGCCCTATTTTGTTAGGCTAAAAAACGGAATAATAAGTGGGATCCTCGCACTGAGGTCTAGGATCCATATTAATCACTGTGAAGCAAGATACACAAAGAACAAGAGTACTAATGCTTGCGGGAAGAACAATAGCTTGTTTCAGGGAATTGAGCTATGTGTCTGTTTTGAAGTTGGGTACAAGCACTGCAACCTGTGTGGGTGTTAGCAGCTATCAACATGTGGCTACTCAGTAAAAAACTCAGTTTGTGCTGCTGTAGACTGGTTCACATCTGGTATTGTAACACTCTTAATACTGTCCTTGTTCCAACCCATAGAGATCCAGCATTGTAGTTTGCCCTGCTCTCAGTAATTGGTCTGGGACTCCATCATCCCCACTACAGGGCACTGGGTTGGTATTTATGCTAATGGCTAGAGCAATTAGCCTCAGGATACAAACAACAGAATAGAGACAGAGAATACACCAGCAAGAAAAATGCGAAAATGAACGTGTTTTCCATGGCTGGGCAATTTTTCTTTACGTTCATATGCTGTTTCATTTTTGACACTGATCTGCCTTCAGTTTTCTATAGCCTTTTTATTTTGAGCAGCTATAATATAATGTGCAGGTCAGATTTAATTAAACACTGATGGTGAAAGAAAATGAGGTGCAGGCAATAGAGGCATCTATAATTTTTCATAAAGTAAAAGTGAGCATTCACATAATCCAGAATTAAATGAATAAAAGATTAATGAGCATGTTTACTCACAGCTCACGGTTGACCATGTTCATCTGGGGTAGTCATAAAAAATAAACCAGCTACCCAACTAACCATTTTAATTTAGCAGAATATTTGTAATGTTTTGGGTCTAGTTTGTTTTGGTTGCAAGAATGTACAATTGGTCAATGGGTTTCTAGGTATTCTGAGAACATTTTTATAACATTGTTATACAACATTGTTGCAACATTTTTTTGTTGTATGAACATTAATACTAACATTTCCATGATCATTTAATGATCATGGTTGTTTATGAACATTTTTTGTCTAACTAGGAGCGCTGTGTGAGTAAAAATGCTTTGCGAAGCCAATCATTATTAAAGAAAAGTTATTTTTGAAATATTACAAGCTTAACGTTGGAACCTGTTGAATATTTATTGAATGTACTGGTACTGGGGGGGCACAGTGGCTTATTGGTTACCACTGTTGCCTCACACCTCTGGGGTCGGGGGTTCGAATGCCACCTCCACCCCATGTGTGCGGAGTTTGCATGTTCTACAGGTTTCCTCCAGGTACTCCGGTTTCCTCCTCCAGTCCAAAAACATGTGTTGTAGGCATTATTGACAATGATTGGCATTTCCAAACTGTCCGTAGTGTGTGCATGCAAGTGTGTGTCCCCTGCCTTGTGCCCTGAGTCCACTGGGATAGGCTCCGGGCTCCCCCGCGACCCTGTGCAAGATAAGCAGTACGGAGAATGAATGGATGTTCTGGTCATTTTAGCTGCATAACTAACTAACTAATAATCCAGCTTATTTCTATTTCTTATACAACAGGGTTTAATTAAACAATATAACTAATATATGTGATCCTTGTTTAGGAGATGCAAAACCTTACATTTAATAGAAAATAACACAATTTTAGCTCCAGCTCTAAAGCTCTTTCTTTTGTGTGTGTGTGTGTGTGTGTGTGTGTGTGTGTGTGTGTGTGTGTGTGTGTGTGTGTGTGTGTGTGTGTGTATAGGTCAGTCACTCAGTCTGCCACTCTCAGAGTCTCCGGGGACACCGATGGCAGAGGGAGACTATTGACCGCCAAGTTCCACAGAGGAGACTTTGATGCAGGGGCCTCTTGACAATGATAATTGGAAAGTGTTTATGCACAGCTGACATTTAAATATTTGTGGAAAGACTCCAAATAATCCATGAAGGCCCTTCACAGAGGGTGTTGCACATGTGATCGCATGTGACATTTAAATTTGTTACAGACCAGTGCACAACAAAATCACATGAGCATGACTTCTCATTAGCATCAATGATTAACTAAATAATTTAAATCTTCCATTATTTGTTAGCATCTTATTTTGTCCAAAGTGATATCTTTTTGAGGAATGTGACCTACATATTGTGAAACCAGTTCACTAAGTTCAAGAAAGCAGGAATTCAAGATCAATGTTTCACAAAAAGTATAACCCTCAGCTTTCGGGTCTATGAAGTGAGATATTCATGTGCAGCCGTATGAAGAAACAGCGGTACCCGAAATGACTTTTCTTTCATGTACATATGACTGGTAGCATTGTTCCTGTGATAATAATAGTAGACAGTTATATTTGCATCCCAGGTATCCTATCACTATTACAATTTTTAGATTAAGATAACAGTGCTCACCCGGGGCTTGTATGAGTTGTCTGAACATGTTTCTTGTCATTTTAATGATCTGTTATATTCTAACCCATCTTGCTCAATTATGCTGCTCTTATCTGGGTCAGTGAGTGAACATTTGTCTCATCCCACTCTTTCAACCTACTTATTAAGTGCCTTTGCGACTCACTCCAAGTATTTCTAAAGGCATATTCGAGAATGTTTTCTTTTTAGAGGAGTTCTAACATGATTTTTCTTTATATACTCCTCATTAATGGGTGCTACAAGAGTGCATTGTGCAAATAAGTAAAATATCAGTATCCAATGCCAACATGTATGTTAATTAATGGCTCCATTTCCAGTCCATACATAGCACTTAAATAATCAACATTCAATCTATGACTTACATTTACATTTAGTCATTTAGCAGACAATCTGATCCAGAGTGACTTATAAAATGTGCAAACTTACAAAAAGAGTAGGGATACAAAGTGAATCTACAAAGATTCATAACCAAGAGAGAATTTCTCACAATTTCTCACAAGTGCTACAGTGGTCTAGATTTAAGACCATTTCAGACTGAAATTCATTCATTCATTCATTCATCTTCAGTAACCACTTTATCCTGGTCAGCGTCACCTATCCCGGGGACACTCATTGAATCAGACACCAGTCTATCACTGAAGTGCATACATAACACAAAAGGCAATTGGTAATGTAAGGACAATTTAAAACCTAGATGCATATATAATAATACAATAAATTAAAAACCAATAAGTAATACAAAGGACAATTAATGCAAGGTAAATTCAGAGAAAGGTGTTATCCTAGATAGTGCCTGTAAAGGACAGTCTTTAGACCATTGTAGAAGGAATAGAGACATAGTTCTGTTTGGAGTGAAAGGAGAACTCATTCCACCAGTGAGGAGGCAGGACACTAAAGCAGTGAGATATTATGTTAGACGCATATGTAGAGCTCCCCGAGCCATGCACCCTGAAGTTGAGTTGGTATGCAGGTGTGTAGTTCTGCACTAGGGTGCACAGATAATGTGGTGCAGAGCCCTTTGATGCCTGTGCCAGTGCTTCAGCCTCAGTAGGGAGAGTCACATGAAAGATCTTCAGGAGGTTATAAACCAGGTGGGCAGAGGAGAGAATATGAAGATATGGAGACAGGAGAATATATGGCACATGAAGGGAGACCAGCAAGAAGAGAGCTGCAGTGGTCAAGTCTACTATTGTCTATCCTGGCTTGTGTTGTAATAGGTTGTATTAGCAGTTACACAGATGTATTCTTCTGGTGTTATGAAGAAGTCTGGTGGTTGAAGGAATGCCACTGAACAAGTGGCATAATGGCAAACTCCATAATTTAAAATCACACCAAGATTAAGGGTGTCAATGGCAGGTCTGACAGAGGGGTGTTCTTCACTGCCACATATATCAGTTTAGTTTTTTTCATGGTTGAGTTTCAGTTAATGAGTCTTCATCCAGAAAGCAATGCATTTCCATATCTTCTGAATAATGGTGGAAAATGGATGGAGGAAAAACAGATCAACATAGTAGTGTTAAAAGAACCTGATTGATCCCAGTGATTTAGTATAAAGAACTGACCCCTGTGGCAGTTTGTGGCTGTAATGAAACTAAACCTCTACATGCTGGAACTGCATTTTCCAGAGTCACAATAGAATAGAAGAAGGGAAACAGGAACCGTTGGGTGCATAAGTATTTGGACAGTGACAATTCGTAATTTTGAGTCATAATTTTGCCTCTGCACACCAACACAATGGATTTGAACTGAAACAATCAAGATTGAAGTGTAGACTTTCAGCTTTAATTCAAGGAGTTTAACAAAAATATTGCATTAACTGTTTAGGAATTACAGGCATTTGTTACATACTCCCTCCATTTTTACAGGCTCAATTAAGTAATTGGATAAACTAACATAATTATAAATATAAGGATTATTTTCAATATTTGGATGCAAATCCTTTTCAGTCAATGACTGCCTGAAGTCTGGAACTCATGGACATCACCAAATGCTGAGTTTGCTCCCTTTGAGATGCTTTGCCAGGCCTTTACTCCTTCAGTTGCTGCTTGTTTTTTTGGGTCTTTCTGCCTACAGTTTTGTCTTTAGTAAGTGAAAAGCATGCTCAATTGGGTTGAGGTCAGGTGACTGACTCCACCATTTAAGAACATTCCATTTCTTTGCCTTAAGAAGCTCTTGGGTTGCTTTCATGCTATGTTTTGGATCATTATCCATCTGTACTGTGAAGCACTGTCCTAGCAATTTTGCAGCATTTGACTGAATCTGAGCAGAAAGTATAGCTCTATACACTTCAGAATTCATCCTGCTACTTCTATCAGCAGTCACTTCATCAATAAACACCAGTGACCCAGTTCCAATGACAGCCATGAATGCCCATGCCAAAACACTGCTTCCACCATGTTTGACAGATGATATGGTATGCTTTGGATCATGAGCCCTTTCTTTCCTTTTCCATACTCTTCTCTTCCTATCATTCTGGCACGGGTGCATCTTTGTTTCATCTGTCCAAAGAATCTTGCTCCAGAACTGGAAAGGCTTTTTTAGATGTTTTCTAGCAAAGTCTAATCTGGCCTTTCTGTTCTTGAGTGTTACCAGTGGTTTGCATCTTGAGGTAAACCCTCTGTATTTACATCCATTAAGGCATCTCTTGATTGCAGACTTTGCCAATGATACACCTACCTCCTTGAGAGTGTTCTTGACTTGGCTAGATGTTGTGAAAGGGTTTTTCTTCACCAAGGAAAGAATCCTGTGATCATCCACTTTAATTGTCTTCAGTGGTCTTCCAGGCCATTTGGTGTTGCTGAGCTCACCAGTCCATTCCTTCTTTTTAAGAATGTACCAAGTTGTTGATTTGGCCACTTGCTGATTTGGCCAAAAGTTTCTGCTGTCTCTCTGATAGGTCTGTTTTGTTTTTTCAGCCTAATGATAGTTTCATTCACTTGCATCGACACCTCTTTGGACCGCATATTGAGAGGTCCCATGAACAGCTGCCAAATGAATCAATTCCAGACCACTTATCTCCTTAATTTATCATAAAATAATGAGCAAACAGGCCACACGTGGCCATGAAATTGTCCAATTACTTTTAAGCCTGTAAAAATGGAGGGACTATGAAAAAAAAATGGCTGTAATTCCTAAACTGTTAATGCAATATTTTTGTTAAACCCCTTGAAAGTCTACACTTCAACCACTTCTTGATTTCAGCTTCATTTCAATTCCATCATGGTGGTATACAGAGCCAAAATTAAGAAAATTGTGTCACTGTCCAAATACTTATGTGTAATACCAAATACTTAGTGTTGTGTCAATGTTTCCAAACATTGACACAACACTAAGTATTTGGTATTACACATAAGTAATACCAAATATACCAGAGGCGGCCATCAAAGAGGAGCTCCATAGCTGAAGATCTGGTTGAACAGATAAGATGGATGAGGTCACATCTAGGCATAGAGAACTGTCTATAATGAGGAGCAGTGAGGCTAGGAATCCTCCAGCAACACATGATTGACCAATTTAGAAACTGAGTTGTTAAGGTGTTAAGTAGGTCTGAAAGAACAAACAAACTGGCAAGATACCATCCTTCCTGGTTGTCCTTTCTTGGTGGAGTCCTGCAGATCGACTCCCTGGGGACTAAATGCTTACCAGAAGCTGTGTAAGTGCTTACCAGAAACACTGCTCTCAAATCATAGTTCTGACCATGGCATCAATATTAGAGCCTTTTGCTTGAACATGTTTCAGTGTGACAGTGTGTAGATATAAATAAATAAATCAATAAATAAAAATAAAAAATAAAAGTACAGTTCTCAGACCTCACCACATACTGGGAAACCGAGAAGTATTATGTGACAGTTGAGAGAGCTAGATTTATTGGATGGAAAACTGACTTAAACTCAGCTAAATCTAAAAAAAAAAAAAAAACAGTTAAAACAAGAAGAACCACAACTAATACTTCATTTATTCTACATATTGAGTTTGCATCTAAGCATACAACATTACACACCTCATCGTATAGTGAAACTAATATCAACCTTCACAGTCTTTCTTCTTTAGATGCCTGGTTCTTTTAGGTGTTTAGGAGATTGCAGCAATATTCCAAAGCTCACACAGGCCATATTTAGTTACAGTTAGAGCAAATAAATAAATATGCAGGCCATATTGTTTGGCTGAATCTGAAATGCTGATATTGGCACAAATATCATCCAAGTTAAAGTAATTCAATCATTTTCCAAATTTATAACAGCAATTCCTCTAGTTAGTTCAGAATTTATGAGCAATCTATACTAAATTTATTTATCCCCAAGCCGTAATCAATTGTAGGAAAAGGGGTCATAAAAAGTGGCTATGGATGAATGACACCATATGAAATTATAATATGAAAGAAAACCATTAATCCATAATTCTTTGTTGTAGACTTCAGTTTCAAAGGTATGCCACAACAAAGACACAGCGCATGAGTAGATTCCTCAGCCAGAGCAAGGTCAGTACTTCATAGTTTTGTCTGGGGTTTATGCATCAGCTATTATTTTTGCATATCTGCCTTTTAGCATCTTTTCTGTCCAAAGAACAACTGAAATGATTGAGCAGCTTCTGCAAAAAAAATAAGTGCCTGCTGGGCCATTTTGGGCCATATTTTTGTTATATTTCCTGAATTTGCTTTTAGCATGCTTTTAGCATCTTATGCACACTAATAATATGACCTGAACCTCTTAATGTCACTTCTCAGTTTGTTGGTCTCAAGGACTCAGACAGAAGCTTGATGGGTCAAATTTGGACCTACTGCTGGGTTGCCATGAAAAAATATAAGTGCAGAGATGCTGTCATGTGAAATACAATAACCTTGGATGAAATGTGTGACCCTCAGAGGTCGTAAGAAGTGTAAAAGCTCGGCAGGTGTGTGAATATTTGAGAGGGAATGAAAGCTGAAGGAATGGCCCATTACGAGGAGCATGCACCCAGAAGATAATCAGACACTGGCTAAATTACACACAGCTGGAGGCCAAGATGCCATTTCAAAGGGGAATGGACAGATTCTCTCTCTCTCTCTCTCTCTCTCTCTCTGGCATTGCAATTATAATTTTAAACAGAACACAGAGCAGTGTTCTGGACTTTGACCCTGACCCAGTGAGTAGGGCCACTCAACTACATTTATTTACACACACATACACACACGCCGGCAGCTCATTAGAGGAGCAACTGTTGGGTCTTTCATTCCATGACCTCCTGACTTTATTTTCATATAATGCACATTTATGGAGACTTGCTGGTGTAAAAAAAAAAGGAAATAATAGTCTTTTCGTTTGAATGCATGTACTTGATCTCACAGGACACGGATCATTCAAGCTATATTTATTTTCATATTTTGTGGCCTCAGAATCCTTAAAGCAGAGAAGTACATTATACAATACATTATTTTTTGCCGTCCCTTTCACTGTTGTTTGACAGTGTGTCTACCCATATGAAGCATTTTATGCTGTGAAATGACTCATAAGCTAGTTTTACCTGCTGTTCTCTCCCCCAATGGCTGGGAAATCAGCACTGGAGAGAGGGAGAGAAAAGCTGTCCATTCTCCTCTGATTTACTGAGACCTGTAAACCACTCCCTAGCTGCGAGATTATAGATGCCTCTAGATTATAGGTGTGAGGTGTGGCATGCGCTGTTTTTATTTAGAGGTATAGAGAGTGTGAGACATAAGCAGAGAGTGATGGTGTGGGTGTGTGGTTTTTTTTTTTTTTTTTTTTGTGGTGGTGGTGGTGGTGGTGGTGGTGGTGGGGGGGGTGGGGGGGCGGGGGGGGTTCAGGAATGTCAATTTTCCATTGACATGCATGGACAGAGCCACAGTATTGAGCATCTAGAAGAAAAGGAGATGGGAATGTTAAGTGCAGAATTGAGTTTGTGTGGAGGAGAGTAGTGTGCATACTTTAGAGCTAGTGTAACTGATTGTTATAAGAAGGTGAAGGATACACTGACAAATTTACAACAGAGCAGCTTTGTAATTATGGCTGTGAATTATTATTTATATGGCCAGCTGACTTCTTTTATATTCAGTATATATCCTACAATTTGAAAGGAATTTACAAGATGCAAGTGTGTGTGATTTTGTATATGTGGGTGTGCATATAAAGACAGTTTGGCACAACTAACATTAAACTTCCTGACCTCAGGATGTGAACTCAGCAGAATCATGCATACATGAAAGTATACATGAAAGTATGTCAAAGATTATTCAGACAGAATCTTCAATCCTTGTGGTACATGATAACATTGAAGAATGATTTGGCAGTCAAAGTACAGAGCTGGCGAGGCTGGCCATTCTTGCAGAGAGCCATATTCATCTCCAGAGTAGCCACTTTTTTCTGCACCTTTGGAAATATGGGCAACTTGAGCAGAGGTGATAGTGTGCAACCACATTATATATCTCAAACTGACCATGTAGCAAGCCTCAAATTGAAAATCGATGCAGAGCTTTCCACCGTTTAGGCAAGAAATATGATGTCTCAGGAGGATGGCACTGCTTTGGACAGGAAATACATATCATATACAAAAACATATGCTTTTGTTCAGCATGAAATGGAAATCAGAGAAGAAAACCAATGAATAATCAGATGACCTGTTGTACAACAGCAGGCAGTATAATGCAAAGTGAACAAGCTGCACCATTCTGAACCCAGATTGAGGCTGGTGGACAAGTAAGTGGAAATACAGTCCCACAAACATGTCTCTCTTGTAAATCCATGTTAGCAGTGATTTATCTTAGCTTTAGCAGCAACACCCTCCTCCATCTAATCTGAAAACTGTTCACTCAAAGATGCTGGATTGGCATTTTCTTCCATTTGACTTTGGATTTGTCTGGCAAAAGCACATTCTCCCTCTCTTCCTTGAAAATAGTAATAATGGGACAATTTGTCTTTCTCCCTCTTGCTATCTGCTTCTTTTGTCTCGTGATCATGTGATGTGTTGTTTAATTAAAAATGACGTATGGTGGCAAGGTTGGTAGAAATTAAGATTTCAAGTCATTTCTCTGTATCATTTGTAAGAATTACACAAGAAGGTCACCTTGTGTTATTTGCTACAGATATTTTGTAAGACAAGGTCCTTTCTGAATGTAAACCTAGTGGTCTGAAGACTGGTTTGGACCCTGCATCACACTGTGTAAAGGCCATCAAGGTAAAAAGATCGTTGTGCTGAAGATTAGCTCATAAAACCCCTTAGACCAGTGTGGATGAGTCCATTACTCTGGCTTAGGCATTGTGCTCCTGATGTGATCTCTCTTATAATGATCTTTAATGTTTCCCGGGACTCTATGGCCAGGGGTTTGCTAATATCCTGTCTTTACAGCACTATTGCTAGAGCTGAGCTGGCCTGTGAAATATCTTCTTTATTGCTAATTTTTCTTTGAAACAATTGTTTATTGGTTTTGTCTGCCTCTTTCTCACTCATTTTCTATATTATAGTGTATATTCTGGAAAGGTTTCATGTACACTGTACAGTCCTATATGATCATAGTGTTACTGGTGGTGTATTTTGCTGGCATGTGTGCAGTTGTGACAGCATCTCACAGAGAAGCATGTACACATTTCATTTATATATACACACATACACAATAAATACACAGTATGCAGAATTTAAATATACAACTGGTCCTTTTTTACCTTATTCTTGGTGTCCGGTGGAGCACATGAACACATCATTATAGACATCATGGCACAACTGTATGTATTTAAGAGCACATGCCTCTGTGTGTGTGTGTGTGTGTGTGTGTGTGTGTGTGTGTGTGTGTGTGTGTGCGCTTTTTAAGAGAGAGATAGGGCAAGGCCACAGCATAACGCATGCCAAGCATAAACACACCTGCCACTCAGAATGAGTGATTACCTCTCCCCACCAGTGAGGAAAAGTCAATTTCACACTTTCACCCCACCCCCAACACACACACACACACACACACACACACATTTCAAATTTGTAATATATAAAAATAACACCAGTACTGTTTTTTTTTCCCAGGTAAACTTGCTGGAAATCATTGCACTGGTTCCCTTCTGCTCCTTGACTGACTGAGGTTATGGAAAGAATGATGAACACAAAGTAAAACTATACAGGGGTTGCCTGTATTTGTTTTACTGTACCCTTTCAGTAGTTATTCAATATATTTTGACAGCAGTCCTTCAGAGCATTCACTCCTTGGGTCATATTTGCTTTAGACTGTCAAGGCTAAATTTTGATCTGTTTGAAGATAGACAACACCTTCTCCACATAACATCAAAGGGCCAATAAGTGCCAAAGTGTTATAGCAGTGTATTTTAGCAGGTCTATTTTAAATACTTTGTCAATATTTTGCTTTATGTTGGCTAAGGAAATTTGAATTGGTTTATTGATGGACCTTGGTCCTTTGGGTGTGAATGTTAAAGATCACCAATGAAGTGGGTGTAGCGCTGGAGCTGCAGTCTTCCTTTTATGCCACCTCACTGTTGCTGTTCACAATTTAATTTCATACATTTTTAAAATCATTTCAGATCACTGCTTGGAACCATGGCTAAACTGCCCCCCCCCCCCCCCCCCCCCAGGGGGAAACTGATAATATTACCTTTTTCTCAGACACAAAGCTATGGTAGGAGGTGTACCTAATCAGCACTCTATAAGCCATAACAGTGGCCATTGTACTGTGAGGAATTGGTCCATCCCTGAGACTATCCTTTCCTCACTTTACAGAGACCCCATCCCCTACCCGTTATGCCTAATCTGCCCCCAGGCATGACTCTTAGCAGCTTTCTATAATGGCCACCTATGGCTCCCACACACTCTGTGATTTATGCAGTTTACCACAAATAACGGGCACCAAGGACGCGTGCACACAGATTTCCAACCACTTCATCGTGAGCTCAGTCCCAGAACCTGCCTCACTAATGTCCTATGGGGTCAAAGGCCATGCAGGAGGTGTCAGTGAAGCATGTCAGGAGTAACAGGGGTCCAGTGGGAATACTGCCCACTCGTACAACCCTAGGTGTGTTTGCAGGGGGGATGGACATTAATGATAACTCTGGATAAAGTGAAAACCTGTGTGTACATATTGGTCCCACATGCTAGAATCTGTGTGACTATGTGTGGCTTCCCACATCCTTCTGTTTTTATGTACACAGCAAGTCCTCCCTCGGAACAACCCAGGGCTTTACAAGGCCATGAATTGGGCCGTGTTTAATTGGCCCGGTGTGAGGAGAGAGAAGCCTGCAGCTCCTATAAGCTTATCAGCTCCTTGCCTCCATCAATAATGCATGTACAGTGTATTAATGCTCCCTGTTCTGCCTGTTAGCAAGAGCAGCAGTGTTCTGGCAGGCTTTATCGCTCAGAAGAGAGATGCAGGGATCAGCTGCCACTGCTCACAGACGGAGGAGTTCGGGAATAGATGCCATCTCTCCTGCATCTCAACCAACCTGAAGCCTTCCCAGAGGTGCGCTGGATATGAACCAAGATCTACAGTGCTTCAAAAGGCATGGTTTGAAGGTGAATTAACAGGCAATTTGAGCTTATTTTATATGCAGCATAAAATAAAGTTCAAGCATGTGAAATCCAACTCCATTTTATTCTCTTCCCTATCACAGTGTGACAGTTAAGCAAACCATAAGTACCAAAATGTGATTTCTACACATAAACACACAGAAGTAACATTTAGTCACATTTAGCAAATATTTAGAAAGAGAAAAATAATACAGACAAATCCACATTTAGCTCAGGCAGTCAGACACAGTGATACTGAGCTCAGATGCAACAGAATGTGGCACACACTTGTACATCAAAGGAATGGCAAGCGTCCAGAAACCTGATGCATGGTGGGAAGAGAACGCCCCCCACCCCCCAATCCATCACCCCAAATATGGGAGGCCAATCAATTATGGTAATGCTTCTGTGCACAAGGAGAACACAGCCTGAAGTTAGGAGGGGGATCAAAGCTCTGGTTCTGTCTCTCTGGACTGTGTGACTCGTCTGAACCTCCCTTCCTCTGCAGTAAAACCCTGTGGCTGCAGAGCATCTGCTTGAAAGGTAGCATTAGGTAACCTGCTGTACAGAATAGCAATAGTTGCTGCTAGAAAGGATATGTGTGGGAATAATTTCCTGTCAAAACAAAGTATAAAGGAAATTTAATGCAAAAGGTGATATAAAGCACTAAATACAAAAAGGGATTTTTTTTTTTACTGGACACTGCAGTACAACATGGTAAGGTTACAAATCTGAAAACTACTTGTATCTGTGGAGTGAAGATGCTTTCAAAATAATGAAATGTAAAGTTTCTCTATATCAAATTCATTATTATATATAGTAATAAATTAATGAAAGCAATACTTGATGCAGCGACCATTTAAAAAAAAATAAATAAAAAAAATAAAATCTAACCCCAGTTCTCTTAGGTACACCTTCACGCTGTTTTATAACATCTGTTAGGTTGCTCCAAGCATAGTAAAGAACTTGATAGTGTTACTCTGGAGATTTGGGCTCTTTTGCTTCAGCATGTGCAGGTAATTACTGACATCCTCAATTTTATCTGAAAACTAGTCTTTTACCTAAAGATACAGTAAAAGAAATTCTTTAAAGATACTATATAATATGCTGTTCCTGAGTCGCCCTGACAATCATGTAATTGTAAATTGTTTCTAGTGAACGAGTGATAGCTGATTTATCTTTGTTGTGATGTTTGTATTGTTACCTAGATGTGTGGTTGTTTTGCTAGATAGTTAGACAGTCAGTACCACACTGTACTACTGTACCGTAAGTTGGCTAGTGACGAACTGGAGGTGTTTGTGAGTTTCACTGTATTTTTGGATTTCAAGCTCAGTTATGTAGGGCAAGAATGAGTCATTTGAGGTATCTGCTTGTCTCAGTGTGCATATTTATTCCTCTGGGTATCATCTAATGTGCTAACTTTTTTTTTGACAGACAGGAGAATAAAATACACAGATTAGATAACAAACTATACAGAGAACACAGATCAGCTTATAAAAATACAATGCTAATCACAGATATTTGGGTCCACGTACCATATGTCAGTACACCACTGATGTCATTACTATCTAGGCATACCAATAAGTGCGCGTTATATGGTTTGGGACATAGCCTTGAATTCTCCCTGAAGAAGGTGTGTTGGTTTGGCAATCACTGCCATAAAATGAATACACACAGAGTAGAATATGCAGCACAACCCATACTGCAAAATATTCTTATGGGAGTAGCTTGCTATAACATTTTTCTTCTAGAGAGGGTGAAATGTCTAAATCTTATATCTAACAGCTTTGTATCATCCTTTATTTAAAAATTGTCTCTTTTTTTGAAAATGAATGTTTAGAAATCTAAAATCGACTTTTTGATTTCTACTTACATAGTATGCAGAGACCAAATGTAATTTAAATTTATTTAAAAAAAAAGTTGGCTAAGACTTTTGCAGCATACTACGTATGCAACAATGTCACTACTTATGCCTTATACAGCAATCAAATTGTCACACAAGCACTGGAATCCACCACAAACTCCACTTCCCAGAACACACCACTCCCAAGTTCTAATCACACACACCTGCTCCCAATTACACTCACACTCATATAAACAGACTTTGGCCACTTACCCAGTTGTGAAGTAATGCTCAGTGTGCTCATACCTGAATTTAACAAGCCTTGCATTATGTGGCTTAATATTCTGGTTTATTTTTGGATTTGCCTTCGCAGTGTTGTTTGTAGATCGCCTGACTTCTTGCATGTCTCACTTTACGTTTTTTGCTTCACGTTTTAGAGCTGTTTGCTAGTGTTTCAATAAAGTCTCTAAACTTCTATCATGTAAGAATATAAAATTGATCAGTAAATATTAACTAAGTGTATGATTTAACATTAAATATTTAAAAAGAGAAAGAAACTAGATCAGCACTACAGCGCTAATGAAGATTGCTGTGCTGTACTGTTTAGTAGAAAAATAATTATAGCCAGATCCATTATCAGGACAATTGTGTGCTGATTGACACATTGACCAATCAGTGACCTGACTTGCTCTTACAGTTCAGCATCAGTTATTTATCCTCTGAATTAAATTCTAATTCAAACCTTTCATTTCCTATGATCTCTTTTGAACTGAGTTAATCAGATCTGCTCAGAGAAATCTGTAAAATACAGAAAGGACTGCTTTCACAACAGTTTTTTTAAGCCAAGCCATAATAGTGAATGCAAGTTTGTCTTACCAGACTGAAAAGAAACATGAAAGAAGAAATGTCTTCTCTGTGGAGCAGGATATGAGTGGGTTTCACTCTATTACTCATCTATGACATGAATAAGCCTCTCCACAGTACCACTGGCTCCTAAAGAACCGGTCTGCCACAAAAGGCTAGAGTGTACGAGACCCCAACGCACACACAGACCTTTTCACTACATGAGTGCCTGAGAGAATGGATCAACAATTGCTCCCTTGACTGTTAACTGCATGCTGGTGTATGAGAGATAGTGAGAGAGAAATGTGGGAAAATGAGAACTCTGCTGAGTTACAGCATTGTTAAGCAGCACTACACAATTGGTGAAGCAAGTTCATGCAGGAGCAAAAACACTGCTATTCTCCTTATCTAATCAAAGAAATATCAGTTACGTTGATGGGGACCCTGCGCTACTGATGGTGCATAGTGCAAGTGAGAATAAAACACTTCTTTGCTGTAAAAGTGAAGCTGCATGAGCCGTGAGGCCTTATTATAATTGCAACATGTTTAGTCTGGCCTTCACATACCTTTGCATAAACATACACGTACACACACACACAGCCAACTCTGGCAGGAGAAAACTCCCTGCTCTCCAACTCTCCATGATGATTTATCTAGTGCAGCTGGGGAGCAACAGGAGTTAGAAAAAGAACGTACTTTCTTTCAATGCAACTTGTTCTCCTTGTTTGTGTTCTTGTGTGTGAAAGAGCATGGCTGATAATTCATCGCACTTGCTGATTGAGAGGATTAACTGTTGCCATGATATAATGTTTTAGAATAGACAGTCTGCTCCTGGGTGAATAAAGGTAATGGCACAAAGCTTATTTTTGTTTCTCACCTCAGCTGTCACTCGACCATTGACGCCATCACTAAACAGCCCACAATACTTGACAGGTATTCATACATCTTGTTTCAAAACACTAATCTGTCCTGTTTTGTCTGTATTTCATCCTGACTTCGTTTTGCGTAAGGAGCTTTGGCATGCCCTGTTAGGATTTGATACATTACGGTTTCACATGCTATAAGACAACTGCCTCTTGATGGGAGCAGGCAGTATATATTTCTCTGAAACAAAGCCACACTACGACGATAGGATTAGCAAGCTAATTAGTTGGCCTCCTGGTTTAGTCAGAGCAAATTCATCATGTTGTTCACACCCGGCAGTGAACCCTCACAGATTCCCCTTATTGTGCAACACTGGCATGTAAATCATTTTTCATAATCATATTTAATGGAAATGAGAGCAGGTTTGATGTAGGAGTAGACATAATGAAGCCAATGGTTTTGTTTTAGAGCTCCTCAGAGGAGTATCACAAACTGACGATTCCTGCCTTATGAATTTGAAATGTGAAGCAGTAAATTTTGCTATGCTGTTAACAAAGTCTGCTACTTTCACAGTTGAGATGTGCCTGAAGGTGAACAAGAGCTTCTGCTAAACTGCAGATGTTAAACTACTTTTATTTCATTCTGCTGAACCTTAACAGAACCTTACTGTGATTTGTTTAAAATACTGTAGAATCCTTACATTATTTGAGAGGATCCTTATAGATAAGATGGTGCTTGACTTGCTATGGTCTTTTTGTAAGATCCAAAGTAGAAATGCTATGACAAAGACAAGGACAGATTACTGACCAGGCCTACATGCATAGATTCAGAATTTACTAATCTGCCCCTGGTCAAAAAGGTTATTAAATGATCACTTGGTTAGTTTGAGTATTCGTTTTCTCATTGACCAAACAGAGACAAAGCCAGATCTGTCATCGGCTGGTTAACTAGAGTGCAGAGTTTTAATTGTTTAGACACTGAGACTGTGCAGACATGGTCTCCATATTCTTATGCATAGTACTATGATTACACAAAGCATCTGAAATCCCTCTTATCCCTCTTTCATGTCTCCTTCATCCCTCTCACGCAGAAGGTCACCTAAAGAAGCTTATCGGCAAATTCTTCAATCCCATTTTCCCATGAGCACTCAAAGGCTCGGTAACCCTCTTTTATTCAAAGGTATTGATGAGATCTGAAATATACATCAAAAATGCATGAGGTAAGGCTCAACCTGTTTGAGCATTTTTAGTTATTCTTGTTTGTTTTTGTTTACCTAAAATTACATTTTGGTGTCTTCATATTCAGGACTTTTTTATGTCATTATTCTGAAGATTTACAGAGACTCTCACCCTTCTCAGCTGATTTTTACAGCTTATAACTTTATTCCATTGACAGAGAGAAAGGAGTACAGGATTTATAAGTATTGGGATTTATTTGCATAGAAGTGATAAGAATGATAAACTGCATTTGCACAACATTTTCTTAATTTTTATGCACAACTTGGCACTATTAATGCATCCTTCATCAAGAGTATGGAAAAAGCATATGGAACATACATTCATGAACCATCATTTATGCGTTCAAACAAACCAGAATCAGTCACTGTCATAGTCTTCGCATTTTTTAAAAATACATTATGGATACTGAAATCAAATAATGAGTGAAGACTCAAGGTTTAGTTCACTCATATTAAACAGTCACATGTAACTGAAAGTGAAATAAAGCCAAAAGGTTTTTTTTTTTTTTTTTTTTTTGATAGGCACTAACTTGTTGACAGCAGAGTATGCCATTAAACCTTAGTGTCTCTATTGCTGTTCACAGGGAATAATATAAATGTGCTGCACAATGAATCACATTTTAATCAGGATCAATTAATTAAGCATAATGGACTGTCAGTTGGCACGGTGGCACAGTGGGTAGCGTTGTTGCCTCATAGCTCCAGCATCCCCTGTTTGATTATGAGCTCGGGTTACTTTCTCTTTGGAGTTGCTGTGCATGTTCATTTCTGGGTTTCCTCCCACCACCCAAAAACCAGGAGATGAACCGGCCACACTAAATTGCTCCTAGGTGTGAGTGCGTATATGAATGTGTGTGCATGGTGCCCTGAGATAGACTGATGTCTCATCCAGGGCATATTCCTACCTTGACCTCAGTGCTCCCAGGAATGGCTCTGGATCCTCTGTGACCCTGACAAGGATAAAGAAGCTACTGGAGATGACTGAATGAAAAGACTGTGGTATTTGAAATTAGATATTGAACTATGGTATGTTAAATCATATGTTTTAACTGTCTATTTGCATACTGAGGTAGGATATTTATTTACTGTATTTATTTATTATATATTCCATTTTAAAATTATAATTTAATAGATTTGCATTCATAATTTTAAGAAATATAAAGTATGATTTGAAAGAACAGGCAGTTTTCTGTTTATTTAAAATAGTAGAATGATAAAGTGTATTCAAACTACTGATATCCTATTTTCATTGGCTGAATAATTTTGATAAATAATCATAGTTGCAATAAATAATAATGATTTTAGCCATTATTGTGCACATTATCTCTAAATGTGAAAATACATTATCACACACAAAGGAGGTTTTGCTAAAGCCTCAGACTCTCTTGTAGCTCCTTGATGCCCACTCAGCTCCTCAGCCCTGCCTCAATATTATTGATTTAGGCCTGCCAGACATACGTCTCAGGAGAACATGGAGTAAACATTTGATTTTTATCTTTTTCATCATGTGTGAGGAATTTAAGTAAGTGATGATGGCCGAGTAAAATGTGGAAGAGCCATCTACAGAGACTTTAGAGGGTATGTGTTTTCAATCAGCTAAATCTCAAGTATGCTTTCACTTTGAATGCCAAGGTACTGCTCCTCAATAAGGAGTTGTCATGATGTGTGAAGATAAAATAACTGCCTAGAATAAGAGCTGAAAGAGGGTGTTTTGGGAGGTACCTCACAACATGTTACAAACAGTGTGAAGTGAATATGTTCTGATCAAACATCAGGGCTGTCACTGTAATAGCAGCAATCTGTGCGAGACGTGTCTCTATTGAGAAAACACCAGGGTTTCAGAGGAAACTGTATCACTGGGAGACTGTGAGCTAAGACTTTCAGTTCATTCTGTAGTTTCATGTGCTAAATCTTTCAATAACAATTCTTTACCAGATTAAATGGTTGTCATATTTGTGTGTGGAAATTCGATGCATTCGATATCTCTGTAGTTTAGCCCACTGGAATATTTTATTTAAATAAGTAACATACAGCACAAGGACAATTTCAGAAGCTTCTATTCAATTTCGGTTTCACATGCTCTTTTATCTGGATTTGAGTTATTCCTTTGTGTGTCCATTATGAGCCCACCAGGGGTGTGCAGAGGTGCTTGGCCAGGAAATGATGCTGCAAATTGACTTCAGAATAGATCTCCGCTCTTGTGGTCCAGTGTGTCCCAGCCATTTCCAGTCTTGACCAGCCTTCAGACAGGTAATCAGGACCTGCATGCCAGTGACCTTTATTACCATTCAGTCGCAGCTCTGAATATGGCTGACGTTGCTGTAATGGCTGCTACTAAGCACACAATGACCAGTATTGTGCTTTCTTATTGAGATATGGAAGATCTCATATTGCATCAGGGTGTCTTGGTGTTGAATTGTGCAGGTGATAAAATCAGTGTTATATGAAGCTTATGACTGGTGACTCCCTGTCTTGCCTCTGTGCCCCTTTATCAGCTTTACAGTGTATTAGAGGTAAAATACTGGTCCTCAGAAAGCCATTTGGCACCTAATTGAGCAATCCTATTACTTTCTACTCCCACTAGACAGAGAAGGTGGGGTGTGTGTGTGCATCTGTGTGTGGGGGTGTCGGAGAGGTTCCAGGGAAGTGGATAAGTCTTTCTGACTGTATGTCATTTCTGTAAAAAGCAAAAACATGAACGCCAGTCTGAGTCTTCTTACTACAAGTAACGTAAAGACTGCAGCGACTTATAACTGCAGACCAATCATTCCATGAATTTCTTAGATGAATCTAAATCCATAAAACAGCTGAGGAAGTGGTAATGCAGCTTCACAGTTGCATTACCTACACAGTAGTAGGCCAGAAGCCTGATTTGCTGTGATTAGTATTAAATCGCTATATAGAATCCCAAGTCATGATCTCTTCGTTTTGTGCTCAGAATGTTTATGTCTTTGTTACATGTCCACTCATATCCTTAGCTACATCTTAGACAATTTTATTTTATGATTATGGCAAATTTTAAACCTTTTTTTGGGGGGGGAATTTTTGTATGGTGGAGAGGTTTGTTGGGACATTAGTATGTATTGTGTTAGTTGGTGCACATCTGCTTTCCTTGTGCAGATATTTCAGGTAGGGTTCTGCTAAGAATTCCATTTTTTGTACAGTTTTGTGTAGTGCTTGCCATAGAACAAGCATGAAATTGCTAGATAGATGATTATTCTGTTTAGAGTTTTACAAATTAGTCATTTCAGTTGACAGAATCCATAATGTTTTATTCTGTATTTGTTTGTGAATTAAAGTACAGAAACAGGTGCATTTCCCAATAATGATAAACCACACACAACTTCACGGAGTATGTATGTTACGAAATATGTATGTTACGTAGGCTGTTTTGCAGGTGTTTCCCAAAACTGGTTCTAAGTACTTCTTTGTTGACTCAGCCCCAATCAAGTCATGTGGAAAGCAGACAAGTCAATAGTCAAGCACTCGATCAACAGTAGCAGGTACATTCTGTACATGGATCAGCAACCAAAGCAGTATAAATACATGCTGATAGAAAGTGTTTTTAAATGCTGAATGTTAGCATGAACACTATCAACAATTCACAACAGAAATTATGTTTGCAGGGCAAGAGAGAACAGGTTTTCTATTTTCTAAATCTTGGGCAGGTTGGCATTCATAGAATAAAAGTAAAAGGGGGATGATATTGCACAGAGATTGTGTTAGCTCTCACAAGGAATGATTTCCACAGAATAATGCCAACTAGGGGGTAATAGAAAAAGAGAGGTTTCTACAGTGAGAGGGAAGCTATGATGAAAATCAATGTTAATATCAATATCAGTATTTATATTAACATTAATATTAAAAGCAATTCTTTCAAAATAATTTGCTTTTAGAGGCAGAAAATGAAAGGCCTTCAATATCAGTTCCAACTATCTTGCATAATGATCAAAAGGAGTGTTCAGTGTTACCGAGTATTCACTAAATAAACACTGGGTTGCCTATTTTGGGCAAAAATGAATAAACTAGGGTTTTTTTGTATCGCAATTAGCAGCCTCTTCCTGTTTGAGGTAGAACTGCACACAAGTTTGAAATAAGTCCTTAGGGAATAACTAATGGATCTGGTTACATGTTAATTTTAAATAAAGAATATTCTGCCTGGTTTGTATTACTACACTGACCTTCTCATTTGTGATAAAGGCCCTTGTTTTTGTGACTTGTTAGCTCTCATCTTTATACAAATTGTTTTTATACTATTGCTAAATATATGACAATCTGTTGATTCAATTCTATTACTACAGAGCTTTGCTGATTAATCAGTAGAAGCAAAATCTTGGGGAATGTCCCATTCCTAAATTAGCATACTCACTGAAATATAATGTAATAGATACCCCACAGTGATTTGGTCCAAAAAAAAGCTGGTGATTCTCCACTCCACTGTGCCACCATGATAGTTTTGACCAAGTGGAAAACCCAATTTCCTACGCGCTTCAGTGGCTCAGTGTGCACTGGGGACCGCATCACTCACACCATTTGCTTGCCGGGAATAATTGTGCCAGGACAAGGCACAATGTTTATTCATGCAGTCATGCGTTTATGGCCTTTCACCTGCCTGAATCTGTTGAATATGAAAATGTGCTCACCCTCTGTGACTCCCTGCTGCCACATACACACACACACACACACACACACATACACACACATATACACTTGCACTTCTTTGGGAGATTAGCATCTTGTCGGTTGCTTTGCGTCTGCTTCAGTGACATGGAAAATATTCTTTTTCGGGTCAGTGTGGGGTTTTTGTGGGACAATCCTTTGCTAGAAGTAAGAGTGATTGTATCTGATAAATGGGTTTTCCTTCAAACAGACAAAAAAAACCACACCCACACACCCAATCAATCACACTTACACATTGCCACAGTGCCATATGCTCTGTGTTTTTGCTTCTCTCCTTCAATACGAAAGAGATACATCAGTAATAACAAGCAAATAAGATGTAAAAAAAAAAATCTTTAATTTATAATTATAATCTTTAATTTTGTTGTGAGAAGCGGGGAAAGTATAATTCCCTGCATTGGCCTGGATCCCAGTGGCTTCAGCGCTAATCACAGGATGCAATCCTCCGAAAGCAGCTGCTGTTGCAGGGGTCAGGAGGAACAGCTGGCACCATGGTTGAAGAGCAGAGGCTGCAGGTGGCACAGGGCAACAGGAGGGACAGCCTGTGACTCCAGGTGGCACCCGGTGCCACTTTCTGGTTCGAGGTCAGTGGCCTTGTGTCAAAGTAAAAGCTGTTGGCTGCCCAGCAACACACTCAAACCTTAGAAAGGCCAGACGGTCAACTCTAAGTGACCTAAAGCACTTAACACTGCTTCTCATTTGATGTTTCATGAGGCATGTTTCCTCCATGTTTCATTTGGGATTTACTGCTGGAAAAAATGCAAATCTATATAGGCTTGACCATAACTTATTAGTTCATTTAATATTCTGTAAAGCAGCAGAAAACAATACATTAATACATATTTTTATTATTATATGCCATGTTTTTACGCCGGTGGAATGGAACCCCAAATGTGGAAATGGGATGCATATTTCATGGCATCCCATTGAGTCAGGTGTATGAGAGTAAAGGAGAAGCACAAAAAGAGGGTTTAGACCACAGTTTTACCAGACCAGCTAAGCTGGGTTGAGTTTGACCATATTTTTTTCCTGCTTGCAAGTAGTTACACTGAACAACTGTTCAGTTCAAGAAAGAAAATTTTAATCAAATCTATAGTGTCACTGCAATATTTAAGATCCAGAGTACAAGCTCAATCCTCTCACGCTTCATCAACCCACTTTAGGGAGTAGTAAAAGTGATGTAGATCACATTTTACCTTATTGTTTAAGAGGTAGCACATGCTTGTGATAAAAAGGAGAGAAAAGGCTGACACAGAATAAAAGGTGGGGAGTAGGATGGAGAAGCAAGAGCAAGCAGAATACCAAGTAGCTAAATTCGTAGAGTAGAGAGAAAACTAAAGGATAGCAAGAAGGGCTAGACATGAGATGGACTATGATTGGATTATGAGAGAGTGCAAAAGTTCAACTGTAAGAGAGACAGCTGGACTGGGAGAAAGAAAATGCAGAATAAGGAGACAGCAGAAGTGTGTGTGTGTGTGTGTGTGGGGGGGGGGGGGGTCTAGCAACAGATCAGAGAGCATTAATTACTCATGATAAACCACAGTGCTGGAGCTGTCGCTGCAACCACTGCTCAGGACACTCAAGGTCAAACTGACACCTCTGTATAAGTCAGATTGATTGTACTTTATGCCTTAACTCATTAACATCCTACCTTGACACAACATAAGTAAGCTTAAAATTAAAATATGAGCAAAATCTATAATGAGTCACTCGTGAGTGATTTCTCAGTCATAAGCAAAAGCTTCCTGGTGTCAGAGACAAGGCAAAATCACTCTTACATTACACAGATGAACTAGCACATTCTAATAAGGAAATAAATGAATATCTGACACTGGTTCAATAATACTGCAATTCCAGACGGCCTGTTTTTCTAAATGAAAGGTTAAGAGGATTAGAGGTTGTTTGTTGATATATGAGACTGGCAGAGGATGATAAAGTTGGAAAGCAGTGTTCAGGTGTAGCACCTCAAGCCTGGCTTACTACCCTGGCATCTATGCAAATATGCCTACAGGGAAAATGACAGAATGCCACATTGGGCCATACTTTGGGAAGTGGATTTTGTTCATGGGGGTCACAAATTGTTTCTCATCTTCCATGTTTCCAGAGAATTCCTAATGATTCAGACTTTCTAATGATGAAAGATTGTGCATTATATTAATACTGGGGTATCTCAGTTTGCCATATTTAACTTCTAATCTAAAACCTCCCCCTGTTGATCTTTTCCATGAATATGTCAGTCAGAATTTCGAATTATAAGGCAAACCAAAACTAATGGAATCTTGTGGCTCAATATCTTTTTTAATTTATATTATTAATTGTCAGATAATTCTTTATCTTGATGTGACATTGTTTTCAGTGAAAAAATAATCTTTCCTGAATATGATCAATTATATCTCTTCTGTGCAAAGTATATCTATCAAGACTAAAAAAAAAAAATCAGCACGTCTGTGTGTCATTTCTTGGCAATCTTTGGCCACACTCCAGTGCTAATAGCCATGTGGTGCAAGCATGTCCTTTGAACTAGAGCTGCCTGACTGACTGCTGTGATGGAAGCTGAGACTGGCTCCTGGTGTGTCCTTAGCAAGGAGACAAATTACCCATAATCAGGGATAGGGGAATTCCCCTTAGCACAGAACAGCCTCCTTTCCCCTCTGGCAGGAAGAAAAATGACTGATGTATACCCCACTTGTCATATGGTCCACCACATGTTGTGTTGGAGTGTATTTAAATATCCAGAGTTTTTTTGTCTGTGTATCTGTGTGCATGTACTGATGTAGTGCATTTCCGTCTGATTTTTTGTGTCTGTGAGACTGTGTGCACTTGCATGGCTAAAATTTATGGGATTTGCCGATTGCAATCCAGTCCTCAGACTGTCACAAAGCCTTCAGACACACTCCAATCTGCTCACCCTTCTCTGTCCATATAATACACCAGACACTTAAAGTACTCCAGATCGACTTTGGTAAGAAATGGAGGAGCCTTACAGTGCTCGGATTACTGGCCCATTCTTTGTTGTAGGATTACTGCACAGTGAATGAAGCCTGCTATTTAACAAAGCGGCTCAGAAAGCTGTAAAGCTGTGCCTTAGACACAATGGCTGTCTCCTTGGAGAAATTACAGGGTCACTCTAAATGCACTGAATCCCCATTGCTTTACTGAAATAACTTTCAAATAAATCAATTTATCTCAATCATGCTTCTGAATGCAAACATGTTATTCTATCAAGATTGATAGGTGTGGATTTGGATTTTATCGATTAATTAAGCAATTGATCATTGCCTACCGTCCAATCCATCCTTCAGTGGCGGGTGATGTAGCTGTCTGAACTATCCACATATTCATCTATCATCCAACTAATGAATCAATCAATGGAGTATATGAACACATTCACATACACATGCATCACTTTACCCCTCACTCGCCATAAACATTACACACATCTGAGTGGGAGTTTAGGGCCAGGGCTTCCTGATGTGAACCCCTAGTTACTGTAGATTTTGCAAGAAACCACAAGTCTCCAGCAGACATCATCTGTTCAATCAAGCTTGTGTCCAAATTGTTCTCATAATTAAAATGGCACTGGACAAAGGGTGGTCTTTTCAGGATCAATATAACAGAATCCATGAGGGTGTTTGTACACACCTACAGCTTCAGTGGCCAGCTGTGAGCATGTGTAGGAACTAGCACTGCGATAATTATTTGCAAGTATTTAAAGCTACTGCTGAAAGAGATGACAGTCCAGAGAGTTATAAGAGAAAAAGACATACCAACATATTCCACTTGCTCTCTAATCACAAATAAAGAATCATGCCACTTCAATAAGTGGTGATTTTTCATGACAAATATAAAATATAACCATTTCGATTGATTAATTACAAAATGCTGAATTATAAGACTCTGACATGACAAATTGTTGTTACTGCTCTAGATTCTCAACAATGCAATCAGGCAGAGGATAAAATCATTCTCCATGTTTTATATATGTAGTAAAATCATTTGAACATTCAACAGCTACAATTTATTTAACCCTGATGGTCCTGAGATGCTATGAGCAGTTGTCATGAATTTTGATCCTCTTGCTGGGCTCAAGAAATAAACAGACACCATACTCCCACACTGGCTGCAACCCATTTGAAATCACTTGTTTTTGTATTCCAGTGCCTGTGTTTCTTTTCTTTTTCTTGGTCTGCATAATAACAACAACCTTGAATAAAGGTGCATACCGCTTTCTGGCTGATTTATCCATTCTGACTTCAAGACAAAACTCATCATTTTCCAAAGCAAGGTGTCACTCTTTTCTTCCAAACTGTGTACTCATTTAAGATATTTGTAATATTTAAATAAAGTATGCCCTAGTTTTTACCCAGAACTGTCAGGTAAATATGATCCATAGTTCATATTTTTCATTTCTTTAACCTGATTCACTGAAATTGTTTTGATATCTAAAATTGTATCTCAGGCTGCTTTTTATAGAGGGTTTGTGTCATCTGGTTTCCTCCGTGTATACATTATTCCTTCCAAGCTGTGTACGTGGCCAGCATACTAAGTCAATTCCCACCCTGTAACCACCAATCTCACTTGAGATTTCCACTGTCATACTTTCATTTGCTCATTCAATAAATTGCTTTAGGGTTGTGTCGTCACTAACATTTTCAATTTCTGTCCCTTATTGTCAAGGGATGATCGAATCAACATATGTCATATATAGATACTGCTAGGGAAAATCAGTGGAATGAAGATCATGTCAAGGAAAACCAAGATGAATTTTATATTAATTTAAGATTGGAGCATTATTTGCATTAAAATCTTTAGGTCTATCTCCAAGTATAAGGAATCTGACAGAATCTGCTGCTTCACAGAACATTTCTTTCTGAAGCTGGGTTTTATAGTCTGCTTGTGATTGATCTTAACAAACTGTCCATGTATTAAATTAAAGGAATGTAACCTTTCTGCTCTGACAGTCTAACATCTATAATCAGTCATCAATAAAAGACATATCCTGTCATAGTGACAATGGCTGTCATATACAATGTAGATAGACTTGTGTGTCAAGCAAGTCCATCTAAGATGACTGTCTCCCCCTTGTGGTCATCTGTCCCTAAAGAAACTTTTTTTTCTTCATATTTCCTTAATTTGTGAAAATAAAAGCTCTTAAAAATTCTTTCCATGCAAGTGAGTATAATTAAATGTGCTCAGATGCTATTGTGGGCATATAAATGTTTATTATACAGTACTATGCAGCAAACATTTCTCTTAATTTTTTTTATTCATCTCTTCTTTTTTCCTTTTTCTGTGCCTCTCCTCTCCTCTCCCCCTCTAACCCTGTCCACAACCAATGCTCTGTGCCTAATGAATAACATTCATCAAAGTCGTAACTGCTTTGATCGCAGATAATACACACTGACACACTCACATTTCTCCTCTCCTTGTGAACTGTGATTTAAAGTCAGGCAAAATAGATAAATATAGTTTTTGTTTTTCAGCACCGTTTAACAGCCCTCACTTGGCTTTTGGATTACTGTGTTGTACAAGTAATTGCAAAGTGAGTGATTGTATGTCCTAAAGGAAACATATTCATCACAGTTTCTGCACCAACTTCCATACACCACTTAATGTGCCACACTGTCATGCTAGTCATGTACAGAGATTTGTCCTCACAGCTCAGTTTTTTTTCCCCCCAAGCTCCTTATTCCCCATTGCTCTAATGAGTCGTGTACTACAGCAGCTAATGTGGCATTGATGAGTCTAACTTAGGGAGTAGAAAATAACTCATCCACAGAGAGAAAGGGAAGAAAAAAGAGAGATAGCAGCAAATGTGCATAGATTACTCTGGGGTCTAATTGATCTGACCTGCACAATTATGAATGGGCACTTAAGTAACTACTGAGCCATCCATTTGAATCTTTATAGTTATTTCCCAAGACATATTTAGAGGGAAGGCTGCTTTAAGAGTGCTTTAGGACTGTCCTAGAAGCCTTAAGACTTAGAACACTGCTTATCAGTGCTATTGATACTGCTTAGTGTGTGGATACAAAGAGTGGAAATAAAGGTGTGATAACTGTATAGATCAATACCACAGTTTTTGCTATGTCAGGGCATCTGCTTACAGCTTCACATTTTCAAAGAGGAGGATATTAAAAAGGTATAATGCAATACTGCAAATATTAAATTATTTGGTAAGGGAAGCTTCCTGCCAGCATTCTGTGTTTTATCAAACCGATGCAGAAATACAGTTATGGCCATCTCTACTGGGTTAGCATAACCTTAACAGCATAACCATTTCAGTGATTTCCTTATCACAGTATACCAGTACACTGTCCCACCTGAATGTGTATGATTATATCAATTTTCTTTCCTAGGGTTAAAGGAAAACCAGGTAATGTCTTTTTCCCCGTCACTCTGCTTGCCAGTGCATTGTGAAAACTGCGCATTAGTGGATAGTAGCTCATGCCCATTTTGACTCTTGCTTGTTTACCAGCCCAAGCCATCTCGTGTTTCTTTTGTGAAGAGTTCTTTTTGCCATCAGTGGAGCAGTGTGGGATCGATACAAACATATCTCGCCAGCTCAGCACACAGCATGGAGAAGACAATTCAGCAAACATACATTTTTAATAAAGTGGAATTTCGTCTCCAATCTCTGACCTTCAGCCCCGAAAACTCTTCTCAATAATTCATTATTTTTTGCCTTCCATCCCATATTGCAGGGGAGTCAAGCCCCAGGTCCTAGAACCCACAATCCTACAGAGATTTGTGTTTTTCCTTTTCCAACACTCCAAGTTCAGCTTATGAAGGTCTTGGGCACTAGTTGAATCAGGTATGTTAAATCCTTTTTTTAGTTTATTTAATAAAAGCTGTTAAAAAAGCAGTTATCCTTGTGGAAACCAGCCAAATGTCCCCACAAGGTCAGTACTGTCAGATATTGCTATTCTTGTGGAGATATTTGGTCCCCACCAAGATATAAAGCCTGCCACACTAGATCAAATGGTGTGTGATATGTCTATTGTATTTAGGTAATCTGTTTGAGAAATTTGGATTTGGGGCATATTTGCTCAACTGTTGTTTATTTTATCCATCTGCCAGGATTTAATAAATGTTGCAGTTGTCTCCATCAATAAAAAAACACAGTTGTGCTGAATGGAAAAGCACTGTTTAAGTGACTCCTTTCTCCCTTTTTCCCCTTGGACATGGCGTAGCATTTCTTTTAAGCATTCGCGATTCGTGTGACAGTGACTAGTCCAAATGCCAGGCTGTATACAGCGGCTGTATCTGAATGTTGGCCTCATATTGAATTTCACAGCTGAATGACTTCTAACCCAAGGCAAGGAAAAGAACTCTCCTTCACCATGCTCGTGTGTGTGTGTGTGTGTCAGTCCATTCTGTCCTGATATGCTGAACTCTACCCGCATATTCTAGCAGTCTTTCTGAGACTTTCTACAGATCCACAGCTGAATCTACCTTAAGCAAAGAAACCATGCTCTTGCTCGAAAATATTACCTATAACCTATTTTCCCATTTTCCATTTTTCAACCATTTTCATCGACAATCATGTATAACCATGAAATGTTTACCATGCAGTATGCATCTGTATAATAAACATTGTGTGTAGCCCTTCAACTGATGAAATTTACTAATGCATTTCAGCATTAAATGTCTGCAACAGCAGCGAACAAGTAATTAATTCTTTATATGTGTTTGTATTTTGAATTTAAAATGTAGCATTTGTATGCATTTGGTTCTCACGTTCAGATCAGCTTTGTTAAATTAGGAGTTTGTACACTGTATGATGAAAATGTGAAGCAAATGTAAGGAATGTTTTCAACAAACAGCATGGAGTCTTTCGCCACATAATATATTACAGCAATCTTAAATGGCAATAAATATCTTGTATTATAATTTAAAAAATTTTTAAAATTACTACTCTCTTCTATATTTTTGTCTAGCATACCTGAGTCTTTTATATGAGTCCATCCTCCATTCTTCCCTGAGGTAACACTGGCCATTACACAGCTCACTGGTGCTTTGCCATCACCACAGGCTGCCTGCTGTCTTTTATTGCGGTTAGCATAAAGAGGCCATTATTGCACCTGTGGGTGCCCATGAATGCTACATTAATTTGTGTACAGCATAGAAAAAGGAAGTTGTACCATAGGATTTAATAAAAAAAAAGAAAGAAAGAAAGAAAAACTTTTGGTGTAGGATGGCAACAAGCAGTACGATGCGTCACAATTATTTCTTTAAATTAATAATTCTGTTCTTCATAAAAAAGTCATTTAGTTGACAAGAGAAAGTTACAAAGTTATAGCCATCTTTATTTATCTTCCAATCATGTATGTTCTGTTCTTTTCTCTTCTCTTATTTAGCATCAGTGGCTGAGAAGATGGTGAGTGCATGATCCTTTCCAAAACAAGAGGAATTTGAAATATAGTATTACACAGCCACAAATGTTGCTTTCTTGTCATATTTTATGACTGTTGCAATATTCCAAAGTAGCCAACAGCATTTTATTTTATAAATAGTTTAGTACTAAATCCAACGTGGAGCAACCACACATTTATTGATGTAGAGCTTTTCCAGAATATTCCATTGGTCTTTCTGTATACTACTTCAGAGTAAAAGCCTTCATACTTTGTTGATAACATCCACTGTGTTCTATATAATTTACACAGTTCTAATTTAAAATATTTAATTCACAGAAGCAAGGCCTCAAGTGCATTCAAGGAGTGCATTTGAGTGCAAGAATCAAGTTTACTATGTGATATGATTATGGTTGCAATAAAAACCTTTAAAAAGGCAATAAAAATGCAATTAAATAAACAAATGAAGTTTTAAATGCAAAATGAGAACCAGATAGTTGTACCCTACAGATGTTTTGTTCTACAGCATGCTAATACACGTTGGTTGTATCTTGAAATTGTTGATTTCCATAGTGCTGTTTCCATCCCGACCTATAGTGTACGGTGGATATAAAAATTCTACACACCCCTGTTAAAAATTGCAGGTTTTTGTGATTCAAAATTCACATGAAAAACAAACAGAAACATTTTAGGGGAAAAAAAGATTACAATAACCTGGTAGCATAAGTGTGCACACCCCTTAACTAATACTTTGTTAAAACACCTTTTGCTTGTAATACAGCACTCAGTCTTTTTTGGGGCAAGAATCTACCAACTTAACACATCTTTATTTGGCAATTTTTGATTTGGCAAATCTATCAAATTGTGAGGGGATCTCCTATGCACAGCCATCTTCACATCATTCCACAGGTTTTTGATATGATTTAGATCTGGGCCATTTGAAAACTTTGATCTTATTCTTCTGAAGCTATTCCTTTGTTGACTTAGATTTGTGCTTTGGGTCATTATCATGCTGGAACATAAATTTTTTCTGCATCTTCACCTGCCTGCACACAAAGAGAAGTATCGTTCAGTGTAGAGTATTCTCCTGACGTACCAAGCCTTACTATTGTGACTGTACATCTGGTTCTTGATTCTCATTTTGTTTCCTGGTTAACGATTTTTTGCTCGTCTGCCCTTGTCTGCCCTTGTCTGCCCTTGTCTGCCCTAGTCTGCTTGCTCATCGCTGGGTCTTTGCCTGTGGTTTTTTTTGACCATGTTTTTCCTTGTGTTTTTGGAATTGTTTGTCAGTTAAAGTAAAGCATTTTAACCCACACCTACAGCTGTAAATTTTGGAGGGATGTCCTGTTCTTGGTGATGTTACTGTGGTGCCCCATTTTCTCCACTTATTGATGATGGCCATCATGGTGTTCCATGGTACATCTAATGTTTTGGAAATTATTTTGTACCCCTCTTCTCAAAACCTTTTGACAGTGAGATTCTGCACATCCTGCACTTTCTAAGCTCTTTGCAGACCCTGGCTTAAGCAGTGAGATGAAACCAAGAAGATCTCAAGAAAATCCTACAGAAGCAGCCTTCACTTGGGGTTAATCAGAATCACTTCACTGATGACGGGTGTATGATAATTACCTAATGATAATTTTGAACGTGAGTTTGAATGTGATTGGATAATTCTGAACACAGCCACTTGCTGCATTATACTGTAAAAGAGTGTGCACATTTGTGCAACTAGTTTATTTAATTTTTTTCTTTTTTTTCTCTGAAACATCTATGTTTGTTTTTTTACTTGAATTTTATTGGTTGCTATTTCAGATTAAAGGGGGAAAAATCTGACATGATGTATCTTGGTTTCATTGTTTTTACATCACAAAGAGCTGCAAACTTAATGGGTGTGTGTAGACTTTTATATCCACTGTAGGTGAAATTCTATAGACAGCAGTGTGTATTTGGTGTGCGCAGTCCTAGTGTCTTCACCGCATCCTCTTTATACAGAGAGTGAGAAAAATTTGAATGTGATGATTGCAGTGCAGGCTCATTTCAAGGAACAGTGTGTGGCATGTTCTATGAAAACATGTCTGAAACATGTGGACCATGGGTAGGCTCTCATTCTCAACAGGACATTAGATGAATAAAGATTTTCATACAATTTTCTGAAATAATCCATGTTAAGTATAGGCTCTGTACATATCCTAAGAACTTTTTGCATTCTTTAGGTATTAGAAAGAATTCCACAGACCCCTGAGCCATTTATTTTATGAACTATTTAAAAATTAGGCTTTATTAGGTTATTCATTATAGGAACTCAATAATATATATGGCTTTGGGTTGTAATTTCCACCACTGTAACAAAATTAAAAAATCACAGCCCCTCTGGCTTTACCTCACGGACCCCTGGGGGTTCCCAGATCCCACTTTGAGAATCAGTGTCCTGAGGACAAATATATACAGTCTGTAAGTTTATTTCTGTGCATTAACATTTATTAAATATTAGATATAGTTCCTCTGTGAGAATTAGAATATTTCTCTGCTCAGAAGTCATGTACAATAAATTGTTAAACATCAACCATATTAATTCATGCTGATGCTTTACGGCATTAATTTTAGTTGGTAATTTCCTTCTGTATTCTGTACCTACTTGTACTTCATGAAACACTAGTCTTGGTTCTAGCTCATGTGTTTTATGATGATCAAAAAGGAGGATGAGTTCCCTTCTGTGTTTGGTTCCTCTATAGGTTCTCTTCTCATGACTTCTCAGGGAGTTTTTCCTTGCTACTGTCACCTCCAGGAATGGCACGGATATTTGGGTTAGAATAAATCAATCATAGTATATAGCAAGGAGTTTGATAATACTTAGCCCTATGATTCAAGCCATGCTACCTATCAACCACCATCTCCCCTTTGGTACATTTCATCCGTTTGAGTAAAATTATTATAGATGTTAAAAGGAAGAGGCAGGGCAGTGCTAAATAATTGAACAGAAATGTCTTCATGCACAAACACGCAGGGGATGCTGGAAAAAAGGAGGATGATGTCATCCCTACAGAATCATCTGGCTCTTTGATGTGATTTGTGTTGATGTCTCCTGGTCCATAGTCGTGTTTTAGTTGCCCTCAGAAGGGTTGCCATGACCACAGTTTTCCTCTGTAATTGGGCTATTATTAATTTCGTGTTGTCCGCAGGTACAAAAGCTGTAGTTTTTTTGTTTAATGCAAACAACAATTACCTAGCCTATATGGGTTATGTGGGATGCGGTTATAATTATAGTGGAGTGAATTAACACATGCAATGGTGTATCACTAGAAATAAAATACTATAACTACAGTACATAAATATATATATATATATATACATAAAAACAGCAGACCAGTTTTTACTGTATAAATGTACCTGGTTTACTCATTCTAACTGTTCTTTATATATGACATCATATTTAATAAAATGAGACAATGTCGGACCTTGGGTGAAAAAACTAATCAGGAAAACTGAATGGTTTCAATACTGCTTCTACTGTTGAAATGTGTCAAAAAAAACGTTACATTTCAGATAATAATATCTGTTTAGATATTATCTGGCAACTGTAGTGATAATATTGGAGTTTCATATAGGATTTGGGATGATCAACTTTTGGAAACTGGAGTGGTTTTATGACCTTTGCGCTAGTTTTATCTAGTCAGTTGTCTAGTTTTGTCACACAGACCTGGCAACCATGGCCCTTGGCAACATTAATGTGCTTCCTCTTACAATAATGCAGTCATTATCACCCCCTTTGACTTTCTATTCACCTTCAATTTAAATACTTCCCTGCAAAAAAAAAAAATGAATTAGCTGATATGCTGTACAATGTTATCTTAAATTAAGTATAAATAGTAAAAGGTGGTGAGAGAGTAAGTATAGGGAAACTGATAGTACCAGTGGAGAGTTTATCTCCTTAGATAAATGACTAGTACTAATAATCTGTTTTTATCAGTGGCAGCCAGGAATGGCAGTGCACTGTCTCTGTCACTCTGTCCCTGTCATCAGCTCTCAACAGAGCAGGGAGAAATTGCTTACACTGGTGTGAACCAATGATTCAAAGGTGGTGTATTTTAATGAGTGACTAACGTCTGCCTTTATCATGCTGATTTATATGGAAATAGAGCAGTTAGGACTGTAGTAATATATTGTTTATCAAAGCATTTTTACAGCCCCAAATCTCACTTTCACTCACTCATGGCAAAGCCTTCTAATCCATTTACTTTTGTCTCTAGAATATGATCATGGACTTAAGCTCCATATTAGTGATGTCTCATGTCCTCAACCAGTAAAGGTTATCTCTTCTCTCACAGAGTGTTCATCAACGATCTGAGTGCACATGTGGCTTGACAGGGCAACACTTGAGGACACACTAATATTTAGGTCAGACAGCCATTAGGAATGTCTAGCGTGCCAAAGGGATGCCCCTAACTGACTGCCAGACACATGGGTCAATACTTACAGTGCAGAAGGGGATCATGTATGTTTATCTAAACAGCAACAATAAGCATCTTAGGATACAAATACCAAGATGTGCTACGCTACACAAAAATATTTGTATGCCTTCATTGTGCCTCATCCTGAGATATTACTGTATCAAATTTCATACAGTTTTCATTTAGTGACTAAGCCAATGAAAAATATACCAGTACCACATTTGGAGCCACCCATTGGTCAGTGACATTGACTGTGATAACACTTATTTGATGCACAGGCCCAAAGAAAGGTACTGGCTCACAAGAAAGGTACTGGAACATGTAATTCCCCTGTCACCTTTTGGGGTTGCCATGTCACTCCCTATTATCTTCACTTGAATGGTAATGCCTTAGATAGCTGCTTTTCTCACAGTTTTTCTCCTTTTTTCTCTCTTCTTCTGTCTGGAACGACACTAACAGGATTCCTCTCCCTTTGTTCCTGTGAGGTGTGCAATGCTGAAAAGCTATATATTATAATGATGCTGAGTTTGTATTCAGTTGAAATGTTCATTGATACTGCTTTGATTAAATGTTCAAAAGTTGTCAAAAAATAATCAGCCCCATTATAACTCAAAAATAACATAAGACTTCAAACAGAGGTTGAAAAGTTGTTCACACTGAATATTTTTAAGATTCTTGCAGCTCTGCAGGGATTTTTATAATAAAATCATGCTGTTTCAGGAGGTAATAATAATAATCTTTTATTTGTCTTTTTATTCCCCTATTTAATTTTTATTTCATCCATTATGTTTTGTTATACCTTTTGGAGTCTTTGTGCATCTACTAAATGCAACATCATTGGTGAGATCATCATACTGAGTAATAGTAACGTAGATTGCAGACTAGGGCTAAATGTCTTTTCATAACCTGCCTGCACATTGAGGTAGTACCAAACTGCCTCAGAGGTGATTTGTTATTTAATTAGAAATGGTGTAGCTAACATGATTTTTTAATGAGAGGACCAGTTTCAACAGACTCAGAAAGTCATTTAGCGTCCATGGATCACTCTGGGGAGTGCTAACACTTGTCTGTGGGGTTTAAGTGATTTGGGATAGAGTCGTTTTATGGAATTTTTTGTTTATTAAAGATATTTTCACTGAAATTAAAACTACATAGTCAGGGCTATCCATAGCCTTTCGGGGACCCTAAGCAGAATGTGATTTGCGTGCACCTGCCACAGCAATTTACAGACACTCTGTACCTCACTGACACAGAATACAGCACTGACATGATATACATGCAAAACCTGTAAAAATCAAGTCGCCTTAGATATACTAGGCAGGGTACAGAGTAAATAAATAGATAAGTAGATAATTAGTTTACCAAAGTAGGAAATTTGATTATAGTAAAGGTGTGGTAATCACAGAAACAAATAATACATGGCTCAGAGAATAAACATTGTTGAAAATTAAGTTTCACCATGCTCCTAAAGAATATTAACAATCTTAGAATAAAATGCCTGCAGCATGTCGTCTGCAAGCTTATTTGTACCAATCGGTAGCCTAATTATATGAATACCAAGCAGCAGCCTAATTATAAAAAACAATAAAAGATTGGCTAAATCAAGTGTGATGATGTACTCTCTTAAAAAAAATCCATCTAGCAAACTAAAGGGTTCTTCACTCTGTCCTCCTGGGAGAACCCTTGAAAGTTATATGTAGAATCTGATAACAGAGGGTTTTCTGTTTTGAAGGGATTCTACTTGGAAAATTAAAACACTTTTTGACACCATTAATTACCCAAAAACCTCTAAAAACTATTTTGTGTAGTATCCAAATAGTAAAATATTTAAATACTAATTAGTTTTTCATTGCTACCTAAGCAGTTTATATCAAATTAAGCAATAAATGACCACATACAGCTGTAACTTGTTGTGACCTTCAAGATATGACTTTATTTGCTCAACAGAGCAGAATTGTTTTCATTTTTTTGTAAAAATCCAACATTTAATAAAAGGTTAAATCTAAAGCCCCACAGGGTGTCTCTTTGGGGGAATATCTAATAGTTCTATGCAGAACCTGTACCTTATCTTATCTTATGGTCTTTTTCCCTCTGCAGTGTGCGCTGTGCAGCACAGATACCATACACCTGGAGTAAGTACAATGATCAGCCAGAAGAAGGAGAATCCTGTATTAATTTTAATAAGAGAATATGCAGAATAAAAACTCTCTCAACTTACCCTGAATCTGTAGTGTTCTCTTGTTATATCCCACTTGTTATGTAAAGGACAATGTATGTATATTGTGATCTTTTTTATACTGTAAGCCCTATTCCCAACTAAGAGTGTGATGAGTTGTTTCATTAATTCATAATGTTTATGCAAGAATGAATAGCTGTGAAATGTGAGCATGTGTGCATGCGAGGTTGGGGGTACACACACATAATTCCTGTCATTGTCTGATTTTTAAATTAACATCACATAGGCCTTCTGCCTTGTCCCAAGCCTATAATGTGACATAAATGTCTATCACTTTTCAAGTGGCAATTTTTTTGTCCTGTTAACATAATGTTCCTCTGACAGTTTGTACTACATTGTTTGCTGAAATAGTGCCTTCTTTCCTTTACAAATGTGTATATTCATGTTCTCGTGGCTGTTGCATATTTTGCTTCTTCAGCGGTATACATCATTATATCCCTGTGGTAGCTTGGATGCATTACACACCCAAATCTAAAGCTGACAGACTATGTTTTTCTTTTTTCCATGATGAAGTTAATGCCTTTGCTTATGCTTTTCACTTAATAAGCGTACATAATGACTTGTCAACTGCTCAAAGGTTAACATGCGATGCATTTGCAGATGAAAAGGTTAATGTATAATCTGTGTAGGTTATTTTGGGGAAAGGCACATCACCATCTGTGGCAGTCAACTGCATCAAGGCGTCCATGCATCATAACTCATCATTAATCTCCAGCTGTATAATTTATGCTCTCGTCAACTGGAAATTTGAATATTCCTGTTCTGCATGTGTGTAATAAGTAATGCAGCTGTGAAAATATTTTACTCTAAACTCACATATAGCACATAGTGTCACTGAATATAATTGCATCACATCCCGCACTAGAGAAAAATAATTTAAATATCATCTGTTATTCACTTCACAAGTTTCACAGGACTTGTTCTTCTCATGCAGAACTTATTTAGATCAAACAGGCTTGCCTACAACCATGTGACATGAAGAAAAATGTCTGGGTTCTGTTGAGTTCTTGCTAGCAAACAGAGCTTATTTCTGTTCAAGCACGTGATAGAGGTCAGTGACATGCTACTGGAGTCATAACATCAACAGATCCTGCTGATATGTGACTCTCAGATGACATCTGCATCATGGGCATAGAAAGGAGATATGAGCAGCCTTAAAGCTGTTATCATGGACACCTCCTAGAGAGAGGACTGGTGTTTGCTTTTAGATCGATGTCCCCCAGTGCTGCAAAATGAGATCAAGATGGAAGGATGCTTTATTGTGATTTTCAGCCACTGCGGAACATCTTTCAGTTCCTATCTGCACCCTCCTTCCCTGCCTCGCATGCTGTTATTATTTATCTTCTTTTTCTGTTGTGTGTTAAGGTGTGTGTATATGTGTGTTTGAGGTGATGTCTCCATTTCCTCTTTCTGGTGTGAGGTTGCCATGTTGCCTTAGCAAATATAATTTGGAATCAGTATGAATGATTGATTTTTGCTGTGAGTGACAGATCTGTTTACCTTCATCAGTATATGTAGTAGTGTGTACTTGCTTCAAGAATAACATCATTGCTTTTGACCATTTGTCCCCCATCACCGGCATAGACATACACACAAACACCCCCAGAACAACGTGGAGCACACTCTGCATTTGACATGGCTAGGGTTCACAAAGATTAGATTTGAATTTATGAAGATTGGTTCACCTGGGTCGGTGGCGTAATCTATGCTGTTGTAGTATTTCACATGTGGCCCCCTCGTCTCCAAGCAGTCCAAGGGCCTCCGTATTTCACCATGACAATGTAATCACAGCTTCGCATTAAAAAGTCATTATTGTTTAGAATGGAGGCCTCGTCCAGAAAAACACTGCCTATAAAATCTCTTAGCCTTTGTCTCTCAGAGCACTTGTTTACTCAAGAACACAAGCTCAGGTGATTTAAATGGCAACTTACACCCCCATTGGTTTGTGAAAGCATTTTTTCTCATATGCCTATACACAGTCTTCTGGAACTTACATGTATACTTCACCCAGATTTTCCAGGCTACATGAAAAGATATGATCTCAAAGGTCTACCATTCATACAATCTACATCTCCAACAATCTGATACTGAAGAACTGTAAATAAATTCATTCATTCATCTTTTGCAACTGCTTTATCCCAGGAACACGTGTGTGCATGGAAGGATAATACAGTATGGATGGGGCATTATACCATTAGTTGGTATAGTAAAATGATTAGCAGCTACTAAGTGTATTAGAATTATATAAGTGGTATAACTAAACCATATGTAAGGATAAATGCTTATAATGTTAAATCAAATGTAGGCTGCTACCCTAATTGGTGGGTGTCTATTCAAGTATGTACTGCATGGGCACTCCTGTGTGGGACAACAGAAAAATATTCACCCTATTGTTGGGAGATTGTGAGTTCGAATCACGATGACTGGGAGCTAAGAGAGCAAAATTGGCCATGTTCTCTGGGTAGGAGGGATGGCATAATTCCTCTCCTCTGTCAATCACAACAACACTAGCCAGTTGTAGGCATCTGTGAGCTCATGTATGCAGAAAAGATAGCGCTTTCCTCTGAGTGTGTTATGCTGCCTTCCGATGCTGCATGAGAGCAGTGTCTTGGAGGAAGTGTGTGTTAGCCTTCACCCTCCCCAGCTGGTAGCTGTCATATGATAAGATAGAGCTGGGTAGTGGGTGGGAATTGGCAGGTGACCAAATTATGGAGAACATAGGGAGAAAAAAGAATGTTCTGTATACAGGATAAAAAAATCTTTAAAATCTTTTCTTTTTTTGAATTGTTTATTTGGAATTAAGATAATTGACCTGCTATCCATAAGGCAATTCCTTATTTTGATACTTTGAGACATCACCTCACCTCAAAGCTCCACCATGTATCTTCACAAATTTAGAATCCTTGCCATTCCTCAAATAAGCCCTGATCCAAGATTTGCACCCAGACCTATGGGTTTAAAGCAATAATATTGGTTTTTATTGCTGAGCAATATGAAGCCGGAGCATTCGCGGAGACTGAGATCAAGGGTCATTGTCCTTGACTATCCAGCTCTGCTGTGGCTCAGAGCATTTCAGTGGAGCCCAGATACCAGTGGACACTGAGGAATCTGTAGTGAATAAAGGTTGATTTACTGGCTGTTTCTGAAGGCATGGCACATGGGGCATAAGTATGTATTAAGGAATGGCTACTGAGGTGGTTAGGCTGGAGTCTGACAGAGAAAGGACACTGTACTGGAATATTCTCTAGATATAGATTTCCACATGTTGATCTCTCTCTCTCTTTCTCTCTCTCTCTCTCTCTCTCTCTCATGCCTTCTCTTTTTCCAGGCAAATCAATATTGATTTTGTATGCACCTGCATCTCTTATGAAGTTAGATTTTTTTCAAAAGTCAATACATTCCCAATTGGTTGCATCATTGCCTCCTCAGTCTAATCATGCCCTGAAAACACTAGAACTCCCAAGCCAAGAGGATATTAATCTCACGTACACTATTGATTGTACACTGTTTGTCTTATTAGTCTTGTCAGTGTTCTGTCAGTGCAGACTGGAAGATTGTTATCATATGAGACTTACAGTGAATATATTGCCGTGACAGTGCCAGACTGACATCTAAAGACCTGAGTTAAGTATAATTGGATGTGATAAGGCTTCTTTTCCTATTCTTTCTTTGAAGAACTGCTAAAACGGGCTAAAGAGAATCAATGAATAGTAGGGTTTGAATGAGCCTACAAAATTCAGATGTAGGACTAACTTTTCAAACATGCAAATAATTACCAAGTAGTAAGCATCAGGTGAACTCTAAGAGCAGATTTTTGCTTAGTATTCACTTACTATTTTCATTACTCAGTCTTGTTATTTCCAGTTGCTTGGGTTTTGTTATGCTCGGACTCCATTTCATTTGTAGATTTATTGCTGTTCAGAATGGACAAAGGAATAAGAACCCAAGCCTGTTTGATCACTCGTTACTTACTGATTTACAATCCACAATTTAATTATGTTACAGTGTGATGTGGTGTTAGATAGCTGCTCAGAGGTTGGGGGTGGACTTTCATGGTAACCCAACCCTCACATCTCTCCCTGGGGAAGGTTCAGGCCAAACAGAGGCCTCTTTGAAACTCACCCATGCAGGTTTGACTGATGCATATTTATAATTATAGATTTGCTGAAGCTTTGTTATTATGGAACTCTGTATGAAACCAATGGCAACTCATACATATCAATATACACATACATGTAACTTATAAGAGAGGCATTTATTGTATTATTTATTGTATTACATATGTCATCAATAGTCATGGAAGTAAAGATCAATTCCAGGGCAAGCCTAGCAACATTCTAGCAAAAATGTTGATCTTGACTGACATTTCCAACAATTCTGTATATGGTCTTAAAGAATACTTTATGGATTATAGAATAAAAGATATTTTGACAATGTGTTTGATAAATAACATTTAATTGGAATGTGTATTTTTCACGTTTTGAAAGACTGGACATTCACACTGTTTTGGTCAAAAGATATGATTTTCAAATCTTGTTTTGTGACCTTTAAGAGAGAAGGAAAACATGACCCATTGAGAATGAATTCAGCCTTGACTATAATGTTTGTTTTTATCTATTTACACCATATGTTATGCATATGGTTGAAGATGTACAAGGTGAAATGCAGCTAAACATTTCGAAGGCTGGGTGAGTGAGAGTGTTTATTCAGATGGGACAGGGTGTTTGCTTGCTTCTATGTGACAAGCAGCATTTGTAGAATCACATTTTCTCTTGTGGTAGAGAAGTCAAACATATGCAGACTGCAAAGCTGTGAAAAGAAAAATGTGCTTTTGTTTACTATGTCTCCTTTAAATTAAATTCTTGATTTATTGCATAATTGAAATGCTATTTACATTTATAGGGCAGTTTATGACCATGGAGATCAATCAAGACTATTAAATCTTGATAATGAGATTTGCATTATGAAATGAAGAGGGAAGGATTTATGGTTTTGCAGGGAAAGATGGAAAATACCATCAATGCTCAAATAATTAGAGAGCCAAGCAATCTCCAAAATAAAAAAAATAAAAAATAAAAACAAAAATATAAGGTCATGGGGTCATTAATCTAATTTAATGACAAAAAATGTCTACTTTTAATTATTAGGCAAATGTAGATCAGCACTTTTGATTTGTGAGTTCCATTTTTAACATTCTTCTTCTTTCACTGCTTTCTTTTTTCCCTTTTTTCTTAGTCATATTTTGTATATACTTTGTATGTATTTTGTATTCTATATTGATATAGAGATTATTGCACATCTTCACGAATAGACCCCTGCCATATCCTACCCCAGTTAGCAGGATCTTTTTTATCAGTGTAAATTCAGTAATGAATTCTGGGAGTGATCTCACAGCCAGGGCCAATCTTATCCAGATTGTCTTCATGTTCCTGCGTCTGCCTCGTTCTTTAAATCAATATTAGGCCAGAATTTCCAATGTTTCATTCTTTTTCTCTAATTATTGGACTCCTGCAGTGCAGACAGAATAAAATGGGCTTATTTATATCCTAAGGACCTCACTGAATCTGATAACTACATTATAATTTCTCACTACTTTGGGGGCAAATTTAAGAAAATGAGCTATGCAATGTTTTCAAAGGTTTGATATATATATATATCTACATATAAGGACTTAAGGACTTGGGATGCTAGTGCTTAGGCGCATTTAGCACTAATTTTTAAGATAAAACATATATTTTGTATGTTACTATCTAAAGGCTTCTGGGTCACTGGTGCGCCAACCAACGGAGCCACTGGGAATGTACGCTCAGTCCCAAGCCCAGATAAATTGGGAGGGAATCCGACATAAAACATGTGCCAAATCAAACATGAGGACCAATGATTATGAAAGGTGGAAATACTGAAACACTGAATTAACCACAAGGCTGAATCTCATTTTATTATACACAAAAAGCACTGTCTGCAGTATGAAATATGATTTTCCTCTATTTTATTCAATTCTATATAAAGCCTGTCCTCAAATTATGGTGAAATATTTGTTAACATTTAATTGAAGGGTACCTACAGTATATATAGGGTCTTCAGAACAAATTCATAAATATTGTGTAAATCTAATTATAAAGAGATGCTTATGTCAAAACTAGTGAGGTGACATTACAGGTCACTTTTGTCTTGACATGAAACAGAAAACGTTATCAGTATGGCTTGACTACTCAAGATTGTTACTGTATATCTTTATTTTGAGTTATTACCATGTTTTTACTAAAAGCACATTCATGACACTTCCAACACATAGAGCTTCAAAACAGTGTTATTAATGAAGATTTGATTACTACTTTTATTTTGAGGGAATTAAAATCATTGGTTTCGCTGTCAGATGCACAATCAATAAATAAAGTAATAAGAAATTAATTTAAAAAATAAATATTAATAAATACTTTAAATTTAATTGGAACAGTGCTTCATAATACCTTTGATGCAAATGGAATATCAGTAATTGTTGAAGGGAAGAGCATTCAATTTCTTCTCTCTATAAGAAGTAGATACAACAAATACACCTTCTGAAAGGTAAGATGACTGATGGGAGATTTTACAATACTTTGTGCTGTTAGCGAAGACAAAATAACAACTTTCAACACAAAAGTTTAAAAAAAAAAAACAATACAAGTAGTCCATACTGATAATTGAGGGTTATCCTCTCTGCCATCTTTCATATAAACACAAAGCTCATCTCACTGGTTTTGACATAAGACTGCTTTAAACATATAATTGTTTAGTATTGTTTTAATAAAAAAATGTATGTGATGCTTATACATGTGTTATGAAGGCCCTTAAAATAAGACAGAACCTTTTTTTTAATAAATCCAAATTAATAATAAATAAAATTCTCACCAATATGTCACACTCAGTAAGCTAAGCTGACAGTCCTAATCAGGCCATCACACAAGCTTTGCAGACCCATGCTGCTGATTATTATTATAATGAGCATAAATGAAGACTGCAGGGTCCCATGGAGAAAAGGGCAAGCTAACGATTCATTTATTCAGCGGACTGCTTATGTCTTTATAATAATTTTTAACGTCACACATTACAACGTCCCTATGGGGGAGCATTTTGTCATTCTTTTTGGTGTGCTTGGACATGGTATCATTACTCCCCTGCATTCTAATTAACCTTTCATCTGTTCCTTAATCAGCTCTATCTGCCAGCCAAGCAGCTGCTGGATTAGCGAAGAGTGACTTGGCATTAATGGACTGCTAAGAAATAGGAGTGGAGAAATGGAGCAAGATGGAGACACAGTGATGGGTGAGCAAGAATTACACCAAACATGGCTCCATCTTAGGAACCTTATCATTTCTGGAACTGACAATTACAGGTGTGCTGGTCATGTACAGACAGTGGCAGCACAAGATCGCTTAAGAAACTTTTCATAGTGCTTTCTAAGGGGAATATAAGATCATCTGTTTCTCTACCTACTGGTTGTTTTTATTCAATAAAGCAAGGTGACAGATATGAACTCTCTTTTTATATCAGCAATTCCAATAATGCCTAGGTGCTAGGTTATACAGGTAGTTAGGTTATAGAGGTAGACAAGAGAGCTGACTAAGGAGAGTGAGAAAACAAAATGATATATATTAAGATAAAACTGAATCTATGAAATCTGTTTCCTTTTGTTCCTTGGAGAGGGACTTTCTGATATTATCAGGAATAACAAAGTGACAGCAAAGGACACTGGCTGCCTTTAAAGCAGTCTTATACTGGGTAAATTCTGCAGTATAGCCAAGCTTACGCACCCAGCCCAAAAGCGTGATGCTCACAACTCCATTCTACTGATCTTATTCATTACCACCACACATCCAAACTGAATCTGCTAGCAGTTCCACTTCACACATACTATATACCATAGTGAGGCAACAGTCTCCAACAAACTCACAGACGGTTTATTATTTTCACACAAAAAAAGGGCTACAGGGCAAAAAATGGGCCACAGTTCTTTTGCCACAAAAGAGTTTGATAAATGCAATAACTTTTTATTCATTGCTAAATTAAAATACAAAATGTCACGTATGTTTTGCTTGGGCCACTACAGGGCAAAAAAAATTGCACTAAGAAAAAAATGTCTAAACAAGTAAGTTAATGATCAGTAGCTTTTCCTTTTGAATTTTTTCAAATAATGAAGTTTTTGGGGTAAACTTGCAGAAAACCACTCATACATGGGTGTGTCAATGTTGTTCCTTTCGGTTTTAATGGCTTCCTACTTCTAGACAGGCTGTCAAGAAGCCGTGTTAGGAGTATTAACATGAAGTGGGTCTTAATTTAAATTATCCATAACACTTCTGCAGCAAAAAAAAAAGAACCTTGGCCCATTTTCTGCCACAGAGTATATAGGTGGAAAGAAGAGAGGGAGCTGAGTGTCCATGTGATGCATTGAGCCTGAAGTGGAATACCTGTCCCTGTGGAGCGATGAAATCATTGGTTTTTGAAAAGTTTGCCTAGTGTCCTTTTCCTAATCTGATCAGCATGGCTGTTGTTGATGGCGCAGCACACAGCGGTAATCACATTACAGTCTCATGCTACAGTATCACCCTGCTGTCCATCAGCCTGGTGCCTGCCGCTCACCAGAGAACCCCACACACATTTTCTTTTTATTTATTTTCTTCTTGCATGCAGGTCAATCAGTTCATATGGCATTGATTTCCAGATTTTCCTAATAATAGCTCTGAATGCAATTTCTGTGGGCACAAAGCAAAAGTAAAACAAATGAAAGTGACAGAACAGCTTGCTGCGTATGGCCTTCCTCATTGCAAAGTACACTTTTCTATACATTGTCTTCCAGTAAATATATAATATGAATTAATCATGATATTGACCCATAAGTTATAGTTCAATAATCTGAAAATCTGCTGCGAATCTCTTTGTTATTGCACACGGCCTGTGGAATGATGGCAGCAATGTGGCAGCATAATGTCTGCAAATGAAGGCCCACATCAGGAGCACAGCTGTGCACTGAAACAATAAGCGTCCAGTCAGCACAACAGGGATGCAGCATTTATAAAGTCCAGCCTATCTCGAATATACCCCCCTCCTTTCCTGCCGTCCCAAAATGGTCCTCTGCCCCCTCCATCCCATAATGGAGCATTTCTCCTTTCTTCAACCTCATTTGTTTTGTGGTAGGTTTTAGGGCTGTTAAACTGAAAGATGGCTTTGGGAGGAATTGGAGCTTTTTTATGTTATAGGTTATTATCTGCCTGTCACAGTGTGTGTGAAAAGGCGAGTGATAACAGTGACGTCTCTGTTGCTTCAGCGCCTGTGTCCTGCAGTGCAGTCTATCAGGATGATGGGATAGAGGAGGTGAAACAAAAGACAGCGCGTTTGTGACACAGTCATAACATTCACTGCTCAAAGACACTGAGATATCGTGGCACTTTAGCTGCTCAGAGGTAATTGTGTGGATGTGTGTGGGCTATTATAAAGCCTGAGGTGTAATTTCTCTCAAATCTCTTCAACATGTATAAGAATGACATCCCTCAATGCTTCTCTCATCTCCGCTTCTTTAAAGTACATGGTACAGAAATATCCCTAGCATTCGCATTCTAGTGTGTGTGTGTGTGTGTGTGTGTGAGAGAGAGAGAGAGAGAGAGAGAGAGAGAGAGAGAGAGAAAGAGAGATTGTTTGGGGAAATTGCATCACGTCCTCCTCTGAAGACGATAGTGAGCACTCATTCTACTAAGGAGTCAAAATGGAGCGAATATGTGAGTTATACCACAATTTTATTTTATTTTATTTCTCCACTACCATGTACATTTCAAAGAAACTGCCTTTTTTAGAGCATATCTATCACAGTCCTATCTCTGTGCTCCAGAGTGAACATCCTGGATAAATGTATGGATTTGCATTTTCATCTTCTACAGTATGACACTCAAGCAGGGCTTTTCAGAGCTTTCAGAATTTTCAGAGCAAATGAACTACATCTCTCTGATAAGAATTCAATATGTATCTCATGAACCTGCATGAAGAAAACTGCATTATTGATATTCATGACATGCTTCCCAGTAGTGTCCAAGCTCTTCTTTGTTCACTGGTCAGTATGATTGGAAATGTCTAAACAGTGAATATGAAGAAGAGGGGTATAATCAATACCCCAGTCTACTCATATAGAGATATACTCTATACAAAATGAGGCATTTTTCTTAATGGGATTTCTTTCTAAATAGTATACACTTGATAATATCATTACTTTACCTTTCCTAACTGTCAATTAGTGCAAAAGTGTCACTGAAGTGTCAATTTAAGTAAATCCATTCCCACCAATTGTGCCAAATGTGACCTGAATTTCTGTATGATGGATCTCACATGGACTGCTAGGCAGTACTGTGTGATATGAGATAAAGATTCCTTTAAATGCTCAACCAATTTACTTACCTACTTTAAAAAAGTAAACAAATAAAAACAAAACCCATTGTGAAGGATTTAACAATCCTGGGGGAAAACACTGAGTTTAAGGTGAATGACAATGACCTATGTACAATGGTTCATAATATAACTTTGTAACATGAAGTGGCTCTATCATAAAAATTAGACTGCTTTCCATTTAAAACAGACATTTGCTGGGCCACTATCCATACAACTACATAATACATGGAAACCTGGAGGGATGAACACCTTTTATGCTATGTGTCACTATGATATACAATGACATTTCTGTGCTGTAATGCAAATAATGTAAATAACTTGCAAGAATTTTATTCATTCATTCATTTTCAGTGACCGCTTTATGGTCATCAGGGATGCAGTGGATCTGGACCTTTAATGCAGTGCTTTTAAAATACATTACCCATACAAACAGGAAACACACTTTATTTCCACATATGATAAGTGATTGGAAATGCAATACCTCACTGCGATGGATGGCATCCCATCCTGGTATTCCCATCTCGCTCCCAGCATTCCCAGTGATAGACTCAGTATCCACTGCAAAGCAGTTGCTGAAAATGAATGAATGAATGAATGAATTGTGTGAGTAAGGTAAAACCTAACTTAAACAAGTTGTAGCTTTAAACAAATTTATTCATTTAGGACCCCAGTTAAAGTTATGTCAAAAGCATAAACTGTAATTTACCAAGTTTCACCTTTATTTAATAACCAGTGATAAAGAGACATTGCGTAAAGGTATCCTTTCGACACATTTCGAGAAGCATTAAATTGTAACAGGTTTCAGGCAGGAACCTGATGCTGTGGTTTCAACTGAGGAGTTGTCTGCCCTCTTCATGTCAAGCCGAAAGAAACTAAGCAAGCGTTTTATTTATTTATTCATTTTCAGTGACCACTTTATGGTAGTCAGGGATGCAGTGGATCTGGACCTTTAGTGCAGTGCTTTTATAATACATTACTCAAAACAGGAAACACACTTTATTTCCACATATGATAAGTGCAGTTCACATGGAGCCTGAGGCGAAGTGCACATTTCTCGCTGCACTATTACAAGCTCCCTAGCTGAGCAAGAGCTACATTTCCACATTTCAGCATTTCATGGTGGTGGTAGATGAGAGACTCACAGCATGGTTTCCAGTGTTCATATAGAGCAACAGAGGAAAGTTGATTCTGTCTAGCTGCAGTAATAGCATTTGAGATTCCTCCTGTAATGCCCATTCAGCCCTGTGCCTTATGGCATCAGGTGACCTCAGAAGGAGGAATGCAATTATAGGGAAAGGTATTTTCCTGATGGGCTGTGGCCTAGATGCTCACATTATTTCCATCTCTCTCTCTCTTCTCTCTCTTTCTCTCTCTGCATCATGGTATAGTATACAGTATATAGTATATATAGTATGTTTTAACTAGTGCAGAGCAGTATCATTCTAAGCCATTTCATATTAAACAAGTAAAGTGCTTTTGAGTGTCTTAGAAGTGAATCTGAGTGTCTTAAAATGTCGAAATATACAGTGAAAAACTGGCCCAAATCAGTAGTTAAATATGCATGAAATTTTAGAATAGCCATATTTTCTGAAATTGGAAAACCAAATAACATGAGCCTCCAGTGACAAAACTAATATTGCGTGATAATTATCATGGATTTTTACAATATGCTCAGCACATTTTTTTCCTAAAGGGGAATCTGTCAGCATTTCCACTGATGGAATTGGTCTTTTATGAGCTCTCAGTAAAATTGCCCTTTATAACAGTTAAAATGAAGTGGCATTGGTGTTAATTGTTTTCATTTTAAATGGAGTTATACTGTAGAAAGAGACTGGACTTCAAGGAAACAGCAGCCTTTAAGATGAGAAAAAATTGCTATTCAGATTTCAATAAGTAATGTACTTGAATAGAGATTGATATGTGTTGACATTGAGGTGTCTTCACTTGTTTCATAAGGAGGGTAGACATTTGAACAGATGTACAGATGGTAATTAACAAAAGCTCAACGAATTCATAGGAGCAGCTGTGTAAAATTAATAGATGCCATATAGGCAGGTGCTTTGTGCTTTTTTTTTATTGGCAGTCATTTCCATAATACTACTGTCAATAAATTCATATCCATGTTTTAGCCACATTTTAAATCAAAATTGCTTTAAAATGGTCACGATGTGACCATGATGCGAAGAATAGACAGGGGAAATGAAGTGCACTTTGCAACACTTCTCCATCCAGATGTTTTTCCCAGCTGTGAGCATCGCAAAATACTCTTTGAATTATAATGAGCAATGGCAACACAAGTTTCCTACAAATGAGGACTGTGTGGAAAGCTGTGACCCAGACCCACCCATAGCACTAAATGTAGCACATTTGATACATGAGATCATTGCCTGGTGATAATTCTATTAATTTATGGACAAAACTTGTTTATTCCTCCTGAGTTTTCTCCATGACAGAGACACCAAGAGGAGCATCATGTCCAGCATGAAGATACATTTCACACGAAGAGTTGCATTCAGCCTTTCTTTGTTCCCCACAATCCGCACAAATCACAAGATTTCCCAAGGGAGCGCACTGCTGTCCTCATCTATATTTTACTGCTGTCTGTAGCCTACAGAAACTAGACAAAATAGGATATTCTAGTTGTAGTCTTTCTTGTGAATATAAATATGTTGTTTCTATAGTGCACTGGCAAAAAAAACATGCTATTTAAATCAATAAACAATAAAAACAGCAATGCATAGTGTTTTTAATTTAGTGTAACAGGATGTTCTTGTGAAGTATAGAGTGAGTTAGAGACATTTGGTGTGGTATTGATGTATATTACCTGACTGCATATTACATGAGGGTCAAAACAGCTTCAATATCTTGGCTTCTTGGCTTACAGAAGTATTTTGGCTTCAGTATTTGGATGATATTTTGCCATGGTCCTAGATTACATGATCAGTAATATCCCACACTTGCAAATTTTGCATTTGGTATTCTTGTTTCAGAGCAGTTTACCCTGTCACACTATTAATACTGACTGTAACAGGAAGCTGTACCTCCTGATGTCAAAAATGAGCCCCCTTTTCTCGATGCCTTTATACATTAAGCAAAAACTAAATATTTCATACATCTCATTTAATGTCCTATGTATTATATTTTGTAGTCTTATAGCAGCTATGCTTACAGATAGCTTCCCAAGGTTTCAATTCTAGCCATCTTGATTTCTATGAGTATCAAGTCTCAATCTGATAAAAATGTAAAAGGAACATTGAAAAGCCTAAATCCTATTTCAGGTTTCACCCTGAGCAACAGAAAAGGCAAGAGAGACAGCAACCGATACTGACATGACAAGAATGGATGGCAGATTCCATTGTTACGGTGCCAGAAAATCCAGACACTACAGCAAAAATACATTCATAGTATACACTCAATTATGGGACTACAACACTGTTTCCTATTCACAATGTTTCATTCCCACTCTACCTCACCCGTCAGTGGAAAGGGACTATAATAGGACTACCACTGGCCAGATATTATTTGGGTGGTAGGCAGCAGAGACATTGACACTGACACTGGAGTGGTGTGAGGCACAGCAGAGTTGTGGTGAACACTTATTGGACACACTTGCTCTGTTGGTCCACATCACAGGTGTACATTTAGAGACCATAACTCATGTTTTACGTTAATTGTCTTCTAGATCTCCAGCAGTGTCTGTTTCTGATCTCAGGACTGCTGCTCACTGGAGAGTTTTGGTGGATAGACTGTTCTCAGTAGTGAGATACCATATCAGCACAATACACACTGCCATGGCACTATCATGTCAGTATCACTGCACTGCACTGCACTGGAGATGGTCTATTACCCAAATAATAGCTGGTCAGTGGTGGTCCTCTGGTGGCCCCTTTCCAGTGATAGATGGGGTAAATGGGGTGGACAACAGTCTGTAGCAACAGATGAGCTACGGTCAGTGGGCCATATTCAGAGTGGAGTCCTGTCACGAATCCCTACAGAGCATGCCTTTCATAACATGCATAACCCATGCTCTTACAGTGACATGTTTGCGTTTTACTTCCTGGTCTTGTCTCCACCCCCAATGGAGAGAACAAATGGGTCGCCCAATTGTGTCCATCTGTTGTCTGTTTAGTCTTTGCTTAGTGTTTCCATTTCTACCCTTCTTTGTGTTTGTATGGTTTTTGACTCTGCTTGTGTTTTCTTTTTTGTCTGATTATCCTTATTTGATGCTAAATGCCTTGAACTAATACTATGGATTATGAGGATTGTTAGTTTTCCCCCTAATAAACATAATGAGTTTGCGATCTGCCTCTTACCACACCTTACAGTAATCATTGTTTAGTGAGGAGTTAATACCAAAATTGTTCACATCAGTATTCTGACCTCAGATGTAACTACAGACAGTTCTATACAGACAGTTGCGTGGGATTTGCATGTGTGGGTAGAGTTTGCACAAAACAGAGGCGTATCTCAGTTACACCCAATTTTGATGTAAGCGCCCATTTTCTTGTGTGATATCAAACTAAGAGAGAAGCATTATTAAATAACCACAATATGGCAAGTTGCAATTCATGTTTTGTACTGTAAATACATTAAAAAAACTATGGAGTGCCATTCAGGCCCTAGGTGCATTTTAATCTTTAAACATTGCCATTATTTATGTAATTCAACAACTCAAAACAGTGAATTAAAAATGTAACAAAATGGCTTATATCCAATGTACATCTTACAATTTCATGACCTTGATTCAGTATCTTATGATTACATTAAGTTTTGCATGCATAGCTGTCTGAGAACGATAGAAAAAAATTAAATGCAAAATAATAGGATGCGTTGTATCAAATGCTACCTTATAAGCTTCCGTATAATGAGCGTGGAAGCCATATTGTTAAATGAAACCAAATTTGCAATGATTAATGAGATAAATACAATTAGAATGATTCAGGCAGCAATATATTGGCAATATACTAGACTCTTTTTAGATGTTTATTTCAACGCTTGTCATCTCTTCATTCTCATATATATCATCATATTAGTCTTAAATTTTTTATTTTTAAATTTCTCATTTCCAATCATTTAAACTGAAAAAAAAAACATCTAAGACACCTCTACTCAAGTTATTTTGGCAACCTCAGAGCTGTGGACTACTCACAGGTGATTTGCATAATCTGAATATGTTGCCCAGAAAATTGATTTAAGCGGATACATAAACCATCTCTGAATACAAGTAATTTTCCTTGCATATATATTAACATAACTTAAGTCACCCACTCTCAATATGATCCAATAAATGAACACCAACAAAATGCATCCCTGATGCTGGTTTACCTAATAAAATGACCAGTGATTGCAAGTATCAGGCAAGTGTATCTTATTAACTGCCCATTTGCTTTGTATCACAGTGTGATAACAAAAATGATAAAAATTAATAGTTTGTGACACAGAAGAGACTGACATTGGTCTGACCTTTGGTCAAGAGTAGGAATGCATCAATACCATTTTTTTTCTTTTTCAGATCAAGTATTTTGGTACTGTATTTTGGTACTCATGAAAACAATGCCGATACTGATACCAGAATGAGTAACATCACGTGGTATTGGATGTTGCTATCAGAGCATTTTTATGGTAAATTTACATGGTATCAAGTCCATACCAGATACCGTTATCAGTATTGATACATCCCTACTCAAGAGTGTGTTTCTCCCACACAGAATCATGTTAATGAATACAGGGTGCACATTTCTAAACTGCATTCACTGAACTGTATTCACATATTTAGCTACATGTTCTGCAAGTGATTGCTTCAGTCAAACCTCAATTTTTGAGAAATTAAGTAGATATTTCAAATAGAAAATTATCATTGCATGCTAACATTATTTTTTGTGCATGATTCAAAACTATATGGGCACACAACATAGTATATTGCACAGCAGTCGCCCAAGCACACATGACAAAGTACTTTACAGGAAATTATGTGGGTAGCTAGTGAATAAGCAAGGGAAAATAATACCTCATTTGCAAATTGGGATTGGGATAATCAAATCAGGATAATCAAATAAACACATTTACTATACAATTGACGTTAACACAGACAGTCAGAATACATGTACCTACTTACAGTTTGCTGTACAGTTTAATTTTATCATGCTCCTGTGCATGGATCATACACAGCCCACGGCCATAAGCCACCTGGTAGAGTGAAGCTCATTCATAGTACTTGATTTATGTACTTAACAATGTGCAACTGCAAAAATGAGGAGAACTCAATTGAGCTAGTGACTAATTTTGTGTGTTTGATGAGCTCCCCACTTGGGAACGTGAGCTGGAGTTTGGCACATAATCTGCTTTGTGCTAGATAGCCAGGCCTACCCACTAAAGACTCTTAAGTAGGAGATGTTTAATACTAGGGAAGAATGGGGGGAGTGGTGAGTGCGGAAGCTTCATCACTAGAAAGAAAGAGATGTAAATTTATCTAGGAAAAAGGTGGCGCTTCAGGTGTGGTTTTTCAACAAACTTCAGTTAGTTCATGACATATTGTATATGATCAGTGGTCCCTGAAACAAAAAGCATGGAAAAGGCCATGAAATTAATGTATTTAAGACTGGCTGCACAGTGGATATATTTAACTTTTTTCTACTTTTCACCAAAGCAAACTAAAGTTTTGTCATCTCCTTGACCAAAACAAAAAGTAATTAGCTTTAATTAAAAGTACTGCCACAGGTAACCACAAGCACTAGATCCAATAGTCTAAGTCTGAGCAGAAAACAGGAGCAGAGAGACGTTTGGCAAATTCCTAATGAAGTAAAGGGTAATGCTGGAAATCAATAATTTTCATAGGTTATACTGACACTGTGTTAGAAGGTGAAGACAATATATCGACACTTCTCTTCAAAAACATAAAGTTGACACATTTGTATTCCCTTGTCTGCTTCCATTTCCATAAAAGCAGATCTATAATGCATTTGTCTCACAAGTGTTAAATCATAAAAGTCAGTGTAATGGAAAATGAAATTAAATAGCAGAAAGTACAGGATCAATAAACATATTATTTTCCATTGCCCAGGCTAATGTCATAGCCTGATACTTCAGCTGTCCTCCTGAACAAGCCTCCGGCCAAACAATTTAAATGTGGAATTTACTGTATATTTTGGGGTTGATAAATCCTCAAGTGCCTCTGTGTCCTGGGAAAACACTGACAAAATTCTCTGCTTGATTAAATTTAATAGCCCAGCCATCCTCACTTGGGGATACCGGAACAATAGTGAGGGCCAATGAGTAGGAGGAGAGTTGATGATGAGAACACAAACATTTGGAGCATTTATAGCATTCCGTGAACAGATGGTGCTGCCAAGTCTTCACCTTTAACCTTCTACTTATTGACTTACTACAGCACTGTACCACCTTTAAGAACACACACTGTTTGATGGAGCGTGAAGTTGGATGCCGGTCATAAGAGTGTCCAAGAATCAGGTGAGACAGTTAACCTTTTGTGCTTACTGAGAAGAGGCCTCTATAAGTGTAACCACAGGGCATTTTATTCATAGCACAAGACTTTAATCATATGACCAGATTAAAATAAACAGGATTTCAACACCCTCTGTCCCCCAACGTTGATATTTTATGCAGCCTAGCAGCATTTTTTCAGAAATATAATTAGGTTCCAGGATTTTGTTTTAGCCTCATAAAAAGGCATACATCATGCATCATGAATCATTTCAGAGAATTTTTGATTATGGAAACTGAAAATCAGAAACATTAGAGAATATATGGAAGCATATTTGGATATGAGGTTAGAATCAACAAGATGACAACACATCTGAATAAGAATAATGAACAATATGTATATTCTAGAGGCACATGTTGCTTCAGTTTCAACAGAATGTGTGTTATTTACAGAATGTATCATTTATATTCTATTTTATATTTATACATCGAACCATTTCAAGGATCACATTATCAGTTCATCATAGTTTTATCATTTATTCATCTTCAGTAACCACTTTATTCTGGTTAGGGTTTTTTTTGCCATAGAGCCAGAATACACACACATACACACACACACAGTGATTTATAGTCACTAATCCATCTACCAGCATGTTTCTGGACAGTGGGAGGAAAATGGAGAACCTGGAGGAAACCCACACAGGGAAAACATGCAAAACGCCACACAGACATTAACCTAAGCTCAGGATCAAACCGTGGAGCCTGGAACTGTGAGGATGCAATTCTACCTGCCCAACACCATTCATTTTGTGTTGCACTTAATTTTAAACATGCCTTTAAAATTAGAGATTAAATCCATCTACTACAGATCCCCAAACAATTTGCAGTCAGTTACGCTTTTAACTGTAGAATAATTTCCATGTGCCCCCTCAGTATAAATGTATTTTTTGAAAATAATTCAACTACTCAAATATTAGGCTCATTATTCAAATATGTGCAATAATATATTGGCTAATAATGTATACTGTGAGAAAATAAAACACTATATAATCTAACTGATTGTCACGACTATTTGTCAGTGTTAGTAAATCACACACACACACACACACACACATGCACACACATGCACACACAAAATACTGTCAGTCTTAAAATGAATCAAGTCCTATTTTGTGTGTGTATTCACACAATGCATTGTCTATATTCTCCCTAAAAGAAAATACATGGTTGTAGCAGTGTTTGAACAGTTGGGCTGTTCTCTCAGATTGCCTCTGAACATCTTGCAGTCAGAGCCAAGAAATTTACCCCAAGCTACAAAACCATTATTGGAGTCCAATTGCAGTGTGAGTTAATTCCCTTAGCAATCGAACTGCTCTCATATGCAAGAGGCAAGAACAGTTTGAGAGGTTTACCTCTTGATGGCTTCTATCTAGAACTCATTTATCAAATGCATTGGAATAGGATGGGCTGGGGTAATTCACTGAAACGAGCTGAAGCGCTTACACAGGAGAATCTATGCTGTTAAGTGATGCACAATTTAAAGCTGCTAAATGTACAATTTTCTCATGGCTGTGAGTGCCAAGTAATACACATTCAATGAGAAATCAGGGCTGCGTCCAAAACTGCATTCTGCACACTAAATAGGATGCCTAACTAGCAATGAGATCATTTTTTGACTAACACACTATTTAGTAGAGTAGAATGTGGTTTGGGACACGTCCCAAGTATTCATGACTGAAAATATAATTATGTGCTGTTATCATTTCCCCTCAGATTTACAGAGGTGTTATGAGAATAAAAACTCATAGTTATTATTGCCTGATTAACTCACCAAATATAACATATTTTTAAATGCATAAAGAACAGAGAAGCATGAAGTGTGCACCACTAGAATTAGCATGCTATCTAAAACAGAGCAGAAAATAAAAAAGACACAGATCCATAAATACACTAAATTTCAGAAAAAGCCTCAACCCCTTACTCTCACCCAAAATTTTGTAGTAAATCTTTTCGAGTGAGAGTAAAAACACACCAAAAACAACCACTATTATGTCAATGCTAGCAAGGTAGCTAAAACATAGATAAAATACAAAGATGCATAGATAAAATACACACAATAAAGTAAGCGAAAGCAACTGACTCACTTTCTCCTTAATATATGATTTAAAGACCTATAAAAACACACCTAGGGTACCCATTAGCCACTAGCAGGCCTAGTCAAACTGTTTGAAAAATATGCATAACTCATCAAACACATGAAATTAGCTATAGCCAGCCTTCATTTTCTAACTAGCAGTTCCACAACGAGGATAAATTGTCTGAGCATCATTCACTAGCTTCTCACCAGATTAGAAAACAAATACTTTACCTGTTGAGCGAAATAAAAGGTAAGACTCCATCAGACGTGAATCCATTATTATAATATAGGGTTTATTAATAATATATTTTATTCTCTCATTCCCATTTGGTTTCACTTCAATTTGATTTTATTTGTATAGCGCTTTTAACAATCGACATTGTCACAAAGCAGCTTTACAGAAATATATAAATTCAGGATATAAATTGTAAATTTATAAATTTGATTTTCAGTCTTACTCTCTTTTTTCTGATTGGATGGTGCTCTTACCAGTCATTGTGTATTCAGGCTTTTTCCAGGCCTAATGATGTTCGGCATATCTGAGCTGGTTTATAGGTGTGCAAATTTCTTACCATTTCTACATTTACATTTATGGCATTTGGCAGAGGCCCTTATCCAGAGCGACTTACAATAGTGCTTTGAAGTCTATCAAAAATACATTTCTGATCCTTACACAGCACTGAATTAAGACCACAGGATTATCAGGGTGACTCACAGCAGCTCAGAAACATATTTTTGTTCCCAGATTCAGTAATCATGGTGGGTTTTTTTCCCCTTTTTAACCTATGCACTATAGCTTTCAAATAAAAGTCAATTTTCCTCTTTGAGCTCTGTGTGAAGGAAGAACCATTCTTCCTTCCAAAAGGAAGAACCAAACTGAGCTGAACCAGTTATTTTGCTGAACCACAGGTTTAAGTCTCATACATATATACATACATATTAAATCACCTACGTGATGTGTGAGTGAGGTCATCTCTAAAACATAATAATATAGAGACATACAGTCAATGATTGTATATTTTTGTCCGATTTCTTGAATAAAATAAAAAAAATAAAAAATAAAAAAAAAAGACATACAGTCAATATGATACCAACATTTCTACTCGGTTTGATAAGAACCACTAACTAGATGCTTTATTTTTTCATCAATCCAGAAGCCAGACTGTGAGATGATGGCCTATTCCATTTTATGTAGCTGCTTTATAAGATGATCTAATTTTTATGACAGACTCCAATAATTAATTTAATGATTTGCCCTCTCACAATGGATGGCACCATCAGAGGGTTGAACATACAGTCAGAGAAGGGCTTTAAATAACAACTCGAACAAGCTGCTCAGCTTCAGTGTGATCCATTCTGCATTCATTTGAGCATTCCATGCCTTCACAGATTTCAGACACCTGTCAGTCCTGGCAGGCTCTGCTTGGCACTTTTCAGCTCCGGCTCCAACTGGAGACACACAATCCGCTCTACACACTCAGCCTTTCATATGGCCATCATTATTTTTCCACTCAGTCAGTCTAACAGGCCAGAAGCAGCCAGAGTGAGACCGCCCAACTGCACAGTTATGCAAAGGCAGGGAGAAAAAGACAGGACAAAAGCAGGGACAGAGCTGCAGGTGCTGCTTGTTATCACTCAGCAGTGATGAAGCTGGGTCTTACAAATAGGGTCCTTTTAAAAGTGGACAGTTCTGCATGAACCGTCCACCATCATTCTCCATCATTTTATAAGCATAAATAGATAAGAATATAAGGAATATCTTGTACTATGAAACAATCATGGGCACTTGGCATTCGTTATTTCTTTGTGTCATAGATCTGTGTTAGAAATTTGAAACTTAGCAAGATTATGGAGAGGCTCAACATCATGGTAATGGGATTATTTTACTCACTAATCCAAGCGTTCTGGTTCACACTGTCATTCCATGCAAACTGAATCGCCTTAGGAAGTAAAAAACACTTACAAAGAGGCACAGGTGTTTAATGATAATGATGCCGTGTCTGATGTGACCAAGCTCATTGAGTGGGAAACTGGACCATGCCCTTTGACCTTTGGTGCTCTAAAGAGGTGGTATGAATGGAAGACTGGTATTGCCAGACACCTGTGTCTCTCTTTGTCCAGTGTGAGGACATATACCCTCATCAGCACAAGCTGTATTGCTCCAAAAGCAAGTGGAGAAGAGACTGTGCTAATTAGTGTTGACAGGAGGATTGTGGATGGGGAACATGGAGGTGGAGAAATTAGGAGAGAGCAAATTAGATATTGAAGGCTCTATTGTTGTGATATATTGATACGTTTGTAGCCAGCTATAGCTGTGAAATTGAAGAATAGAATAGACTGGTAGAATAGCTGGAAACATTTGCTGAAACATTTAATAACCAATTTGAGATGAATAACCCATGATGATCACTTTATCTTCAGAAAAAGTCAGTTTGAACACATGTGATGATATACTACTAAAAGAATAAAGAAACAATATATCGTGATTGAATGTTTTGAACAAAGGCTGTAAAAATCCTTTAACATACATATTTTCATTTTCACTGAATCCCAATGTGCTATGTTAAATGTCCACTAGATGAGGCTAGAGTGTAGAGAATGGCATTAACAGTTCATTTCACTATCTCAGTGAAAAATACTGAGATTTAGCATTAAGTTCAATCATTCCTACGTTACATAAAAAAAAAACATTGATTGTAAGCACTATTAGTGGGACAAGGAAAGAAGAAAATGAATGGGAGTAGTAGGAGGAAAATAGGATTTTAGGAGAAGTGATAATAGTCAGAGAAGTAACAGTAATACAAGTAAGAATAGAACAAGTAGCAGAAGGAGTAGGAATAATATGAAATATGAAAAGAAATAATATAAGTAAGTGTAGTATGATAATGTATATATAATACCAGTTAAAATGAAATCATATTCCTCTAGCCACTGCCTGTTTGTCAAAACGTTTTCAGTACAGCCAAAAATACATTCTTTAACAACCACTTTTTTTTTTTTTACCTGTAGTAGTGTCAGACACATATAGACCACCAGTAGTTCCGGGGAAGAGCATTAAATTCCCTGCTCCTATAAGAAGTAGATGCAGTAAATACACTTTCCAAATGATGAACATTACAAAACTTTCAAGGTAAGAATGACAGATATACCAGTCTAAAACAATCACCCAGTCACCCATGCTGGAGAGAAAGCTGTAAATTTGATTAGGTAGCCTACAGCTAGGCCTCAGAGGTACCATATCCAATCCATAACCGTGAATACATGCTCAAGCAGAAAAGTAACAAACGTCATAAACAGGAATGCTCAGTGACTGACTTAGACTGACTGAGTGAACAATGAGTGACCGGTCAGGGGACGAGGTGAGGTATCCAAGGTCATCATTCCACAAAATCCGCATCTAACAAAAAACACTTACATGCAGTCAGTTAGTACCCAATACAGACCACATCTAAACCTGGCCTTCCTGACACAATGTCATACATGCGCATACAAGAAAGTACAAGAAAGTACAAGAAAGCCATATGCTATGCTAAAGTCAAGACACTTGATGGTGGCACAGGTAATGGCTAATAACAAGTGATGTTAGGAGCTTCAAAGAGCATGTCAGGTCATATCAATGCTTGTGCTGATTCCCTGTAATAGCATCACTGATGAGGACTTGAAGCCTCGTTTGGGGATTGCTTTGAGTTTCAGTTTCGGCAGGTTGTTTTAGGTAGTTTATATAATTTCACAATTCCCTATACAATTTGTAGGTTGTTATTAATGGTAGTATTGTGAGATGAAGCTAGCTAGAATATTAAATGATTAAATTCTTTACAGTCTTTTCATTTTGCATTTTCTGCCCAGTTACACAAGCAAGAAACACTGAAACACTGTCACTGTCCAGTTAAAGCACAGTATCCTTCCATAGATTTTAATCTTACAGACATGATTACATCTATAACCTAGAAACACAGCATAAATTAATGTTACATATGCAGTGCTGTCATTTAAGTCAGTTTTACAGAATACATGGGCTTATATTTTTCGACCAGTAGAGGCCTCTAGTTAGCACTTGAAGCTTCAAGAAATGAACCATTTTTGAACACAGTTGGCCGGATAGGTTTTTCACTACTTATAACCTGTCTGGAGATGTAGGATGCCTGACATCTTCCACCATATAAATCCAAATACTCTGCCCAATCACGAATAATTCATAGTGAAGAAGCAAGCTCATAGATATTGATCTCAGGTTGATCAAAGTAGATGTCAAAATCTCACTGAAAAGAAATATCCCCTCAGATGATGTTGATCCATTGCACTCAGATGTACACTAATTGCAGGCGACTACACTAACACAGACAAGACAACTCAAAACTTCCTGAAAAAGGACATGTTGCAAAAGTGAGGCTTCACATGTAAAGCAAACTAGAACTGTACTGTACCAAACAGAGTAAGCAAATATACCTCTTGCAAACATGACCTTAGATTCATTGAACTTAAAAAACTTATATAAACAACAGATGCAGTCATAACTGATGAGGTGAAGGAGAAAACAATGCTGAAGAATGACCCCAAAGAACCTGCATATTAGAGGAGGATTCACAAAATAGTCACAAAAATACCAGAGGTATTTCTTCCATACCCTCATGTCTTAACGCTGTAACCTTATGCTTTATTTTTGCATTTGCATTATAAATATGAAAATATGGCCAAAGGTATTGCATTTAAAGTTACCAAAATGCACAGTCATTTTTCTATAATACATAGATAACTTTAAATTCAATTTCACAAAGCCCTCACAAATGTCCAAACATTCACAGTCAGAGATCAATGATTCAAACAAGTAGCTGGAAGTGGAAGAAACAGAGATCAATAAAATACTCATACTCAAAGAGAATTGACTTCAAGCCATTGATACTCTAGCTACCATGTGTAGAACTTCTAACAGTTGATTAGTTGAGGATGGACTTCGCAGCTATGAACTGCAAAGCCCAAAAGTTCATCATAATTGAAAACATTAGAAGCATCCACAAAGTGGTTAACATCGAAATCTGCCGTATATGCTACACTTTTGAAAAAAAGGGTACTTCAAGGGGTTTTGAGGTAGTTCATAGCTTCCTAAAAACACTCCAGAAGGGAATGCCTTGTGATAGGGAAACACTCTGATGTAGGGTTTTTTACAGAACCTTTAAAAGTTCTCCAGAGGGACAACCAGACAATACTTAAAGCTTCTAGATTCAACCTCTTTTTTCTAAGAATGTATATACTATACACTATGTATTTATATATTAGTATTTAGTACTATACACTGCATGCTGATTTTTTGAAATGGCATTATCATATGGTGTGCCACATCACCAAAGCAACATCCATAGAAACTCACTGATTTAAAAAAAAATAATAAAAATTCCTGAATATGTTTTTGTTTGTTTGTTTGTTTGTTTTTTGTGTATCCACAATAAAGCATTCTTGCTTGATGCATTAGTTTTTCAGCAACATTTACACTCCATGTACAGCACACTCTTAGAAGAGACTGAATTTTTGGAGTTTGAAAAAGAACTTGAAAGTGCAAATATGAACTTGTAACTATCAAAAAGGTTCAACATGGAACTTCTAGGTTCTATAACAATCCCTTGGTTATTTGGCATATGTTATCAGTTCTTTTTAGAACCTTTGTTGTGGCAAAAGGGTTCATATTAGAACCTGGCCTGTTGTCAAGGTTCCTTTATGAACCTTTTCTAAGATGGACTGTAAAGATTTTACTACTATTTTGTTATTAGCTGAGGCCCACGCATTGCTTTTAGCCCTGGAACATACTGAACATGCACAAGAATGGAACTTTTTAAATTTTACAGAATCAATATCTTGCCTTCAATCACTTCAATCATTAAAGACTGATCACCCCAAAATTGTACACATGTTAAAGTAGAGCTGTTACAAAAGCAAAACTACAGCATTTCTGTTGGGTTCTGGGTCACAGTGTTTTTTTTTGTTTTTTTTTCGATGAACAAGCAGACACTGCTGCTAAAGAAACCTTTACAACAAGAAAAACAGAATGCCAGATTCCACTTTCAGAGCTCAAGCCCTTATTTAACTCCTAAAATGGCAAGTTGAATGGGAAAAATTTGACAATAACAAATTATTTTAAATTAATCTGGTTGGCAAAGTACTTCTTTTCTAGACATGATCAAGTTCTGCACACAAGGTCATATAGATCATAGACTGACACATGGGCTTTTATTAAAGGATGAGGAACCACCATGTCATTCTGTAACACTCCTTTAACTGTGAAACATATCCATTTGGACTGTTCTGCCTTTAATGTTATTAGACAACGTTTCTTATCAGGAAATACTTTTAAGTACATGTTGTGTAAGGTTTCATCTGGAAAAGTTTATTATTATTATTATTATTATTATTATTATTACTACTACTACTACTACTATTATGTGTTCAGATTGTTTGTGCATATAATAGCTTAAACATTTTTACAAAAATGACTGACTGGTATAAGATCTTTGAAAAATCTTCATTTTGTTATGTAAAATCTCGGCGTGAAAAACCTCTCTTTGCAATCCATGTGAAACTTTGCGCATTCTTCTTTTTTCCTCCAATAGCCTGTGAATCAGTTTCTAAGACAACATGTATAACTGAGACAGACTGTTAGTTTAATAGCTTTTCATTTGTAATGAAATCATGGCCGTTGTGAAGAGTGGAAATGTCAGACGCCACTATGAGGCCCAGCATCAAACAAAATTACTCACAGACACACTGCTTGACTGTAGCTACAGGCGGGGTTCAGTCACAGTAACCTGGCTACTACACCTTTATCACACCAGTGTTTCCCACACATAGGTGATACTTTGTCACTACACCCAGATATATTGTCAACCACCCATGTATATTTCAGTCCCTTTTATTTATTAAACCATTTTCAGCCAGTTTCAGGGGTTTAACTGACAGGTGGATTGACAGGTGAGTTAGAGAGAGGTGAGAGCTGGGGAGGTGAGGCAGCAGACCCCACTACTGAAGATCTAATGCTTATAATATATGTTATAGCTATTGGTCAAATACATATGAGACCCTGAGCCAACCCTCAAATGTTCTGCTCAATAGTGGATGTCACTTTTAATGTTCTAGATGTACATAAGATGCACAGGCAATTATGTCAAATTTCAGACCCAAACTTTGATATCCCAACTCAGACCCAAATAAATTTCAGATCTGTGGGAAACACTGCATAGGCATGAAGCACTACTTAGTATAAGTAGTCATTGCAGTCACTGAGAGATTGGAACACAAGTGACGCAACACTGATATACAATCAGACAGCTGTGACTCACACTGTGACTGGACACTCTGTAGCCTGGTGTGGACTCGGACAGGGTTATCCTGCTAATAGTTATCTTGCTATCCATCTTCTGCTCATGCTGACAGGCGAGGTAAGCCTTGCGCTCTTTTAAAGCCTTAAGCCTTTGCTCTGAGACAGAGCCACATGCAGTGGTCTCCTGCCCAATATCTTTCTGTTCATCTCTGTTATGGCCTTCATGGATTCCTCAGGAGATTAGAAGCGCACAATAGCAAAAGCCTCTGGAGTGGGTGTTCTCCATCATCACCTGTAAGAGACAGAGAGAAGATACAGAAAGCAAAGAATGAGCATTACATGCATGCTAATGTGGCCAACCAAGAATAAATCTGGCACTGTCTGTACACCAAAATATAAAGAGAAAAGTATGTTAGTATCAGTGTGTGAACATGCAATGTGTGTGTGTGGGGGTGTGTGTGTGTGCATGTGTAGGCTATCAATTCACATTAATAAATCAATATTAAGCCAATTATTAAGCTAAAAATGCAGTACATCATAACATAACTGTGACCAAAAAAGATGCATTTGGCATCTCAATCACAATTATTGTGGTACAATAAATACCTTAAACATCGCAAGACACAAGTTTAGTGCGTCATCTGGTAATAGCAATAAAAATAGGATAAAAAGCATGGTGTGGTTGTTGTCCCTTATCCAGCTCTGTGTTCTCTCCTTTCCTTACCTCTGGCTCGGTCTTCTCCATCTCAGTATTAGAAGCTGTGTTAGGCTCCACCTCCATTGTAGGTCTTGTTTCTGGAATTACAGGAGCCTCCACGAGGGACCCACTGTAGGCTCTGTAGGAGCCAGTGGTGCAGATGAAGACACATTGGAAATTATGTCTTCACACTGCACATGAGACAGAGACTGGAGATCTGAGTCAGCCTCAGGCTCAGGCTCTGAAATAGGCGGAGATGTCAAAGCAGGTGTTCATCTGAACAAAATGCAGGACAAACAAGGAGCTAAAATTGACTAGATGAGCAGAATTAATACCTTTTAAGAGAGAGAAAGGTACATATACACATTACAACATTAAATCATGAGCATAAGTATCAGTTTCAAAGTCAATGAATAAAATTGATCTATTTCGCTCCATTCACTAATATGAGAATTAAATATGACAGCAGGAAACAGGTTTATTTTAATCTTACCAAGTGTGAACAGGTCAGCAGCAGGAGCTGGAGGAATGTTGATACCACTAGTCTGAACACCTTCAGACTGTAAGAGAAAAAGAGAAAAAAGAGAAATAATTGTCTTGTGTTTCTCTTTTAGTATTGCATTCCAGTAAAACATAACACTTTTTAATACTTTGTCGTTTACACATCATATATTTTGGAGTCCTGTTTTTTTTAACTGATATAAAATGTTTAAAAATAATATAAAATTTTGAAAAAACAAAACATATGATTGGTAGAAAACTAACTGTTCATGAATGTTTTTGTCCATGTGAACCAAAGTGTGTAATTGCTTCCTCAGGACCTCGCTGAGCACAGCTGTGAAATGAAATTAAATGTATAACACAAAACATGAGGATAAAAAAAAAAATCTTTCTGAGATGTTAGCTTCTTAATTTGGTTCTGTTTTTTTCTCACTCCTGTATCTTCAACACATGTGGCAGTAATTACATACAGTATATACAGAATTTCCCAACACTCAACACTTTATTACATATATATATATATATATATATATATATATATATATATATATATATATATATATATATATATATATATATATATATATATATATATATAATATTTTATTGAATTACATTACTTTATAACATTTTATTTTAAGACAAATATGTTACACCGCATAAAATTATTTCCAAACAATACCCAGGTTTCTTAACCACAAGGCTGTGCTGGGAAAACTCCATATGAACCAGTTTGTTAGCCAAATTAGATTAATAAAATATTTTACATGCAATTAAATATCTGAATTTACTCCACACATCTTGTACTGGGTATAGCTCTGGCTTGAGCCCTGGCTGGTACACACACTTAATAATAGTGTGAGATTTTGAGTCATTTCTCGAGCGTGCAGGGTAATGAGGGAATTCTTGCTTCCGGCACGTAAGTGGCAAGTTTACTGACCAGGGGTGCATTTCCCAAAAACAGTTATTAATGAGCAAAGAAAAGGTCTCTGACATGACATGAGAAAAAAAGCTTGAAAGGAAACAGACTCAAAAGGGAACCCATGCTCTTCTGGATGTCACTGGTTAGTGAGATTTTAAATCAAGTTAATGTGATTCTGAGTGAAGAAGCTTTAACTTATATTATCAAAACATAATTTATAATGCTTGCTAAAAATGAGTATATTGTAAAATGGAATAAAAACTGCTCACATAAAACTAAATTAATAAATAATTAAAATAATAATTAACTGTGGAATACATGCAGGCCGAGATATTTAGTACATTCAGATCTCAAATCTGTATTGGTACCAGTATGGCTAAAAGCCCTGTCAGTCAGTTTACAAATCCAAGCTCTGGTAGTGTGCAAGTGTGGGTGGAGACAGAGCAGAGCTCCCCCTCTCTCCCTCGCTCTCTCTCTCTCTCTGCCTCCCTCCCTCCCTCCCGCCCTCCTTTCTCTCTACCTCCCTCCTGCCCTCCCTCTCTCCATCCTTTCCCCTCTCTCTACCTCCCTCCCTCGCTGTCGCCCGCCCACGCTACCTAACCTTGAGTCTTACAGAATAGCTGTTAGAAGAGGCAGTAGAACAGCTGTGATCCTCTCCGCCCACTCCTTTCATTCTTCGCTCTTGAATTTTTTCCAGTCTCTTTTCATCTCCTGTCCTCTTCACATGCCTGCAGTGCTTTATCTTCATACGTGGGACTGAGAGCTTGTGCGGCTCAGATGGGAGGTGTAACTGCTGTGTGCTACATGAATGCGTGTGGCCGTGCACGGAGGTGGGTAGTGCCAAGCAAGGGATGCTGAACGGAGGCCGTGAGGGCCTGTTCGAGCAGGGCAGGCGCTTCCAGCAGGAGGGTGACTCCAGGGCGGCTCTGCAGTGCTTCCTCAGCTGCCTGCTGGGTCTGACCCATGTGCAGAGCTTTCACTCGCTGCCAAACTGCCTGCATCAGGTGAGCCTCAGCCTGCAGGACAGAGCTCCACACTAGAATGCACCAGGATGCACAGACTGCATTCATCACTCACTCTACACTAGGAGGCAAATGTGTAGTATATAATTTATCATAAGCTCTTGCTTTGTCAGAGTGATATGAATTGGTACTCTTAAAATGCTACAGTTATGTAAATGTTCTGCACACCTCAAAGATGTCATATCTGACCTAGATTCATCTCTGCTTGTATGGCATGTTGGCTCAGTCTGCATGCACAGGGACAGGCATGAGAATGTGCGCAGCATTTAGACACATTCAGTTAATGGAGGTTCATAAGCAATCAGGACCCACACAGTCATGGCTGGTATGTGGCGTCTCTTGATTTAATGGCACACTAACATAAATCAAGCTAGATCACAGGCCAATGCCATAGCATTGCTAACTGAAGAATGAAAACATTCACTTTTAATGACAGACATGCCACATATGTGTTGGCATACAGATACTGACAATTTAGAACATATTGTATGTGTTATGTATGTGATTAGTTTTTTTGTCACTATAAGTAACTGCTGACTTGTAGAAAAATGTGCCTCCTGGTCAGGGGTGGACAAAGTACTGAGAAATTATACTTATTGAATAGATAGATAATGTGTCAATATCTTACTGAATTAAAATGGGAAGTATCTAGCAAAAAATTACTCAAGTGAAAGTAAAAGCGTTGCTACTTTTAAATATACTCAAGTATTAAAAAGCAAAAAAGTAAATGGAATTTGACTTGCTGCCTACCTGATTATGTTAGCTACAGGAATCAGTGTTATTCTAAACTGCAATTAGCATAGAAAACAGGCTAAATTAGTTGGATATAGCTAATTTGCTAATGTCAGTTAACATTAGCAAATCTTACATCAGCATACTTTTTCAAATTAGATGGAATGCAGACCATCTAGGGAGACAGAGGAGATCTCTCATTTTATACGAGCCTTTGCTAACTCCAGCATATTGAAACATTTTACTGAGGCAGGGTCAGTGGCACTCATCCTCAAGTTCCACAATGCAGTCTGGTGGCTTGTCCATCATGAGAAGGTCACTGCAGATGATGAATTTTTTTCTACAAGGAGGAACCTGAATGGATATAACTGGATGCTAAACTGAGCCCATTCGATTGATGTAAATAAAAATGTAAGATGTTTTTTTTCTCTTGGAAATGTAATTAAGTAAGAGTACAAGTAGTCACTTTCAATAATACTCAAGTAAATTATAAATCTGCATACTTTTTCACAGTCATGGGACAATAACTGAAGTATTTTCCACCCCTGCTCCTGGTCCACGTGATACAGCACCATCCAGTAGCACTTTCCATTTAACTCTAAGACAAAACCAAAACAGTTCACATTACTGTTTGTCGTCACATGAACATGTCCTTGTCTAATCTAGACATTAAAGTGACTGTCTGATGACACTTATTCAAATAATAGCTCTATTCTCTGATAACATTTAATCAGCATAGCCTGTGTGGAAGTTTCCAAGTGTCTCAGGAAATGGCCAGTACATAAACAATAACTCAAGCCTAAAGGAATGTGTGGCATGACACAGAGTCTGGTCACATATAAACAAGATCCTAAATGCCTCTCACGTCTGGTGAATTCACTAGTGTTGCAGTATTGAATACTAGTGTAGAAAGTGACATATTTAGAGTCGCTAGATTTGCTTTGACATTTTTCTTGGAAGAGTAATGTTTCTAAAATTATTTTGTCATCTTTGAGCTCATCATAAGCTGTTAGGATTAGTAGACGATGTTAGATAAAGTTGTGTGTGTTTTTATTCTCTTTGATAGATTGCTGAACTCTTCATCGATGAGAAAAACTGTATCCTTTCCTGGAAAGGTCAAGAAATGTTGCACAGAGCATTCCTCTGGGTATCTTCTCATCCTCTATGATGACAAGAAGGCCTAGAGCATTTTAGCCTTCACACACAACTCAGCAAACACATTTGTGTATTAGAACACTACAAATTATTCTTGGCTGTGTATTTGTCAAACAGAAGTTTGTCAAAGTTAACATTTACATTTCTAGGAGGAAATAAAACACTTCCTGTGTTATAGAGTGTACACATCTTGCTTGTAGCTGTCACTTCTTCATCTCTGTGATTTGGCGAGTGCATTGTTGTGTTGTTTGTTTCTCTTCTAAGAGGATTTGCAAACATTTATCATTTCATTTCATGTATTCAAAATCTACAGAAAACTGTATCAGAACTACAGAAAAACTCCTGTAATGCCTGTATATAGCCCTGGGTGCAAAAAGACCTAAAAAGATTACAACATTCAAACAAGAAGATTTCACTTTCCATGTCATTAACCTGCAAACAAAAAAGTGAGCCAACCTTTGCTCTACCCTCATTCCTTGGATCATTTATTTATTTCCAGTGCAATCCTTAATCACTAACTGTTATTTCTTGGACATTTTAAGGAAGACCTCATCTCACTCAGTCTAATTAAAATCCAATTTGACACAGATAATCTCTGATAATCAATGTTTGTTAGATAGCGTGTACAAGTACAGTTAGTTAGGTCCTTAATATACTGGACAAAACTAACCTTGAAAAGAAAATAGAAACAGAAGTACATAGCATAAAACATAGTATATAACATCTATCAAAACAGCTAACAATAAAATACAATTCAATAATAATAACAATAATTGTAATAATAATTTTTTAAAAAGTCATCAAGTGAAAGCTATCCTAAAGAAGTTTTGAGAGAAGATTTAAATGCACTAAAAGACTGGGCTTCTCTAAGGGGGTAGTGAGTTCCACAGTTTTGGATCATAAGATGAAAATGCCCTATCACCCATAGTACATAAATGAGTCTGAGGGACAGTTAAAAGACCAGAACTGGAGGAGTGGAGAATGTTTTGGGGTGTAATGGGATTAAAATCTCAGCCAAATACTGGGGAGCCAAACCATGCAAAGCCTTGTATGTAAGAATGTCATAATCCAGAAAAAAGATAATTTCATATTAGCACTTTGGCAGGAACGACACAAAGGATCACTAGTGATGATTCACGTATTAGATTAACCACAGGGTAATAAAATTTCTACTTGTAGGACAGCTGCTACCTGCCAACATGCCGTGGCATCACTGGGTGTTGTTTAGCTCGTAGTGTTTGCCTGTGAGTCAGATGTCTGAATTATCAGTGGTGTTACCCTGGCATCAGATGCTGAAATTATCCTGCTGCCAAATTTTTCCAGTCTGATACACTGTTAAGCTACCTGGAATAATTCTTACCTGGCACTGTAAATCAGCCTCTATGAATAGCACAGGTATGAAATTGTATACATTACAATGTCAGATATTAATCTTTTTTTTTATCTTTTTTTTTTTAGGTGTTATTAGAGTTATGTTTGTAACATGTCATACCAAAATAGAAGCATTTCTAGTAATAGAAACCTACTGTGAAGTGGGCTATTCATATCTATTTTCAGTATATTTTCCTTGTCAAGCACAAACACTATCATCTTACAAAGAGATTAGTTTTTTCCCTTCTGCATGCCTATGTCTATGTAAATACACTTTTAAATACATGTCTATTCATAGTTCTGTCACATGCTTTATGTCTTTCTATGGAGAGAGAGTGACTGGTACAGACAACACTGCCCAATCACCAACTTTCAGGGAGGTGTAGAAAAGCTTAAGATGGTAATGTAGCTCCATTGCTTCATCTAGGAAAGAATCATACTGCATTGAAACAATACAGGTCACATGTAGTAGCTTTGAAATTTTTTTTTTTATTTCTTTAAATTGATTATAAGGGCCTGGCTGTGTAACAGACTCAAAAGGGAACCCATGCTCTTCTGGATGTCACTGGTTAGTGAGATTTTAAATCAAGTTAATGTGATTCTGAGTGAAGAAGCTTTAACTTATATTATCAAAACATAATTTATAATGCTTGCTAAAAATGAGTATATTGTAAAATGGAATAAAAACTGCTCACATAAAACTAAATTAATAAATAATTAAAATAATAATTAACTGTGGAATACATGCAGGCCGAGATATTTAGTACATTCAGATCTCAAATCTGTATTGGTACCAGTATGGCTAAAAGCCCTGTCAGTCAGTTTACAAATCCAAGCTCTGGTAGTGTGCAAGTGTGGGTGGAGACAGAGCAGAGCTCCCCCTCTCTCCCTCGCTCTCTCTCTCTCTCTGCCTCCCTCCCTCCCTCCCGCCCTCCTTTCTCTCTACCTCCCTCCTGCCCTCCCTCTCTCCATCCTTTCCCCTCTCTCTACCTCCCTCCCTCGCTGTCGCCCGCCCACGCTACCTAACCTTGAGTCTTACAGAATAGCTGTTAGAAGAGGCAGTAGAACAGCTGTGATCCTCTCCGCCCACTCCTTTCATTCTTCGCTCTTGAATTTTTTCCAGTCTCTTTTCATCTCCTGTCCTCTTCACATGCCTGCAGTGCTTTATCTTCATACGTGGGACTGAGAGCTTGTGCGGCTCAGATGGGAGGTGTAACTGCTGTGTGCTACATGAATGCGTGTGGCCGTGCACGGAGGTGGGTAGTGCCAAGCAAGGGATGCTGAACGGAGGCCGTGAGGGCCTGTTCGAGCAGGGCAGGCGCTTCCAGCAGGAGGGTGACTCCAGGGCGGCTCTGCAGTGCTTCCTCAGCTGCCTGCTGGGTCTGACCCATGTGCAGAGCTTTCACTCGCTGCCAAACTGCCTGCATCAGGTGAGCCTCAGCCTGCAGGACAGAGCTCCACACTAGAATGCACCAGGATGCACAGACTGCATTCATCACTCACTCTACACTAGGAGGCAAATGTGTAGTATATAATTTATCATAAGCTCTTGCTTTGTCAGAGTGATATGAATTGGTACTCTTAAAATGCTACAGTTATGTAAATGTTCTGCACACCTCAAAGATGTCATATCTGACCTAGATTCATCTCTGCTTGTATGGCATGTTGGCTCAGTCTGCATGCACAGGGACAGGCATGAGAATGTGCGCAGCATTTAGACACATTCAGTTAATGGAGGTTCATAAGCAATCAGGACCCACACAGTCATGGCTGGTATGTGGCGTCTCTTGATTTAATGGCACACTAACATAAATCAAGCTAGATCACAGGCCAATGCCATAGCATTGCTAACTGAAGAATGAAAACATTCACTTTTAATGACAGACATGCCACATATGTGTTGGCATACAGATACTGACAATTTAGAACATATTGTATGTGTTATGTATGTGATTAGTTTTTTTGTCACTATAAGTAACTGCTGACTTGTAGAAAAATGTGCCTCCTGGTCAGGGGTGGACAAAGTACTGAGAAATTATACTTATTGAATAGATAGATAATGTGTCAATATCTTACTGAATTAAAATGGGAAGTATCTAGCAAAAAATTACTCAAGTGAAAGTAAAAGCGTTGCTACTTTTAAATATACTCAAGTATTAAAAAGCAAAAAAGTAAATGGAATTTGACTTGCTGCCTACCTGATTATGTTAGCTACAGGAATCAGTGTTATTCTAAACTGCAATTAGCATAGAAAACAGGCTAAATTAGTTGGATATAGCTAATTTGCTAATGTCAGTTAACATTAGCAAATCTTACATCAGCATACTTTTTCAAATTAGATGGAATGCAGACCATCTAGGGAGACAGAGGAGATCTCTCATTTTATACGAGCCTTTGCTAACTCCAGCATATTGAAACATTTTACTGAGGCAGGGTCAGTGGCACTCATCCTCAAGTTCCACAATGCAGTCTGGTGGCTTGTCCATCATGAGAAGGTCACTGCAGATGATGAATTTTTTTCTACAAGGAGGAACCTGAATGGATATAACTGGATGCTAAACTGAGCCCATTCGATTGATGTAAATAAAAATGTAAGATGTTTTTTTTCTCTTGGAAATGTAATTAAGTAAGAGTACAAGTAGTCACTTTCAATAATACTCAAGTAAATTATAAATCTGCATACTTTTTCACAGTCATGGGACAATAACTGAAGTATTTTCCACCCCTGCTCCTGGTCCACGTGATACAGCACCATCCAGTAGCACTTTCCATTTAACTCTAAGACAAAACCAAAACAGTTCACATTACTGTTTGTCGTCACATGAACATGTCCTTGTCTAATCTAGACATTAAAGTGACTGTCTGATGACACTTATTCAAATAATAGCTCTATTCTCTGATAACATTTAATCAGCATAGCCTGTGTGGAAGTTTCCAAGTGTCTCAGGAAATGGCCAGTACATAAACAATAACTCAAGCCTAAAGGAATGTGTGGCATGACACAGAGTCTGGTCACATATAAACAAGATCCTAAATGCCTCTCACGTCTGGTGAATTCACTAGTGTTGCAGTATTGAATACTAGTGTAGAAAGTGACATATTTAGAGTCGCTAGATTTGCTTTGACATTTTTCTTGGAAGAGTAATGTTTCTAAAATTATTTTGTCATCTTTGAGCTCATCATAAGCTGTTAGGATTAGTAGACGATGTTAGATAAAGTTGTGTGTGTTTTTATTCTCTTTGATAGATTGCTGAACTCTTCATCGATGAGAAAAACTGTATCCTTTCCTGGAAAGGTCAAGAAATGTTGCACAGAGCATTCCTCTGGGTATCTTCTCATCCTCTATGATGACAAGAAGGCCTAGAGCATTTTAGCCTTCACACACAACTCAGCAAACACATTTGTGTATTAGAACACTACAAATTATTCTTGGCTGTGTATTTGTCAAACAGAAGTTTGTCAAAGTTAACATTTACATTTCTAGGAGGAAATAAAACACTTCCTGTGTTATAGAGTGTACACATCTTGCTTGTAGCTGTCACTTCTTCATCTCTGTGATTTGGCGAGTGCATTGTTGTGTTGTTTGTTTCTCTTCTAAGAGGATTTGCAAACATTTATCATTTCATTTCATGTATTCAAAATCTACAGAAAACTGTATCAGAACTACAGAAAAACTCCTGTAATGCCTGTATATAGCCCTGGGTGCAAAAAGACCTAAAAAGATTACAACATTCAAACAAGAAGATTTCACTTTCCATGTCATTAACCTGCAAACAAAAAAGTGAGCCAACCTTTGCTCTACCCTCATTCCTTGGATCATTTATTTATTTCCAGTGCAATCCTTAATCACTAACTGTTATTTCTTGGACATTTTAAGGAAGACCTCATCTCACTCAGTCTAATTAAAATCCAATTTGACACAGATAATCTCTGATAATCAATGTTTGTTAGATAGCGTGTACAAGTACAGTTAGTTAGGTCCTTAATATACTGGACAAAACTAACCTTGAAAAGAAAATAGAAACAGAAGTACATAGCATAAAACATAGTATATAACATCTATCAAAACAGCTAACAATAAAATACAATTCAATAATAATAACAATAATTGTAATAATAATTTTTTAAAAAGTCATCAAGTGAAAGCTATCCTAAAGAAGTTTTGAGAGAAGATTTAAATGCACTAAAAGACTGGGCTTCTCTAAGGGGGTAGTGAGTTCCACAGTTTTGGATCATAAGATGAAAATGCCCTATCACCCATAGTACATAAATGAGTCTGAGGGACAGTTAAAAGACCAGAACTGGAGGAGTGGAGAATGTTTTGGGGTGTAATGGGATTAAAATCTCAGCCAAATACTGGGGAGCCAAACCATGCAAAGCCTTGTATGTAAGAATGTCATAATCCAGAAAAAAGATAATTTCATATTAGCACTTTGGCAGGAACGACACAAAGGATCACTAGTGATGATTCACGTATTAGATTAACCACAGGGTAATAAAATTTCTACTTGTAGGACAGCTGCTACCTGCCAACATGCCGTGGCATCACTGGGTGTTGTTTAGCTCGTAGTGTTTGCCTGTGAGTCAGATGTCTGAATTATCAGTGGTGTTACCCTGGCATCAGATGCTGAAATTATCCTGCTGCCAAATTTTTCCAGTCTGATACACTGTTAAGCTACCTGGAATAATTCTTACCTGGCACTGTAAATCAGCCTCTATGAATAGCACAGGTATGAAATTGTATACATTACAATGTCAGATATTAATCTTTTTTTTTATCTTTTTTTTTTTAGGTGTTATTAGAGTTATGTTTGTAACATGTCATACCAAAATAGAAGCATTTCTAGTAATAGAAACCTACTGTGAAGTGGGCTATTCATATCTATTTTCAGTATATTTTCCTTGTCAAGCACAAACACTATCATCTTACAAAGAGATTAGTTTTTTCCCTTCTGCATGCCTATGTCTATGTAAATACACTTTTAAATACATGTCTATTCATAGTTCTGTCACATGCTTTATGTCTTTCTATGGAGAGAGAGTGACTGGTACAGACAACACTGCCCAATCACCAACTTTCAGGGAGGTGTAGAAAAGCTTAAGATGGTAATGTAGCTCCATTGCTTCATCTAGGAAAGAATCATACTGCATTGAAACAATACAGGTCACATGTAGTAGCTTTGAAATTTTTTTTTTTATTTCTTTAAATTGATTATAAGGGCCTGGCTGTGTCATAACAACACAGCAATCTTCATGATAAGCAAGTCTGCTTCTTCACTCATATAAAACAGATGAGAAAGCACTGCAGTTCATTCAGGCAGAGAAGATGTTCTATGAGGTGGCATTGATCGAACTCACCGCTCTACAAGGAAGCACAGGCAAGTCTGTTTTATGATTTATCCAGCCCCTGCTTACTTCTGTACAAGTTCCATTATAGTTCACTCTGGTCCTATAGGGTCATATATTATTATGGTTTTAGCTTACTTAAAAAGTAGTATTAATACCTTATGGAACTTTAATATATGATTTAAAAGGCCAGTTAAAAAAGAACCATAAAGAAATTGTTGGCCGAGGCTAGGGTTGATGAGCATACATTTGCTAGAACGGCAGTGCTGTAAGCTACAACATTAAGAAATATTTCATGTTATTGCTACGCAGTTATGCTCACTAGACTAAAAACAAGGGAAGGTTTTAACTCCCTGTGCAGTGCAACAGCACATTTAGCCCATGTTCATCTTTATTTACGAAGTGAGAGGAGCCATTCATCTCCTCGCCTGATGCATGTCTGCATGGTGTCATCCTGGTTGTCCAATGCTGCTGAAGCAGCACACAGCTGGCGTGTGGGCTCAGAATGGAAGTGCATTGCTTCAGACAGACAAATGGCTACTCTATCCTTGATTTCATTAAAGAGCTGTTAGAGTCTGGGATATGCTGGAGCCTGACTCAGCACTTGTGAATTGCATTGCCATGACTGCCTCCCTGTAGACAGGCCTGCTGCTTTACTCAAAGAGACTCCAGTGAGTACTGTCAGGTTTAAGACCTGCAGTACTTCTTGAGCCTCATATTCACAGAAACTACAATATTATGTTGTGCATATATTATGCAGGTGTTGTAGATAAGGTTCAACTGTAGTTTTATTTTAAGATATTTAGTGTTTTTGTTTTTTATCAACCTACCATATTCTTAATTTCGTGCCACTTTTTTAATCAGTATTTCTTCTCTTACTTTCTCTCATGATAGTGTTTGAAGTAGTGTTTGCTAAGTGTGTGACTGTGTGTGCTTAAGAACATTTGAATATCTGGGTGTGGCAAAATCAGGTGTCCTGTCCTTACTTTCTCTTTCTATGCAGTCCAGTTCCCTCTTGTGCTTGGGTAGTGTGTCTCTGGATCGCTGTAGAGTTCTGACGCTTGTGGCATAATGTCTTGGGTTTTCTAACTCAGTGTTTGTTTGTATAGTCGGCTCTCAGGAGGACAGTACAGTGGGTTCTCCAGGATGGCTCTCCCAAGAGGAGTTATCAGAACAAGCCTTGCAGGCCCAGGATCTTGAGAGGCTGGCCCAACTTTGCATCATGAGTAAAAGGTACAAATTTTTCTAACAATGCTATATCATTTTCCATCATTCAGGAGGATGGGTATAAAATATAGCCTTTTCATGTGTCTTATTGTGCAAAAGGTTCAATATGCTATACCATTTTGCTCAATTGTAGATTATCGTATTATATTATTTGAAAGTACTGCTTTGTTTGTATTTTTTTTTTTTTAGAAATCAGAGAAATCTATTGAAGAACCTTCAAATTAAATTTACAAAGTCATGTTTGCGTGTACATCTATTAACAGAGAATGCTCCCCTGGTGGTCATGGTTTACTGGTGTCTGGTTCAGAAGGATATGAGGAGATTGATTTGTGAAATAGGAAGCCAGAATTTGGCTGAATTCAGTCTTGTGTGTATTAGTGTAGAGTACTAGAGTCTGGTTGTCTTATTGCTCATTATGCACATTGCTGTTGTTAGTACATAGGACTCATCAAATATTTATTCTTTATTATTTATTATTATTATAGATATATTGCAAATTTAAATATCCTTATGTTTTATGTTTTATTCCTTCAGTATTCGTAAATCATTTGAGCATAAAATACCAGCCAAAAGTTTTTGACTAACCCATATAATAGCATTTTTGCGTAAATTACATAATATTAAATACTGTTAAACTTAAAATCTAGCCAAGGAATACATATATGTGAATTGAGAAATGTTTATTAAATGTTTAGTGAATTGAGAAATGTTATAAAAGGCTTTAATCTAATTGGAAAAGGGCAAAATATGTAGCACTTTAATGATGCACTTGTAGCACCATATATTTATATTATATCTTTATCTATAGGCTTAACAGGTTCCACCTTCTACAAATTCCTGCCTTTAATAAAGTAAGAGCATATTCAGATTTGAGAACAACCAGTTAATAAGTTCCACAAAGATTAAGGTTTGCTTATTGAATTGCTGTTCTGTATCATGTTGTTTGATCTGTGGTAGTAAAATATAAGAAACACCAGGTTCAATAACCTTTGACTGGCAGTGTATATAATAACAATAACACACTGTTAAACACTGAAGTGTTTACCCAAGGCTATGAGTACTTCTGTAGATTGCTCTATTATTTCTATATTACTGCATTATTGTTATATTGTATATTACTACCATTACTGTAAGTGTACCTAGCCAGATTGCATCATTCATGGTTTGATTGACAGCTTTGTGACTAGTGTGACAATTATGTGCTTGTATTGAATTGTGCCTCACTTGTAAGTAGCTTTGGATAGAAGCATGTGCCAAATAAAAAAAATATATAAGACATGTAAAATGGATTATTAGACTGAACCACAAATGCACTGACTGATAAAAAGGCAGGAGAGTTACAAGTGTTATGTGACTTCCCAGGCTTCACGTGTTACTAGGGCACCCTCGCATAGGTGTCCTGTTTCCTCAAAGGGATTAACTTAACCAGGGAGACCTATTATGGCCAGCACGTACACACATGGACACAGAGATCCTTGCTTATGCCCACTTCTGTTGCCACTGATTACAGATTTTAACCTTATTGTAACATTTAACATTATTTTGCAGAGGACACCTTTTGATGCTGAAATAATTAGACTACTTATTTAGACAATTTTGAAAAAATTGAGATAGCGATTGAGATTTTATCATTGGCCTTGTAAGATTATGTTTCCGAGGGCACCAGGATAGATGTTGGTATTTGCATTGTAATCTTTTAATCTAAGCCTTGGAACAGTGGGTCAGGTAACAGAAGAAAGCACGAAAGGGCAGTGATTCAGGTTGTACATGCCCACTGAAAAAGCAGGTACATTTATTTTCAGTGTGTAACTCTCCAGACATAAGCACTTCAGCTCAGCAGAATTTGCTTATGAAATATTAAGGATGGGTTTTCTTTAAAGTCAGAAGTACCATGTGGTGTGTTCATTAATAATTCACAAAAAGTTAAAGCTCTTAACATTTTTACCACTGCAGCTGTATGTTGATTCCAGGAACTCTGTCAGCCAGTGTTAGAGTGAGACAGTTTTAGTGTTGACCCATCCAGTACCTGCAGTTTTATGTCAATTTGCATCTGAATTTCAATAGCTGAGTAAAAAATAGATGAGGAAGTCTGACATCATCAGCCCTTGGCTCAGGTGTAGCTAACATCTGTAGGACTGCTAAAGCCATCCTTGAATATACACACACTTTTAATAGCTCACCCCCACAGGGTGAACAGGCCTCTTGAATCTTTCAGTGCAGTGATGGCAAGCAGTGCTGCCCTTGCTGAAAGCACTCTCTTCTGAGAGCTGTGCTGTGTAACTGCTGATCATTTGTCCCATGTGAACAGTCCAAAACCAAGCAAACTGACACCAATCCATTACTTAGTGAAACTGGACTAGGGTTAAGGAATAACAGCTTGGATACAATCAGCCTTGCACTGAAAGAGCATGCTCTATAATCATAAGCAGATGTACAGGTGACCTGCAGACTTGGTGGGCTCTAACCCTGCATTTTAAAGTAGGATATACAGTATTCTATAGATAGCAACAACACAGCAATGTGTGCATAATATGTGCACATGAAGGTCACAAGTCTTATTGTATTAGGAGCTATGCATGTTGTTAACAAGTTGCTCATGCTAAGACAGAAATTTCCATTAAGGAACCACAAACCTAAAGTGACAGAAATTAGAATATCAAATGAGGGGGGCAGTGTTATTCAAATATGTCATCCTACATTCACAAGGACAGAGCAACTCCATATTTGCTAGTACAGGTCACACATTCTACTGCCTCTACATTTACACCGATCAACCATAACATTATGACCACCTGCCTAATATTGTGTTGGTCCCCCTTTTACTGCCAAAACAGCCCTGACCCATCGAGGCATGGACTCCACTAGATCCCTGAAGGTGTGCTGTGGTATCTGGCACAAAGACATTAACAGCAGATCCTTTAAGTCCTGTAAGTTGCGAGGTGGGGCCTCCATGGATCGGACGTGATGGCCAGCACACCCCACAGATGTTCAATTGGATTGAGATCTGTGGAATTTGGAGGCCAAGTCAACACCTTGAGCTCTTTGTCATGTTCCTCGAACCATTCCTGAACAATTTTTACAGTGTGGTAGGGCGCATTATCCTGCCGAAAGAGGTCACTTCCATTAGGGAATACTGTTGCCATGAAGGGGTGTACCTGGTCTGCAACAATGTTTAGGGAGGTGGTATGTGTCAAAATAGCATCGACATGAATGCCAGGACCCAAAGTTTCCCAGCAGAACATTGCCCAGAGCATCACACTGCCTCCGCCAACTTGCATTCTTCCCATAGTGCATGCTGGTGCCATCTCTTCCGCAGGTAAATGATGCACACGCACCCGGCCTTCCACATGATGTAAAAGAAAATGTGATTTATCAGACCAGGCCACCTTCTTCCATTGCTCTGTGGTCCAGTTCTGATGCTCGCCTGTCCATTGTAGGCACTTTTGGCAGTGGACAGGGGTCAGCATGGGCACTCTGACAGGTCTGTGGCTACGCAGCCCCATACGCAGCAAGCTGCGATGCACTGTGTGTTCTGACACCTTTCTGTCATAGCCAGCATTAACTTTTCAGCAATTCATGCTACAATAGCTCTTCCGTGGGATCAGACCAGACGGACTAGCCTTCACTCCCCACTCGCATCAGTGAGCCTTGGGCGCCCATGACCCTGTAGCTAGTTCACCGGTTGTCCTTCCTTGGGCCACTTTTGGTAGGTACTAACCACTGCATACCGGGAACACCCCACAAGGCCTGCTGTTTTAAAGATGCTCTGACCCAGTCATCTAGCCATCACAATTTGGCCGTTGTCGAAGTCTCTCTAATCCTTACGCTTGCCCATTTTTCCTGTTTCCAACACATCAACTTCGAGAACCGACTGGTCACTTGCTGCCTAATATATCTCAACCCGTGACAGGTGCTGTTGTAACGAGATAATCAATATTTTTCACTTCACCTGTCAGCGGCCATAATGTTATGGCTGATCGGTGTACATTTACATTTAGTGATTTAGCAGACGCTCTTATCCAAAGCGACTTACAAAACACGCAAACACATGAAGGTGCAACAATATAAGCAAGGCCTCTAATAGAGACCTCAGCTGGTGTCACAGTGCATGTATGGTTGGATTTGTTGTACCCCATGCACTGAAATAGAACCACATACCTGACACTGCATAGCTTTGTTGTTGTACTTTGAAAGAAGGTATTTGTATGTAAGGGTGCCAGATCAGTGAGCCGAGTTTCCACCAACGATTACATGTAGTCTTTATAAATGAACTACTACAATGCTATTTTTAGTCTCAGTGTATTTTTGTCTGTTGACCTACAGTCCATGACTCTCTTTGTTGCGTTTGGTGCCTATAAATATACACTACGTACACAGTCTATTATTTACTATCAATATATAGTATAAAGTTTATACTATGGTATGTGGTGTGTTGTAATATAAAATGCTTTAAATCTCTCTCACATTATAAGAACATCATTCTGGATTTTCTCAGGGATGACCTGACATGAAGCCTTTGTAGAATTCTGCTGAGTGTTTCTCAAATGCTACCAAAAGTTACATGATGCCTGTATCAGCACTATTTCACAGGCTTTGACTCTTTATCACCAGTTCAATGCACTTCAGTATTGTTAAATCTTGATGCTGTTCTGTACAAATTATTATGTGTGCAGTAGTCATACTTGAGTAGAAATAATTAAATGAAATATAATTTAGGTAAAAGTTAACCACAAGACAACTACTAAAACAGAAGTATTAAAGTATTATTTCTTATTTAAATTGAAGTATCTAAAGTAATTCAGCATCAAAATAGTCATTTTATGTGTTTTATTTATGATCAAAACTGTTTTGTACAGACTATGAACAGTCTGCCATTTTATGTTCAATTTTACATGCTTTATATACAGTAACTGTGAATGCCAAAGCTATTTTGCTGATTAATCTCATGACTCTGACTGCAAAGTAATACCTATTCAATGAGAATTCAGAGCTTTGTCCCAAACCACACTCGCTAAATAGGATACCTACATAGCAAAGGGTAGAATGTCATTTTGGACACACTTAAGTATTTGTGACTCCGAGGATATAATTATCTGCTGTTATCAATTCAATTCAGTTTTCATTTATATAACACTTTTAACAATTTTATTGTTATCAATTTAATTTAGTTTTCATTTATATTATTTATATAGCACTTGTAACACTTTTAACACTGTCACAAAGCAGCCATCCCCAGATCCAATGTAACCATGTTTTACCAAACATCAATAAAATGCACTTTACAGTAGAACAGTTCAATACAGTATGACAAATCATAATAACTCACCAGCCTTTGTTAGCACGATAGCTAAACAAACTAGTGGATAAAATAAAACTTCAAAGTTAAAATACTTGCAGTAAAACAGGCAGAAGACAAAACTGAATCACGATTTTAGTGCACTAGCAAAAACAGTTTAGAGGATAAAAAGACACAGAGCTGTCAAAATCACACACACCAAGTACGAACAGAAGAAGTGTTTGCTTGGCTTTTGCCCAGTTTAGCTGAAAAACACATAACACATCAAACAAATTAGCCACTAGCTGAATATAATGAGTTTTCTTGCTAAAACAGCTTAACAACTGTGAATAAATGCCTTACCAGCTCAACAAAGAAAAGCTAAAACTCCATCATGCCTGAATCCATTTTTCTTACATTTTTACACTCTCACTGTCTTACTTTCTCTCTCTCTCTCTCTCTCTCCCCACTGATTGGCCGATGGCTTTAGTCTGTTACTATGCATTTGTACTTGCCTAATGCACACACATTCCTGCTAAATCTGACCTGACATCCCTGACACAACACAGGCTGTGAATTACTATTACAGATATGTCCAGGTGACTCACAGCAGCTCAGAAACATCATATTATAGAGTTTTTTTTTTTTATCCTGACTGCGTAGCCATGTTTTTCATTTTAACTAAAAATCTTATGCACTGTAGCTTCAAGTAAAGTAGTAATATGACTAAAACATACTAGTATACACCAAACTGGCACTGCATGTGTCCGCTGACTGCCCAATATTGTTTTATGACAATAAAACAATTTTTTTTTGTGTGACAAAAACACACCATTTTTGTCACACAATCATATTCTGAGCCTCAGACAATAATAACTTTGGAGTCTTCAGTGTGTATATGCACAGCATTATGTAATGTACCCTGAAATGCTCTGAGGATATTTGTGATTTTCCTTATTTCTTTGAACAAAAAGTTATTTTCTTTTCAGACCCCATCTTGCTTTAGAGTACAGCGGCAAGGTATGTATGTTGTGGTACCAGCAAGAAGTACTGATAAATAAACCATGAGATAATAGTATTATTATTATAGGTTTACATATATTGTCTCTGCTTGTTTTAGGCCACAAAAATACACCAACGAGCATTTGGTAATGATCACCCCATCACAGCCAGGAGCCTGGAGCTACTGGGCACGGTCTATGCTGAGATTGGCAAGACTGAATACTCAGGTACAATAAGCTGCTGGTAGAAGTTAATGAACAATCACACTAAAGTAACTGTTCAGTTGAAACTGAAGTTCAATAATGCCAGTTTATAATCATTTTGATATATAATAAAAACAATATCAAAAATATAAATATATATTTAAAAAATACATATAATGTATTCAGTATACTATGGTGTACTTAATTTAGAAGAAATTATCCACAAATGTGAAAAAGCTTCTGAATGTTTATTCTAAATATATTACTATTTACAGGATTCATCCATCTATTGATACAACTATAAGTTTTATTTAGTCATTAAACAGAAAATACTTTACATTAATTTAACACTATGAGGACAAGTCTTCCTCTCTTTTTCTTTATTATTTTAATATGGGTCATATTGTCTCTCTAGCTTTCTGGAGATTTCGGGGGAGAGTTGTGATGCCTCTTTTATTTCTGTTATGCTGGGAGGCATGCCAGATGTCGCTGCACATGGTCAAGCTGTTTTAAGAAAATGCTTTCAGTACAACATGTCATCTGTATGGCTCAGCATCTTAGTACAGGTGCAGAATATAGCCTTCCGAAAAATGAGTGTATATTAGTCACATACTCTCCTGTTTACAAAGAAAGATAATCACCAACCTTTCACAAGAGGAATTCAAAAATTGCCATCCCATGTTGGGATTTAAATGAAGCTATAGAACAGTAACACATTCATTACTGTATACATTATGTCTTACATTAGGCACTTCAGGTTACAAGTAAGCTTTAGTTTTCCAAAAGCATCATTACGATCATGTTAACTGTTAGTGAGAGTGTCCGATGTGATGCTCGCTCTACCAATGTATGATGATCTAAATGCTGTAAAATACTTTTGGAAAACACAGCCCTGGTTTTTGCACATCATTTGAATGCAGCTAAACACCATTCTTATTTCAAAGGCATTCCACAATGCCTTCTCAGCTTAAAATGTAAAATGACTTAAAGAAAAATGTTACTGTATGCATTGTGATATTCATCGTGGACTAAAAGTGCTTCAACACTACCTGCTCATTTCACAGACTCATTGGGTCAGTGTGTGTCAGCTCTGTCAAAAACATCCTCTGCCCCTGAGTCATACAACAATACACTCAACGGTTTCGCTCTCAGTGATAAAGATTCTGAGCTCTGGCACAGAAAAGACCCACATCCTCCATCAGACACCCCAAAACCAAAGGTACTTTGGTATTTGTTAGTTGCACTGTTGGTTTCAAGATATTATTGAATTAGATAATATGCTTAGGCACCAAGAAAGAATAATTTTCATACCCCTGTCTATAGGTCATCAACAGTAAGATCCCCATCTCCATCCTAAAGAGGACCAACGAGCCATTCTCGACTCAGCGGCGGAAACCAGAGAGGCGTGTTCATTTCAGTGAACCGGAGATTACTGTTCATGGTAAGAGACTAAACTGGAGACCTGCAGGTCACTCTGAAGTGAGAGCTGTATCATTAAGAGCTAGTACTTGAAGAAAATGAGTAAAGTAAATTAAAGAGTTGTGACAGATCTTTGCCTGTGGGAGTGAAGTTCATGAATCAACCAGGTTCAACAGCACATTCACATACCCAAGTGATTTACACACATAATTAATTATACATGCAAATGAGGTACCATGTAGTCTGTGCTATTATCCTTTTGACAGGAAGACAATATAGTCATGTCTATTGTGTTAGCAGGTTTTTCTTTAGGGATATACAGTGCTTTCACATTTGTCTTTGTAGGCCTGTTACATTTCTTCATTTTTTATTATTCTACCAAGGCATTCAATTTAAATGGCAACATGACTTCACTGTGATTGATGAATATTGTTCTACCAGCTGTTATTGGTCTTAGGCATGCTTTTCTAAGCCTAGAGAATCTAATAATTACAAGGAATGGAGGTCTAAATTGCTCTTTCATTATTTTGGATTCACAGACATTCCATACTATGACTGTTTAGGAGGTGAGTGTATGTTGTACTGAACAGTGATATTATTAATGTAATGTGCATGATGCACGAACTCATCTTGTGTGAACTTGACACATTCTGTAGTCACAAATAGGGGCACAATATAGTTTTGTTTGGCCTCTACAAGTTTTGATGAGAAACCCAAAACAGCATTCAGGAAAGTAGTATTCACCATTTTAAGTAATTGAGGAATTCAGTGCACTGCATGCATCTAAAGCATTTATGTAATTTAATTCATAGACCTTAGCATGCCTCTTTCTTTTGTTTGAGTATTGCTTCACTCAATGAATTTTACACCCAATGAGCACTTTATTAGGAACACTATACTAATACTGGGTAGGGCCTCCCTTTGCTTTCAAAACAGCCTCAATTATTCATGGCATGGATTCCACAAGATGTAGGAAACATTCCTTTGAGATTCTGGTCCATGTTGAGATGACTGCATCAAGCAATTCCTGCAGATTTTTCAGATGCACTTTCATGCTGCGAATCTCCCATTCTACCACATCCCAAAGGTGTTCTATTGGACTCAGATCCGATGACTGGGAAGGCCCTTAAGAACACTGAACTCATTATCATGTTCATGAAACCAGTTTGTGATGACTTTTGCTTTGTGACATGGTGCATTATCATTCTGGAGGTAGACATTAGAAGATGGGTAAATTATGGCCATGAAGGGATGCACATGGTCATTCAAGCGATGATTGGAATTAACGGGCCCAAATGTGCCAAGAAAATATTCCCCATATTCTGATGGTTGATGTGTACATTACCCGAAGCTGCTGGCCCGTATCTGCCTAATTTTATGTATTGCACTGCTGCCACATGATTGGCTGATTAGATAATTGCATGAATGAGTAGGTGTACAGCTGTTCCTAATAAAGTGCTCATCCAAGTGTATTTCCTTATTAGAGTTTGTATCCCCTTGGTTGTAGGTGAAAAATAAAAAAAAGTAAAAGTTGAAAAAAAAATGTAATATAGTCTTTTTAAAATAGTCTTTTTTTCTACTGAAATCCTGTTACGATGTGGCTAAAAAGTTTGCATGTTTTATTTAATTTATTTAAATGGTCTTTATTAATGTGTCTAATTATAGAATAGTGAATAGCGAATAGTCAAATTAGGAAACAATGAGATCTGTAAAATTGCTTTCATGAAACAGAAAATGTTAACCATTTTCTTAGGTTGTAACCGCCTTTTCCAATCAAAGCTTCCAGAGTCCACAGCCAACAACCACACCCACTTCCCCAACCCACTGAATGAGCTCACTTCATTTAGCCTCATTTACTTGTGTATATATACTCCTCAATTTGCCTTGGTTTGCCCCTTTTACATAAAGCTGCTGGTAGTTCTGCTTTATTGTTTCTGATTTTTCTTTTTGGACACTGCTTTACCTCTTGTGTTTTTTGAATTGTTTGCCTCAATGCTTCTGTAAATGAGGCTCTTTTTTTATATCAACCTGTCATCTCCATTATTCTATCTGCTCTTGACACAGAGCTGCAGATGGGTATAAAAAAAGATATCATGTGATATAATGTGTTTAGGGACAGTGAAACCATTATTCAGAAATCCAGACCTGACATTATTAATATATACCTTTTAATCCTTTTGTTGCTGGCTGCTCTTTACCTCTGTGACCTCTGTCATCTGCAGGATATGACTCGTCTCAGAGCCGTCCCCACCTGGCCCTGCTTACATGTCTGTTCCTGCTGCTCTCAGCATTGGGTTTAGCTCTGTACTGCACACACCGCCGACGGCCCCATCGTGCCTGTGAGGAACTACAGGCAGCACTGGCTGTCTATCTGCTGCGGTTCAAACAAATCCTGTGGGGCTGCTGGATCTGGCTGACCATGCAGTGACCATAACAGACAACCAGTGGCATCACTGTTCTCCACCCATGCTCCCATGAGCACAGAAAACCAGACAATGGCACAGAAAAGACTACAAAGCTGAGAATCATGGTTTCATGGAAGAACATTGGAATAATGGGTGCTTAAAATAAGACCCTTTATTTGATGGTCCCCACCCTGGGACTGAAAATGCCTTCAAAATCCAGTTAACTTTTGCACACCATCCACAGATGGCATTCTTATGCCCTTTACGACTTTAATGCCATATCCTCATTTTTACTGAGAGGCAGATACATTTTAAATCTATATTTGTCCTTGTAGCAGTTGTGTTTAGACCATGTTGATGTTCGTTACCACCTATTTGAAGAATACTCATGGGAATCATCAAACAAAATCTTAATGTATTAAAATTAGATTTAGATTGAAGAAAATTGAAAATTAGATTTATTCTTTAAATCAATATACAAAGTTTCACAGCCAATCTCACAGCTGCACCTATTTTCACATATTTTCTTATTTACTACAGTCTGCAGCTGTCTATATAGAATGCAAAACACAGCTGTCTATATAGAATGCAACATTTTTCACTATTAATCCAGTATGCTTTGAATAATTACACATGTAAATAGGAAATATTAATGACTGTCACCTAAGTAATCCATCTTATTGTGCACATTGTACATATTCTCACGAATAACACTCGATACTCAGTATAACTCTGTTTCAAATGATAGACTATGGTGTAAGGTTAAGCACAATGTTTCCATCTTTTACATTTACTAAAAAAGTGAAACAAGACTGTTTCACAGTGTAGCCAGCCATATATTCTGCCAGGTCAGATTTACTTCATAATTCAAAGGGCAAGGAAATTTTTAGTTTAAAAAAATCCAGATTAGTAGATTTGCATTATTTCTATGTTCCTGGTTGCTGAGTTTATTTTTGCAAGAACCAGCTGGTGTGTGTGTATATAATACTTCTATTTATTTGACTATTTTTGTATTTTTTTAATCTAATATTTTCTATAGTTAATATAATTTTGGTTATGTTTTTGTTAATTTTTAAGTGCTCTCAGCATCAGTGATTTTAATTATATCATGTTTTACTTCGTTAGAGAGGATTTTTAAACCTTTAAAGCCAATGGTATATTTCCACTTAAACCTAACAGATATAAATAGGCATTCAGTACCAACTATGATAAAATGTTCAAGCAATAAAATGCTCTTTCTGTGATTGTTATACATGCCAATAATACCAATAATACTGATGAAAAGTGCTATATTTTGAAAGGAATGGAGCAGTTTTATGTTTTTTATGAAACAGGCAAATTACTGCAAACAATATGGTGGGAAATGCAACATTGATAATAAGGAATGAAATGGTTTCAGTACTTAAATTGCTGGTACAAGCTTTCATTTTGTTTGGCTTAGATGAAATATCCATGTAGCATAATTATTTTACAAAAATGATAGTAAAAATATTAAAATGCCTTCAGGGATAAGGGGATTATACCAAATACATACTCAATATTCTCAATGTATATTATGTATGTGTCAGATATAATCCCTTTTAATGAGTGTTTTTCATTTAAGAATGAAAAAAAAAAGATTTACCTAAACAATCCATAACCTTTTGGTTCCAAGACACTAAATAAGTCTCACCATCATTCATTAATTCTCAGTCCTACTACAGATTAATGCTGGACATTAGATGTGTTTCCATGGGGCTGTACACACTATACTTACCTGTACAGCAGGAGCAGTGATAATTAGGACAAATTGTATAAAGTCCAACAAATTCATTCCTTACCATGAGATGCAGAAAATAAAACCACTGTGAGATATTTGTGAGGAAATGAATGGTGGTCTAAGTCACATAAAATGTCCGAAAATCTTTTTGAAGAACAATTACACTGAGTGTATCTTTGTACATAATTATGCATAAAAAGCTAAACAATATACAGCGCATGATTGTCCATTGTATAGCACAGCTTAATACTGTACATGTGTACTGTTGTATAAGGCAATGTTCACTTAAAAGGGAATTGAATATAGATGATTTGATACTTTATTTGCTATAAAGCAATAAAGTCTCATCAGACAGAGCACATGTTCTCTTTATATTCCGTGTTTGATTTGGTTGGGTGTGTCTCCTCTCCACTTTTCATTACTGACACTGTATGAGACTACTTTTAATAAAAGTGCCTTTTTAAGGTTCTCTCCTTTCTCTCAGATTAAATCACACTGTAACAGGTCATCAATAAAAGCCATCTAATAAACAATATTGCAAACCAGAAAGATGATGTATGCTACCACATTTCACTGACTGCATGTTTTATTCACTCACTCACTTTCAGTAACCACTTTAGGATCCAAAGCCTATCCCAGGAATACTGTGTGTGAGGCAGGAATATACCCTGGATGGGATGCCATTTCATTGCAGGGCACCATGCACACACAGATTCACTCACAACTACAGACTATTTATCTTAGCCAATCCACCTACTGGCATGGTTTGGTCAGTGGGAGGAAACCAGAGAGAGCAGAGTAAACCCATGCAGACACAGGTTTACGTTCAGTATCAAACCAGGGATCCTGGAGCTGGGAGGCGGGAACACTACCCACTGCACCAACATGCCATCCTGCATGCCTCAGGGGTAGATAAAAAAAATTAAAGTTGTTCATTTTAAAACTGCACTCATCATACATTTAAAGTAACCCTATATTTATAATCATATTTCTTTATTATTCACAATTTGTAATTGGGTGCTTATCCCTCTATAACTTCCAAGGAGACTTTCTCATGCATTCTATAGACTTCTGCTCTGTTCTGTTCTGTTCACTACCTATGTCTGAGCAGTGGTACCTACAAAATATAAGTTATATGAACACATATGGGAGATTTTAGACAGCGTGGTACTCTCCAATACCATCATCAAAATACCAATTTTTTTGGGAAGAACTGTACCCTTCAGTACAGTTTCAGAGACTATACCAAGGCACATTGAAGCTACTCTGGTGGCTTGCAGCTGGTTAACACCTTACTAAAACACTTTTCTTTTGGTCTTTAGTGTATTAGAGAATAGAGCATGAGCTCAAAGTGTAATTGGATAATTAATTACATCACAGTTGTCAAAAACATAAAAGAAAAATTTTATCTAAACAAAGTAGATCTACTCTTAATTCCTATCCCATATTTTAAATGATCAGTGAAAGTTTTTGATGTTTGACTACATAAACTGATAAAATTACTCACAGCTCTGCGAGATTATAGTTTCCAGATATTGGGCAATAAGCAATACCTGGAATATCTGGAAAGTAGGAGATGTTATGATTATCTATAATGACAAGATTAATTCACCCAAAACTGCAAACATAAAAAGAAACAAGGACACGGTTAATATGGAATATGTTTTTTTTTTCTATGGGACATGGAGGACAAAGGTTTAACAGGTTGCAAAGATATGCTCAAATCAATATTCATGCATTTTCTAAATTAATAAACACACAGACTAAAAATATGCCATTGAGGTTACAAAATAATTATTTTCTGTTTTTAAGTCGATTAAATTGAAAATGCACACACACACTTATTGCAGCATGCAGCAAGATTTCAGGTGGCAAATACTTATACATTGCATGAAAAAAGTAATGCAGAAAGACTACACACTGTGCAACTGTATGCCCTTTTTTGCTTCAATACCCATTTTGTTTCATTTGGAAAATGTCGTATGATTTAAGATGTCCACCATGGTCTTTCATTAGAAGATGCAAGAAGGTAATGCAGCACATATTTTCATATTGAACTGCCTATATGGTTGTACGCGTCTTCACATACATCACACTTGCTGTATATGCATATACATATAGATAATAATGAAATGGTAAGAACAGAACCCAAGGAAAGAGATACTTACTGTAAACCAATATAGATTAAATACTGTATATAGAAAACGCTAACTGAAAAACTGTTTCTAATTTATATCTGAGTTTCTCACAAGCACTCTAATGAGATTCGTATTACAGAATTCAAGCCTTATAACAGATACAGTATAATAATTTGTACCCAAAATTTGAGGTTGTGGTTAATGGAGTAAAAGTACAATTAGATATAATGGTAATAGAAAGACTTGTTGGAAATGTGCAATATTTATACTAATTGTAGCGTAAACAGGGTTCACAATAATTTAATAGCACTATAGAGTTATTACAGTCATTTACATTTTTAGCCCCTGTATAACTGTAAAAGCTGTGGTCATCTCTATGTTCTGGGACTAAAAATGAGCCAAGGTTCTCTTTGCCACAAAATTCACAAAAAGACCATTCAATCTTAGGAACCACTTCATGATATGTTAAAAAAAATTCTAAATTTCTTTAACTTTTTTTGCCCCAGAGAGAGCTAAGCAAAAAAAGTGCATGAAATTTAGTATTTATAATTTAGCACTGTCTAAAAAGTTAACAAAAGAAAAATTAATAACTTTAGATTTTTTTTAAATAATGAAGTCTTTGGGGAAAGCTTGCAGGCAGTCTTTTACACACGTACATGTCAATGTTTCATTCAGTTTTACCAGCCTCCCACAGATGATAGCCAGGCTGTCAAGAAGCTGTGTTAGGTGTATTAACAGTGTGTGTCCAACACGTTTGTGGCAAAAAGAACCGTGAAATACTATTCATTTCAGTGCACGTCAGCTTTGCGTCTCATCTCAGATCATCACATTCAGACAATCGGACCAAGTGCTGTGCTCCCAGAGAGAATCAGATCATGGGACTTTTCTTATCCAGTATGTCAGAGCAGCGGCGTGAGGAACGGCCTAGCAGGAACTCCTTCTCATGGATCAGGCTGTCCAGCAGGTCTTCCTGACGGTAGTTATGGTAGACCTTCAGGAAGGCCATGAATGTGATACCCAACCAGGTCAACCAAGCAGCCCACAGTCCAAACTAAAGGGGTACATAGTGGCATGTATTTTGTATTCAAACAAATAATAAGCCCTTAATATGGTATACAAAAAGTAAGTGCTAAACTCAGTGCTACTGATAATGTATAATAAATTCAGAGCAAACCTACTTGTGCAATGGCAAACTGGTCATAGAATGCAGAGTTGTCTAACCCCAGCTCCAAATCAGTGTCCTGTAAATCCTCACAGCTACAATGTGAAAAGAAGTGAAGAAGCATTACTGACATCCATTCATAGAAACTACATTAGATTTGAAAGATTAAAATTCATATTTATGCAGTAGTGTTCTGTGAAACATGATCAATCTTTAAGACCTTGGAGCTGAACTGGACCAGTTCTGCTTCTCATAATAATACCAGATATTTATTGACTAATGCTGCAGTGCCTTGTCAAGCAAGCTTTAAGTTTATGTAAAATAAGTCATTTTCTTGTCTTCATTTAAATGAAAATGAAAACATCTGAAAACCTTACTAGTGTTTAAATGATACATTTCCTTATATTCGTCATTGCTGGACTGACTGAAAACATCACTGAGCACAGCGCTGAAAGGAGAAACAGAACAGCGCCTCCACTGCCTCCTCTGGCTTCAGTACTGTACCACATTCAGTCTAGATATAGAGGCTTATGCTCACTTACATTATAAAAGAGTTTTGAAGTTGATCATGCAAACAATATGCCGACTATAAAAAGCCATGTCAATGAATTTTCATAATTCGATTATGTCGATTATGTCGAGTAATCATTGCAGCCCTAAATTCTTAGAGTCCCCTGAGGAAATACACTTTATACAGTATTTTTACCTGCTGGGCATGCTGCCCCCCTCAGTAATAGCATCGCACCACAGGTTAAAGCCCACAGTCACAATGGTGCTGGACAGGAACACAGCGCACACCACAAACAAGCTGATCAGCAGGTTCAAGAAGGCATTAAATATGGAGCTGTGGGAAAATTAAGCAAAAGTTCAGAAAGCTGCAGGACATATATGAGGTCTGGTTGTGAAAGAAGGCAAATTAGGCTACTTATAGAATAACAGATGTGTTTTGTGACTTATTCAATCATTATGTCCAACAATAGAAACCACACCAAGTTCTCACTCACTGTCACTGATGTATTAGTCTGATGCTGTTGTGCTGCCATCACATATAACCTTAACAATATTGAACAGCTGCATATTGATTAGGTTCATGTATGCTAGATTAGGGCGCTTCATCTGTTGTGGCATAAACGATGCTGTAAATAACAAAATGTATTTAAACGCTTTCTTACTCTGTTGTGCAACCTTTTTATGAAGAGAGATAACCATCAAACCATCAACCCTCATACTTATAAAAGTATAATGCATTGTTTGTTCAGCATTACTGGCTTTTACAATAATGTTTTTACTACTATGTGCATATAATCTCAGTAACAAAATGTTTTATTGTGTGCTGTGAGCACCAATCACAGATGCTCCAGATGTTCCTGTGGGTGTTTTGATGAATCACGGTACACAGGGTATCCAGCAAACAAACATAATTGGTTGAAATATTTCAAGACCATCTTTAGTCACATTATGTGTTCACTAGTGCACCAGTTTCTTTACAATCTGGTGTTTTGTCCATCCATATCTTGCATCCCTAACATCCCTACTGCATCCATCCCAGTCATATTTTAAGAGTGGTAGAAAAGCAGATGTAGAAAAGCATGAACTGTACAGGAGGTGGACTCACTCGTCATGGCCTTTGCAGATGAGGAAGAGCAGTCTCCAGGCCTGAACAGCGGCCAGCACGAGGGAGGCCACGCCGACGAAGGTGATGAAGCTGCAGGAGGACTGCGGTCCCCATTCCTCCACCATGAAGCGCTGCTTGGACACCGTGATGTTCTCATTCTGCCACATACCCCGCGTGAACAGCAAACACTTCCCTCCGAAGTCCTCAGCATTTTCCGAGAGAGGCACTACCGCGATAAACCCAAAGACGAAAGCCAAAAAATACAAGACGCACTGCGTGAATATAAAATTGTTTTTTGCCATTTTCACCCGGCTCGCGCTCAGGCAGCTGAGCACCGCTGCTGCGCATGCGCAGTCCCACTCCGCTGGCGTGAGACGGGAGGACAGCAACAGAATGAAAAAAAAAAAAAGGTAATAAAGAGCGCGTTTGTGCAAGAAATAACACTTTAAAGCACAAGATACTCTCTTCCAATTGTGGTTCCAATATATGATGCTGATTGTGTTGTTTGTCAACACAGTAGCCTAATGATGATAGAAGAAAGTACACTCTAAGGCTAAAAGTTTGTGGACATCTGATCATTACTCCCATATGTGCTTGTTAAACATCAGATTCCAGATTTAGTCCCCCTTTGCTGTTATAATAATCTTTTGGGAAGGCTTTCCACTAGATTTTGGAGCGTGGTTGTGAGGATTTGCTCATTCAGCCACAAGAGCATTAGTGAGGTCAGGCAGTGATGTAGGGCGAGGAGGCCTGGGGCGCAGTCAGTGTTCCAGTTCATCCCAAAGGTGTTCAGTGTGGTTGAGGTCAGTGCTCTGTGCAGGCCACTCAACTTCTTCCACTCCAACCTTGGCAAACCATGTCTTTATGGAGCTCGCTTTGTGAAAAGTTGCATTGTCATGATGAAACAGGTTTGGGCCTCTTAGTTCCAGTAAAGAGAAATCTTAAAGCTACAGCATACAAAGACATCCCTGACAATCCTGTGCTTCCAACTTTATGGCAATGGTCATGTGTCCACAAACCTTTTGCTATATAGTAGTTACTGTATTCTGCAGATTCTAATAATGAAATAATACTTTATTTAGTTAAACCGCCACATTAGGAGAACATACTCCAATCACATTACATATTCTACAAATCAAGAATATGTTTATATGCATTTTTGCTTCTTTAAATAGGAAGAAGCAACAGATGTGTTTCATTAAAAGTTACCGAAACCGAATTACTTTGTTACCCTGCTGAAAACCAGCTACCAGCTGCCAAAACACAGGCCCAGCAGGTCAAACTGATCTTATATGTATCTGTGTTATATTCCAGCTCATTATTACTTGAATAAATTGATACATTTTGAGATTTTCTACTTGCCTTACTGTTGTGTTTTTTAAAAATAATTTGTCTGGGAGTGTTTCAAGGTCCAACAGTTCTGGTCAGGTGTTTTCTTAGAACTGAAGAAAATTTTCTCCTGCCCTCTGCAGTTAGGACCTAAGATCTGCCTACTGGGCTTTACACAGGAACTTCCTTATGGTTTTAAAGGTCCTCAGCGCTTGCAAATATTGCTACATTGTGCTCATAAGTGTATTTTGTTGCATAACCCCTTCAGTGGCCCAGTGGATAAGTATCACTAAGGGACTTATCCCTAACAAAACCTACTCCACAGCGCTAAGAGATAAACCCTTTAAGTTTCATAGGATTTGGGACCCCTTTCTTAAATATCTAGATGAAGAGGCGGAACATGTGTTATCCCTGGGAATAAAAAATCTAGCATGGAAGGGTAGAGATGAAGTTGTGTGACCCCCCCCCCCCCCCCCTTTTTTTGTAATATTTCATTTGAGTCATATATTCCGTGTATGATGTCTGTGATATCCCTTCCTCTGTATTTTGCTGTCTTGTTTGTATTTTGTTGAATTATTGCTATTATTATTTTAAATTATCCCTGTAATTGGCAAAAAAAAGTAATATAAATAAATAAATAAATAAATAAAAATAGCATTAGTAGTGGTAATTGTAAAATGCTTCCTTTCTACCAATATTTACCAGCTGGCAAAGATGGTTTACCAGGTTGTTTTGGAAGCTGGTAGATGTATACAGACTATACTGGATTTTTCAGCAGGATAGTGAAGTGGGACTGAGGGTGCCATAAGAGGGAGGAATATGTAACTGATTCAGGGCTCCATCAAAAGCATAGCTAAAGACGAGGCAAGGCAGCAACACCCAACACCCCATAAGTCACAGAAACGCTCCATCTTGTTAGTGACTTGTGTGAGTTTGTATAAATGAACATGCACAAAATGAAGAGGACTTACTAATCAGGAAGTCAAAAGAGAAAGGGCAAAACAAGAAAAAGAGAAAAACAAAAAAGCAGTAGCAGATATATTTCTATGGTCTGTCATTTCATCAATATCACAAATTGCACAAACTATTTACAGCTCATTCTAGCACCCTAATAGATTAGATTGTCTGAGTCATTGTCTGAGTCAATTTGTCTTTGTGTCCATAGCATCTTAAATTTGGTTCTGGTCAGAATTTGTTTAAAGAGCCCACTCACCCTACTGCAATTTTACATACACTTTGCAGAAGTCTGAACATCTGCAGAGACACACACAATGCATATTGCACTCTCTGACCTGTGTGTTAGTATTACCAAGCCTGAAAAAGAGACAGTCATTTCAGTTCAATTCAATCATTTCAGTTCAACTGTATTCGTATAGACATGTATGAGGCAGGACAGAGCAGCCGCATTGGAGGCTGCTGCAGAATCAGGGAGTTCATCCATTTTTAATGGGATACTGTAGATTAGCAACATCTCAACCAAGAAAACAAGCCCATTTATACTACCAGGCTAAAAAGACACATTAGGGAGGAGGAGACAGGCTTTACATCTTTAAGGGCACAGTGCAGGGCTACTCTGTGAACTTGTTCTTGCCAGCAGAAAATAACAGTAATCCCATCACCACAATGTATTTCCATCATTCTGATCTCATAGAATGACATACTGTATATTCACACTGTCAGGGTTTGTAGCATAGGTTACAAGTCCAGCCCAGAAATGTATAGTAAAGAGGCTTTCACAGAATTTGTGGAAACTGCACTGCTGTGCTTTTAAACAAACTCAAATATATGCACGCAGTACAGAATGGAGTTTGAAGGGACCACATGCATGGTCATCTAAAGTTTAAATGCTTTCATTTTTTTTGCATTATGCTCTACAAGGAAGTCTCCATATGGCCAAAAGGAGAGAGCAGTAGGTGTATGTGCATGTGTTGCAGTTTCAACTAGGGAATCTAGCAATGCTTTTAGTGAATATTTACTTTGATAGGCTCCTGTCCCTTTAAGGCAATAACACACTTTAGACTGTAATGCACTTGGCCAAAGCCGCCATTTTAGGTATCAGGTTAGGTGTGTATTTAAGCTGTTGGCTGGAATTAAAACTGTTAGCCAATCACATATTATCAGGGGTAGGTCATGAAAACAATTTGGATATAATTTGAGGCGAGTGCTGTACTGAAAAAAAAAAAGAATGGTTCGTAGCTACTCAAACAAACCCAGAGAATCAAAAAAAAAAATTATATATATATATATATATATATATATATATAAAGAGGTTAATTCAGGCCCTAAGGGTTTCCAAAGTTAAGCAACAGACAAATGATCCTAAAGTGGGTGAGGATAACTGCATTGTCAAGGAGGAGAAGGTCTGTGTTCCTGAAAGGATAACTGGGACAACCAGCATAATGATGAGCAAGAATGTAAATAATTTTGCAAACTATATTGATTCTCCCATTCTTCCCCCATCATTTTCAATAATATGTTTTTTTTTGTGTAGAAACATGACATATAATCCCAATTTAGTGCATTTCAGTTCCAGGTTGTAGGGGGTGAATATTTTACCATACCATTTACTGTACCATTGTACATTTTCAGCCAAGATCAGTGCTATGGGACACATATGGCTTGTTGCTTTATCCACATACAATTTTGATATCCAGTAACAGGCATACACATTATAGATGTAGACTACTGTGAAACACCCCAAATTGGGGGAAAGCATACCTGAGTCTGCCAGAAGTCCATATGCCATAGAGTCTGTATTCACAGAAGAATACATTAAAAACTGGGACAGTGGATCAGTCAAAAGCGTCCTTGCCAATGAGCCAATGAGCATCTCCATTGCATCACATTCTGAACAGTGGACCAGTGGATCTTGTTTGTAGAACCAGACTTAAGAGCAATTTACACAGTATGCTCAGGGAACCAGTGAGGAACCAGTGAGTATTTCCAGATCAAAAGTATAGATTTCAAAAGTCATTTCATCAGAGTTCTACAATACGACACTATATGGCAGGCTTTCTAATAAATGAATGAATGAATGAATAAATAAATAAAGAAGGCACCCAAATTCTTTGCCTATTGTTCATATATACAGTATATGTATCTGTGATTTAGTCATGATCATTTTCTCCTACGTCTGTCTGCATGGAACTGTTTCACACAGGCCAACCAGAACCCTATAATGTTTTTTAATGTTAATTGCTCAGGGTGAATTATTGATTGCTGTACAGTGCACAAAGGGTGTATCTGTCTTTGTTGAAGCTGCAGGACTTGTCAGTTGGGAAAAGAAAAAAAACAGGACACTATGTAAATCAGAATTGTGAATTATAGAACAGTAAACATGTTAAATCTCTTTGACACTTGTGAATTTGAACACCACCTGTGACATGATTAAGCTACGTATAATAGACCCAGAATCATTACATTTCATTCGCATTCATTTGTCATGAGAGTTTAAAAAAACAATACAAACACAAGGCAGTAGATTTTAATATAGTCTCTTTATTAAAATGCAATTTTCAAATGTTTAATCTACATACAGAAATGTGAAATATCTAACATGGCAGAAATACAGTAAGGTAATCAGAACTTGAAATCTTTTTTAACCTCACTCATCTATGATGTTGAATCCTCTCTCTCTGTCTCTCTCTCTCTCTGTCTCTCTCTCTCTCTCAGGATTGTTTGACCCATTTGCCCCTTTTTCCTTTAGGTTTTCTGCTGCTTGACTCTTCCTTCGTAGCCTAAAAACACAATTTACCTCATCAGGTTTTTAAAATTGGCTTACTTTTCTACAACATGGGTTTCATTAAATTGTTCGAATCATGCAGTCAAGAAGAAAGTGAAAAATATTTATATGTCTGTTTCAGGTCATATAATTCTGAATTTTATGCATGTATGAACAGTTAGGCATGTGAGGGTTTTATCATGGCATTTCTAAGAGATTCATTATTTACAGGTATCTACAATCAGGTAAGCTTATGTTGCTTATGAAGCTCACATTGTGCTGCAATTCATTTCCTCTGTGTATGTGTGGGTGGAGTCAGATCCAAAATATCCTGATCCCATTAATCTATGCCTGAGGTTATGGGGCAGTCAAACAGCAAATAGAGTCCATGATGAAAGGCTCTAATAGCAGCTTTTTCCTTCAAAAATATGCTGACATATCACAACAGCAAGCAGCCCTTTACAGTGAGGTACGGGAAATGAAGTAAAGGATTTGATAAATGATGGCTATTTTACCCTCTTTGACAAATGATATCCATGTGATATCAAACTGATATCACATGGAGTCATGCATCATGCAGTTTCACTTATGGATGCCAATTTATCATGGATATCAGTAAACATTTAAATATAAAAAAGTGAACATAAAATATTTCAGCATTTCTAAATGGTTTTAGATTTCTCAAGAACAAGGTCATGTAGTAGAGTTACAGCATCAGTATTATAAATAAATAGTAGAAATTTTAATACTAATGAACTATTTTGTAATTTATATCTCATGGATTCCTACTGAATATCTAACTGTGCGTCTGTGTTGGGGTTATGTTTTTATATTACATTTTATACCAAATGTCCCCACAATGGCAGGAATATCTGATAGTTTTGACCTTGTGGAGGCATTTGGCTGGTCCCCATATGGAAATCTCTTTTTACACAAACTGCAGCTTTTATTTTAAAAGCTAAAAGAGCCTAAAGGTTTCCTTTTGGTTACTGAGGTTTAGATTTAGTCAGGGTTAGATTTAGATATAGGTGTAGTATTAATTAGCTGTATTGGTAATTATATCAGTAGGATGTCCTCACAAGGATAGCGAGACAAACATACATATATATGTATGTATGTATGTATGTGTGTGTGTGTGTGTGTGTGTGTGTGTGCAAAATTAGTAGCACATTATTTAAAGATCTCAAAACACCTCCATAGACCAGTGGTTCAATTAAGAGTAACATCTCTGTCCCTAAATTTGGTTATTTTCCAAATAAATGGTCGGAATATATCAAAATTTGACTGCTGATATGGTGGACATTCTTACTTTTTTTTTTAGCTATTCAGTATTTCCCATTTTCATTCTACATGTCTCAGGACCAAAGGCTTTAATGAGGTTATATTAGTCCAGTATAGCAGTATAATTATCCCTATTAGAATATACAGCACTCTTTATTATACTGCATATTCTCTGGATAAAAAAAATATATTAGTGGTTCAATAAACAATGAAGTAAAATTGAACGATTAAGCAGTTGCATAGATGCAGTATCATTAGATATGGATTTGAACACATTATATTATATATGTGGATGAAATACATAATATGAACATTAATCCAACACTGCCACTGTGTGGGTGATGCATATTTCCCTCATTTTCTACATGTACATCAACTGTGAGAGATGGAGTGCATTGTCATTTCTAATACCAGTTATAAATGACATTTTCTTACCTGTTTAACCTCTTGTTTGCATCCTCTGATAAGCCCATGAGACTGAGGCCATCCCAGAACAAGAGAGTGTCTTTTCTCTAGGAAGGAAAAAAGAAAGCTCAGTAGAGTAGAGTTAAACAAAACCCTAAACAATGGAATCAGTCTTTCAGGCATTGATTGGATTTGTGTAGCAAAGTATAACCTTTTGTGACAGCAGGGACCTGCTCGATAGCAGGCAGCAGTCCTGTGGAGGCTCTTCTGGTCTCCAGAGCCTGCTTCCACCAGCTGCCCAGCTTACAGTCACCCACTCGGTCTGACGTGGTCCTAAAACACACTACCTCCTTAATTCCTGCATTTCTGCCCTCACTGGCTGCTTTGTCTTTGGTCTTCTCAGCAGGGCTGAGTGGAAATAGTGGATGAGGACGAGAACCACGCCTCACAGGGTTAAAATCCATTACCAGAATGGAGCTCCTGTTAGACGCTAAATATGATGGTTGGTTGGGTTCCCCATCCTTCAGTGTGAGGTTCTGTTCATGGAGGTCCTGCATGGTCTCAGTAAGTGCGCAGGAGGTGAGGATCTCCGGCTGGTCCATGGCATCCTGGGGATCATAACTGAAGGACCTGAGGCTATTCTCAACTGGAGAGTAAGGCAATGTTCTCTGAATACAGAAAGGGCAAAGGCTACTCATCAAACCTCAACCACTCAATAGGGGATAATTCATACAGTTGTTATACATGTTGTAGTCCATACAAATTAATATAGTACATGATGAATTAAATGAAGTTACTGACTGGCAATCAGAGAGTACAGCACTAAAGAATGACTCATTATTTGTAATGTTATTAAGCTGTTAACACAGAGCAGCTATCACTCACTCTTAAAGGTTTCAGGTCCAAAAAGCTGCTTGATCCAGTTGCTTCATCACAAATGAAGTCTTGGCAATAAGCGCTCTCAGAAGATAAAACACTGAACTGTTTCCTCTCATCTTCTGCCCTAATGCTCTCAGAATGTGGCTCCTGGACCAAATCATCAATCATTTTCTCTATAAAGACAAGGTGAGATTATGAAGTACACCCAGCAAACACTTTTACTGGTCGTATTATTAGAAAAGTAAATACAAATGCTCACCAAAATCAGGAATGAAAAAATTGTCACCATCCACAGGGATCGCAGCACTATTCAGCACTGTTTGCTTGTCCTTATTGCTGTAGATTTTATATATAAAGGCAAAACATATATCACAGTTGTATTATTTGCCTAAAGTATACACATACTATTTATTAAACCCATTATTTGTTAAATTGGTACTCTTCAAAATTAAATTCGTTTGAGAAGTGCATTGCATGTTACTCTTAACTGATAGTCCTTCAAACCAGTTAGTGAAAAATTTGCAAGAAACTGGAGAGTGAGAACATGAACACAAAATGAACTAGATTACACAGTCCACTTTATTAGGAACACCTATACACCTGCTTATTAATTCAGTTATCCAGACAGTCAATCATGTGGCATGAGCATGGTGCATAAAATCATGTAGATACAGGTCAAGAGCTTTAGTTAATGTTCATATCAAACATCAGAATAGGGAAACGGTGACCTTGACCATGGTACAGTTGTTGGTGCAAGACAAGCTGGTTTGAGTATTTCAGAAACTTCTGATTTCCTGGAATTTTCACACACAACAGGTTCAAACACCTTATGAGAGTTCAGAGGAGAATGGCCCGACTGGTTTATGTTGACAGGAAGGCTACACTAACTCAAATAACCACTCTTTACAATCATGGTGAGCAGAAAAGCATCAACACACAAAACTTTGAGGCAACTGGCGTACAACAGCAGAAGACCACATCAGGTTCCACTCCTGTCAGCCAAGAACAGGAATTTAAGGCTACAGTGGGTACAGGCTCTTTGAAATTGGATAGGATGTTTTGTGTAATGTATGTTAACTCTGGAGAGTGTTGCATGTCTCTAGAAATGCAACAGAAGCCAGCCCATCTGGCACCAAAAACCATGCCATGGTCAAAGTCACTGAGATCACATTCGTTCCCATTTTGATGTTTGATGTAAACATGAACTGTTGCTTCTGACCTGGATCTGCATGTTTTCATGCACTGTGCTGCTGACACCTGATTGGCTGATTGGATAAATGCATAAATGAGCAGGTAAGTGTAACAACACAACTCTTCTATTTTTCACTGCACAGTTTCACTGTAGCTACTAAATTTATAGTAGTTATTGAATAATATGCTTTAAGATTAACAACTGTATATTAAGCCAAGAGTTTAAGGGGTAAATGTCTAAGCTGTGATGGTCCATAATGGCTGTTCTTATATACAGTAATACTGCTTGTAGCAGTGTATACACTGATCTAATGCAAACTGCAATATATCAAGATTCTGTAACCATTTAAAGAGCCTAACAAGAGGCCTTTAAAATGTTAAAATACCTATACTCTGTTTGTGTGACATCCACCGTGTGATTCTCAGCAGGATCTAAAGGATTTCCTGGTATTGCACCAGTCAAAACATCATCAAAACCATCTAAATTAGAAACATTATAGATAGAAAAAAAGTATGACATTTAATGAAAACAAGCAATCAAACCACAAAAAACAGCTAGACTCACTCTCAGAGATGACCAGCTCATCTACACTTTCTCTGCTCGAGCTTTTGATGAGCATTGCTTTTGGGGGGTCCCCTATATTCAGAGTGATACGAGAACAGCACTGGGTAACAGCTTTATATGACATGTGATTGTCGCTCAGCGAGTCACACTCCTCATCCCTGGTCTCCTCTTGTCTCCTCTCATCAGGTGGTGGAGAGGGGGAACAAATGAAGGAGCATGCAGACTCCATGCTGTGTGGAGATGTGGAACCAGAAGAGACAACTGCTGGAGACACATGAACCTCCTAAAGACACATAAAGAAGATGAATGCATCAGGAAATAAAGATGACTGACTGGTAAAATCCCATTTTTGGTAAAATTATCAGCTTTGTATGGAATCCCATACTATTTTATTTATAGTATTTCCAAGAGAACACTAATATACAGTAGTTACCATAGTTACTATATATGGCGTATTACTTTGACATATTGTTTAGTACAGTAGTGTGCTAGATTGGCTATACATGGGCATAGTGTACCATTCCATCATTCTGTAACAACTCCAAATCTGCCTGTTCCTTCTGGAGCTCTACAGGACTAGGAGAGAACGGTAACTGACAAAAGGTCTCAGGTGACGGACAAGTATTCCCATTTTCTTTAGTTTTCTCCAAGTACTTTGGCCAGACCACCATCATCCTAAATGAGCAGAAACAACATAAATACTAATTAGCTATTCTTATATCATTGTTTTACCATCATAACTATGAATGCATTATTATATTCTATAGTACCTTGTATGTTTTTTTGATGAGTTAAGCTCTGTCACAGTTTCTCTAAATAGTCTGAGAAAATCTCCAGGAGTCAGAGAGCCATTAAACAGACACTGGTAGAGCAATGCAGATAATGGACTAGGAGCATGTCCTGAAAATATTAAAAGATAACTTGAGAACTTTACATGACCATATTTACTTTCCTAGGTAATCCTTGGGCAAAAGATTTCTTGATCATTAAGGCTGGTCCCATAATAATGAACTCTCTAACATTCAATGAATAAAATTAGTTGACCTTTTATGACAAACTTATTTCCTGCAACCTTATCACCAACACTTCTTCGTTCTTTTCTGTCAGGGTTACTTGAATTTGGTCTCTCCGAAAATTTGAGATGTAGAATATCCTGCAATTATAGGAAATAGTTGAAATATCATAAATTTATAACACTCATGTGAATTACTTTTATGAACACTTACAATTTTAAGTAATTTTCTGTCAAAAATAGCTAGTTTACATATACTGTTCTTTTTGAGCCCTGATTAATGTGGAAAAGTACGTCTTACTGTTTCACCTTACATACACTGGCCAGTACTTCTCCACAGAGATTATGATTTTCACAGCCACATATAAAACGCTCGAGTAGATATTCATTTCCTGGTTGGCACCGTCTGAGCAGAATCTGAGCCTCAGCAACATGGCTGAAAGAATATGATGTCCACAAAAAGAGAAAACTTGATGAATCTAGCTCAATCTTAATTTGACACACTTTATATATTTTCTGGAATGTAAGATGTAATGAGGGTACCATGGTACATGGTTTAAATCCTACTTATAATGACACCCACTTATATGGCAGTCAATAAGATTTATTTTCATATACTTGTTCTGTAAGAGCACGTCCACATACAGTCTGGCTTCCTGAGTATTCTCTATAGCAGGCTTGGTGTAGTAAAGGTACTTCAGTGCTGCTTGCCCCTGCCCCTGTCTCAGCAAGGTCCTTATCACAGCATAACTGTGACATGATAACCATGCTGAACTGGTCTCTGGGCTCAAAAGTTTTCCAAGTGATTTCTATGGGGGAAAAGTAATTGCTTTCCAGAACACTATTTGTAACAAGAGCAAGTCTATCCCAGACAGACTAGAAATTATAGCTTTAAAATTTTAGGAGTGTGATGATAGAAGATGGCATACAGATACAAAGCCATGGTCTAGGAGCCACAATCCATAGATCTGTTGGGAGAAGCTGGATGGTATGCTAAAGGTATGGCAGAAAGACTCCAGGAAGTCTCCTTTACATTGCATGTTAGACACATCCAGGACAAAATACATTATCTGGAGATAAAGAGTTAAAGAGACTTATCCCAAAATAATGTGTTTCAAAGGTAAAGAAGAGAACCCAAGACAACCCACACCCATTTATTTATTCATTCTTCTTCAGTAACTGCTTTTTCAGGTTTTCAGTGTACCTGGAGCTCATCCCACACACATTCATACACTCATACTGGCAGTTTAGTGTACCTCTACAGGCACACCTACAGAACCCAGAGGAAACACGTGCAGAGAACATGTGAAACCCCATACAGAGAGTAACCCAAGCTCAGGATAGAACCAGGGACCCTGGAGCAGTGAGGCAGCAATGCTACCTGCTGTGCCACCACGCCACCCAACTTGCTTCTATCAACTTGACAATAAGACAACTCCAATATACTGAAACTCCAGCTATCCAAGAGTTGATGCTCTGGCTTAACCTGTGCCACAGATCAATCTAATTGTATTATCATTTTATACATAGTAGAGAACCACAAAAAGGATACAATGGCTAGGGCAGATGTGGTGTCTGTGTAAGGGACCAGTACTAGCTTTAAGAGAGAGTGTAGAGAAGGTGGTGGGTAAGTCTGGTAGGTGCAGTCTTCTGAAACCCATAGTGGCCCATACTGTTTGTGCATATGAGCCACCATACCCTGTATAATGGAGCTCCCTCTATATTTATCCTCAATATCACATCTAAGAATAGAAAGCATAGAGGAACTTTTTAAACTGTGCAGAAACTGTGAAGGCTTTTCTGCTGAATGGTCAAAATTTCAAAACAGTTATGTAATACAGAAGGGAACTGCACTTGACTATATTTGTTACTGTGAATTACCGCAGCTCCAGACAAGTTGTCTTGTGGTGCTGGTTCAACTCCTGCCACATCTGAGAGATCTGCTTCAACTTATTGGCATCTAAAAAGAAAAACAATATGTTAAGTATAAATACTGTAATGTTCCTCTTGGGCACTGATAAAAAGAAAGTGTCATCTAGAGTATCACCTGGGTATTGTGGCAGAAGTCCACTGAAGCTCCACCACTGTACCAGTCTTCCCAACAGGATGTGTTGTCTCAGTGTGTGCAGATCCAGATTCCGGCATCCACATCGTGCCATAGCTTTGGCATTAAATCGACACATCACACATGTGTGTCCTGACACAGGATAAGGAGAAGTGAGAAGCAAAACTCAAAACTGATAAGGAAATACAGTATCTGTCTTTTAGGTCCTCTGTATTTGTTCACATTTTTTTCTAAATGTGATATACATTGTAAGCAGTTCTTGGAACCATTTTTGATATTACTTGATGTAAGATTTCAAAGACTGCCACATGCTAAAATGAACTGAATGGAAATGAAAAGTGTGTGACTTACCCCAGCGATCCAATAAGAGCAGGTTCTTAAGGTTCTGTATCAGTAGACATAATTTAGTGAAGGATGTCTGATCTAGAAACATCCACAGGCCATGACACTGACCAAAGCCTGGGGCCAGAGAGACAAGTGACAACTCCACACCTTCTATGCTATATATCGCGTACTTATAGCTATCAAATCAATGTATCATTTTATGGAGTTCTACTTACAGAGTTTTAGCAAATCCTTCTTGGCCAGGTCTATGGAGAACTGAAGCCAACAGTTAAACTTAGCAAGGCTCTTGTCCGCATCACATTGACCTTCAAAGTCATGGCATCAGATATGCAGTTAAGCTAGGGCATAAAGTCACTGCCATACATTGTGTGATGTGCAAGCATGATTAGCTAAGAGGAATAGTTCAACAAGACCTATTCTTACCTTCAGTGGTGAGACTCCGGAGCCAACGAGTGATGCCTCTCACATTGTTGTCTGTTAAAGCTTTGTTCCACAGGACTTCTGTATTGAGCATTATCCTAGTAATATGCAAAATGTCTCACTACATATGCTGTAATACTGGAGAAATAAGGGCTTTTGTTTAAATATGTAAGTCTGTTAACTATGACACTTGAATGACCAATTTGAATACCAGAGAATAAATACAAATGATATTTTCAATTCAATCAAATTGTCTTGGTTTAATACCAAAAAGAAATGACATGATTGCAGTGTCTTTTCACTAGTTAATATTAACAATAAACCACGAAGCACATTTTAAATTTTGTTGGTTTATTCCTATACTTCTCTTTAATTAAGCTCAAATCAGTGATGTTATGTCACTGACAGCTGAACAATCATAGTGTTGAAAAATCCAGTACTCACCTTTAAGTGAAAGTCTGTTCCAGCACTGGGATGAGAAATGTGTCTAAATCTGCTGACTGGGCCTCTGCATGCATTTTCTCCGACTCAATCTTGTCTACGTCAGAATAATCCAATAATCTACACCTGTACACAGTTCTGTTGGCTGTTTGAAGAGGCAGTATTTGTGGTATAAAGTGAAATATGCATGTAACATAAAGGAGCTTAATACATGAGGGATCTTTTACATGGATGAACAAATGTCACAAAGGTAATATCAAGATTAAGGGTCTGAAGCAACATTCTAAAATACCAGTTCTCACAGAATAAAAAGAACAAGACAAGTGCAATGTGCTCACAAGTGGCAACTCAATGTGCCCAGTGAACGCATAGCAGGAGAACATCATATAACTACATTATTACGAATTACAAAACATTCTTATAGTTAACACTACACACTCAGTATGTACACCAGTGAAATGGTTAGAAATATTTCAGTGCTTGTGACCATCAGTCAGGAATAATGGGACACTGCAAACTGGTAATCATATAAAATGTTATTGTATGCACTTTAACTAATGAGATTCTGATGGAACACTGACTAATCAGGTCACCTTAAAAAGCCCTTCATTTAAAACTAAGGTCATTGAAAAACAAAGGCCAAGCAGTTTTCTGTGCTTTGATGGTAATGCTTTCTCTTATCATCCCATTTCACTAAATAATTTTCCAGTTATATGATATTTTATTATAGTCATGGGGAAAAAAAAGTACACCCTCCTTCAATTCTATGTTTTTATTTATCAAGGCCTAAATAACAATTGTGTGGTCCTCACCAACATCTATAAACAAACAACAAAAAAACACAACAGATTACAATATGCAGTCATTGTTTCCCAAAACATAAATCAAAATTCAGTAACAGGATGGGAAAAAATAAGTACACCCTTCCTACTTCCACAATCATTAAGAGAGTAATTAGCACTCAGGTGTTACTAATAAAATGTAGAGAGATTAGTTAATCATTAAGATGTGTGACTACCTCTATAAAAGCAGAACATTTGGTGGTTTGGTGTTTTGGAGCACTTGGGTGTGTGTCTACATGATGCCAAGAAGTGACATCAGTCATGACCTCAGAGAAGCAATTGTTGCTGCTCATCAATCTAGGAAGGGTTATAAGGCCATCTCCAAACCATTTGAAATTCACCATTCTACAGTGAGTGAACAAATGGAGAGACTTCAAGACAGTTTCCAATCTTCCCAGGAGTGGGTGTGTCAGCAAATTATTCCAAGGTCAGACGGTTTAATGCTCAGAAATATAAAGACAGGCCTCTGTAAGCACATTAAATGTTTATTTTCATTACAGCAACATCAGAAAAAGACTGAACAAGTTTGTTTTTCATGGAAGGGTGGCTAGGAAAAAGCCCCTTTTCTCCAAAAAGAATATGGCAGCATGACTTGGGTTTGCAAAAATTGCATCCACAAACCATAAATATTCTGGAACTATATCCTTTGGACTGATGAGACCAAACTGGAGATGTTTGGTCATCATGCACAGGGCCATGTTTGGGGAAAAAAAATACTTCATACCAACTGTCATACATAGTGGTGGAGGGGTGATGATTTGGGCTTGTTTTTCAGCCACAGGACCTGGGAAACTTGCTGTCATTGAGACAACGATGAACTCCTCTTTATAGCAGAATATTCTTGAGATAAATGTGAGGCCATCTGTCCAGCAGCTTAAGCTGGAACAAAATTGGGTCATGCAGCAGCACAATGATCCCAAGCACACCAGCAAATCAGCATTTGAATGACTAAAGAAGAAAAAAATCAAGGTGCTGGAATGGCCAAGTAAAAGTCCAGATCTCAACCTCACCGAGATTCTGTGCAGGGATCTTAAGAGAGCTGTGCTTAAACAAATGCCCGCAAACATCAAAGGACTGAAGCAATGTTGTAAAGAAGAGTGGGCCAATATTTCTCCAAAATGATGCAAGACACTGATAAACTCCTAAAGAAATCATTTACTTCAAGTTGCTACTGTTGCTAAAGGTGGTTATACTGAATTATAGGGAGTACAAGAGCCCTCAGTTATCCTTGTTCAAGATGGCTACTGTACATTTTTTAGTTTTTGTTTGTTTTCACACAAAAAAACATGGCAAAATAAGCCTGTATAAGCCAGTAGAGTTTACTTTCGATTCAACAGAGTAAAAAAAAAATTAAAGAGTAATTAAACTCTTACTTTATTCTAATGAAACTCTTAATTTTTTCAAATCACTGTGCTAAAATAGGCTAAGAAATAATTATATGCCCTGTGCTATAAACAATATTATTATCTGGAAGACGTTAACAGTGCATAGGGAAACCCAGAACATTTCCTGTACTCTTACTATCACTACTCCTATCACTTGCATTATAGGCATATACTGCAGTACATCAGTGAGATTTGTGTTGGTGACAGAAGGTACCCTGCCAAATCCAACTGGGCTGATTAGTGATTACAGGAGATTATAGAGCCTGGGCCTGTAACAATACTCACAGACACATCAGTTTTTCTGACCAATCAACATGTAAACATGTGCTTACTATGAAACTGAGAATATCTGATAAAGTAGAGTAGAGAATCAACCTGAAATATAAGGTGTTATCAAAAATTAAGCGAGAGGGAAGCAGACATGTTTGGGTGAGTATTAAAGTGTTTACTACTACTGCTAATTCGCTAAGGATCATTTTCATTTAGCATGTCTGGCCAAACACAGCAAGTGTGTGTCAGTGAAAGTGAGATCTGCTTGATCTGCTCTCCTGAAGGTTTGTGGATTTTATGTCAGAACTGTCATTTATTATTGTGTTTAAGGCAAAATAATACATTTGATGTAGTATTTGTCAGTTCTTAGTAGTGCACACTTTATAAAGCTGGAAAATGTTTAGACTATTTCCAGTCTTTAAGCTTAACATGCTTTGTCATGGTGATGAATTGTTGGACATACATTTAAAATGGAAAGAAAAACTCAATAAAAATTAAAATATAAAATCTAACACAGAGTAAAACGGCATGTAAACTAACTTGAATTTTCCGTTGCTTTTGTCTGTGTGTAAGCATGTGAAAATCTTTCAGGTCACTTGAAGAAATAACAACAAACCAGGCTGACATCTGCTTCCCAAAGAGTGAGACACACATGTGTATTCCCAAAAGGCCATACAAAATCTTGCTTATGGACAGAATATTATTCTGCTTGCATCTAGTCTTCATTTATTTATGTCTCTCCAATGAGCAGCCAGCAAATCCAAGTTAAAAATGCCTTGTTTTGAAAGAAATGCCACTTTGATGGGAACTTATATTTCAGCTTAATGTCCTCTCCAACATTTCCTGGTAACTTTTTTCTTCAGTAAAAACAACTGGTTTTAAATTTCCCAGTTATTTCATCTGCTCTTTAAATATCCTACAAAATATAATTCACTCACTAAACTGAAGCCTGAGGAAGCTATCCAAAATGGCTGTTCTACGAGTAAGATTCACTAAAACCCAGAGGGACAGGCTTGCCCAGGTGCTTTGGTTGCTGAACTGGATTTCGGTGGTGACGGGCCTCATTCTGTTCAGTCTGGGCCTTTTCCTAAAAGTGGAGATCAACAAGAGGAGGGAGCTAATGGCTAAACAGGAAGTTCATTCTGTACCGGATATGCTAATTGCAGTGGGGCTGATAGCTTGTGTGATAAATTTTGTTGGAGGAAAGATCTGCTATGACTGTGTAGACACCAACAAGTTCTTGCGGTGGAAGCTTGTGATGCTCCCTTATATAATTTGCACATTCTTCTTCACCCTATGTGTGCTGGTCGGCGCACTAATGTGCTACACCATGCATGGGGAACTGAAGGAGTCCCTAGCACTGGGCCTACAAGATGCTATACGCTACTATAAAGATACAGACACCCCAGGCCGTTGCTTTCTTAAAAGCACTGTTGACCTGCTGCAGATCCAGTTCCAGTGTTGCGGTAATGCAGGCCACAGGGACTGGTTCCAGATTCAGTGGATCAGCACTCGCTACCTGGACATGTCCAAGCGAGAAGTGGTGGAGTAAGTAAGATGTTTTAAGGATTGAAATGAAAGCTAAGTATGCTTTGCTTAAAGCCTGACATATTTGACATTAATTGGTTTTGTGACCTCCGTTTTCTGTGCAGCCGTTTACGCAGCAATGTGGAAGGAAAGTACCTGGTTGATGGAGTACCTTTCAGCTGCTGTAACATCAACTCACCTCGACCATGCATTCAGTATCAAATCACCAACAACTCAGCCCACTTTAACTACGACTACCAGACAGAGGAGCTCAACTTATGGAATAAAGGCTGTCACCAGGCTTTGGTGGAGTACTTCACCTATATAATGCACTCAATCGGCCTTATTGTGCTTCTCATCTGGCTCTTTGAGGTTGGCATTTGCTTATTTTGAATACTACCAAGTTTTGTGTTAGAAATAACCTTTTTACAATTGACATTTTCTCTGAAAAACCAACGACAGTGTGCATCATGTGCTTTCCTTGCATGTTCACTCCACCATAAATGCTTTTCCTCCTTATAATCACTATATAATCTATACTAAGCCATGAACATCCAGTGGCCTTGTGTCTCAGTCAGTCCCATGTTAATACTCCTTTTTTATGAGACTACTAGCATATAAAGCTATAATACCATTAACACATGTAGCATTCCTCATCTATTTTTTCCACTATCAAACTAACCTATCTAAAGCAGCCTCATTCTCCACATTCTCTCTCCATAATGACAGCTCTCTGTGCTCACTGGTGTCCGGTACTTGCAAACTGCCCTGGAGAACGTGCTGCTTCAAGGAGACCCCGAGTCTGAATCAGAAGGATGGCTGCTGGAGAACAGCTTTGCGGAGACTGCACGCTCTAGCTTCAACATCATAAAAAACCTGGGCAAGTGCAATCAGATTGAGGCTGAAAATGGGGACCCCAATGTAAACAGGCCATGCACAGCACACTATGGTCCTGATAACGTACCTCCAAAGCAAATGCCTGTGGTCAGTTAACCTTATCCCAGTGCAGCTCTGTGCATTTGTCCAAACTATCAAAATCAGACTGAACACCTTAGAAAAGTTTCTCCATTCTTATAAAAGTCCTACGAAACAGGGAAATTATTTTTTTAACCCTCTGACTGGACTTGGGCAGTGTGCAAACAGGTAGCATACAGACACTTTTATTATATTCAGTGGATAATAGGTGAGCAGAGAGCTTACACTCACACCAGTGATACAGGACCATGTCTAAACATGAGCTATAAATAATGACTGCACAGAACAGCCTAACTTATTGAAGACTCACTCTGAAACAGAGTAAGTATAAAGCAACTCATCATGAGACTCGATGCTACATAAAGTCTTACATTCACTCTGTGATCACACTCCTACTATTTGAGTGATTTTCAGAATGCCTCCTGTTGTATGATTTTTTTTTATGTTGTTCCTTGCTTGCTTTAGATTTTAGCTGCTGCTTTCAGTCTTATAATTCACGAACAAGGTAGATGCACTGTGTTAGTGTGAATTCAGCATGATTTATTAATTAGAACAGCAGAATTAATTGTATTAATTCTCAAACGTGTGCCTTCACCTCAGTGGTGAACTAGGAATGCTGGTGAGATACTACCTCCAAAGCCTCTTTTTAATACCCAAGTTTAAATACTATAACACTGAATGAAATATACTGCACTACTTGAATCATTTAAAAAAAAATAAAAAATTTTAAAAGTGATTTAAGCTACAGGGCAATTACCTTGATTGGTTTCTGTGGAAGAGATAAGAAATGTCATTGGGAATTTTAATCCATAAGCTTTCCTTATTTTAGTGTACAACACTTTGGGAGAAATGTCAGTAAAATATATCTAGAACTGTACAACATGAACATGCCAGTGACAGATAATTAGATTTAAGTATGGATGAAATCCAGAGGAAGAGACCTATGAGATCAATTAAATAATGAAAATGCAGCATCATGTGAGATAAGGGAACGTTCTGAAGATTTCATTTGTCACATATACTGAAGTTAATGTAAGGCTGGAATGCTTTTGTGTTGTAAATTGTTACCCTGCTGAAAACCAGAGTTTAAAAAAATGTAAAACACTGATGTGTGTGCAGTCTTAATGAATAGCTGGATTTAAAGGTTAATATTCTTTTTTTTGACAGTGGCTCTACAGACCAATCAACTGTTTTTTTTTTTTTTTAATGGTAACCAATCCTGCTGAATCCTGTTGTCAGACATCTGATGTTAGCTAAGGCATGTAATTTTGAAATTCTTATGTGACCCAAAATGCAAGATGATAGTGTAAAGGACCAGGAAACTAAGCATGAATAATATACAGTTGGAAATTTAGTTACCTTTCACATAGTGTTTTCAGAAACATAATATGGTATTTAAACATTTACTTATATTATTTTTGAATGAAATGTTAAATTATTCTATAGTATGGTGATTCATAAAGTATGTAATATGTTGTCTATAACACAGCATAATGTAATGGCCCCATGATTAAACACATGAAAATATTTTCATAACAGTATTTTATTTAGCCAGGAAAATGATTTTCAGCACTGTCAAGCAATGCAGACGAGCAACTGCAAAATTAAACCATTAATAATTTCATCCTTAATTCTTCTGAAATAACTGATGTGAAAATATGATAAGTAGTGAAAGAGTTTAACACAACCATGAATTTGACCATCACTTATTAAAACGGTACATAATTAAATTCATATATACTGTAGGAACCAAGTAGATAGTAGTTACCTGTATTTGCTTTTTTTGGGCTCATGATTATCAACTTGGAACTGTTTTTGTAGAGCAAATTTTCCCTTATTTGTTTGCTGTATTTTTATAGTAAAATATAATTTCATCATTATTAATGTTTTATGTACAGATTTGTGTGTTATATGTGGAAAAACATAGCTTACACTACTGTACCAGAAGTAAACAATTAAATTGGCAAAATAACTTGCCAAATGTACATACGTTTACATTAAGTATACTATATTCAGTACTGAAGATGGCATCACTGATTATATATATATATATATATATATATATATATATATATATATATAATCAGTGATGCCATTTTTCAGAGAAAAATTTTTCAGAGTACACAGAAAAGGTGACAAGTCCATAGCTGCGGAGGATGATAACTGGGTGAGCAATTACACAAAGGAACAGGAAGCATTTTCTGCAAAAAAGTGCATACACAAGTAAGACAATAGAAAGCTGTCTCACTTTTTTCAACTGTTGACACACGTAAACAACAGAACAGATCCCCTAATCATGGAAACAGCTGGAGCTGTACGAGAAACATACATCGGCGTGTGTCTTTTGCCCACTTCACAGTAATAAGCTTCTGGATGCAAAGCTGAAATTAACTGAAAAACGAGATTAAAAAAAGCAAACAGCCCTTCTGATTATCCTGTGCTGCTTCTATTTTCTGTCCAGACACTTCTATTTTAAATGCTGAAAGAGGAAACTTTATTTGGCAAAAGCACCCAGAGGACATTTGAAAGATTGTGTGAGAGTGTGTCCTCCTCCTGAGCTCAGAGCATCTGCCACTCAAAAGCGAACATAACATTGAGCACCTCCAGACTACGGGCGATCTCCTCAAGGATGCAGTGTTGCTGCCACAGCTGGTTCAGCTTCCTGTAGCGCTCAGGACACAGATGCAGCGGATTGCCACGGCTAGCATGACAGACAAGCAAATTACATCAGCAATTCCTGCCTTATAAATAACTAATTAATAAAGCAGATTTGTTGCATGTCTCCCTTATGAAACCAGGATCATACATAGTGGTTTAAAAACAGTTAAAGAATATCCATCATATCTGTAATATTTGGACCTACTTTAGCTGAGGGTCTGTTTCCCCATATTCATCGAGGTAAGGAGCTGGATATGTGCTTCCACGTGTCCTGCTGGCCATCAGTACAATCTCACACTCTCTCACCCTGTTCATTAACATATAAGGTCAGCATGGTTTATTTGTCCCTTATCTTTCATACCCACTACATAGGGATAATCTATAATACCTCAATTATTGATCAGTAAATTAAAAAAAATTCTTCTCTTAATGTTTTGGATTGAAACCACATTGTATTTTCTGTTTTTTTTTGTTTGTTTTTTCAGCAAAACTAGTCCTGTGATTTATGAATATTGTTGTATTTTTTGGAAGCTAAATAAAAGATTATCCTATCAAGAGCATAACAATGATTTGTGAAGTAACATTTCCAATATGTTATTGTTATGCAGAAAAGGCATTTAATATTATCAGTTATAGTAAGGACAGACCATATTCTCCAGAGAAATGCATCAAAATATTGTTGACGTGTCCTCACCTGAGGAACATGCCTACTCCAGCTCCACACGTGGCAGCATGGGCTGTGCAAGCTCCCACCCCTTCGCCATTCAGCGGCACCTGACAGCACGGGTTCTGAGAGCACAGCATGACCCCACAGAACAGACACAGCGTCGGATGCTTCCGCTCATCATCCGATGAGTTTGGACACCTGAAGAAGATAAAGACATGTGAATTGCTTAATCTACATGCAACTCATATGTTAACTGACAGGAATGACCAAAATAATAATAGATACAGGTACAGGTATGAGAAGGGCTGCACAATTATTCCTATGTAATGAGGATAATTTTTTCCTGAATTAATCAATCAATTGATCAATTGTGATGGTGAGATTAGCTATGGTATACTAATACCATACCATATGGTATACTAACCTGACAACTAGATATAATTTTTATTGATCTTGGCAAAACTTTCCTGCATATTTAAAAGGAATATGCTCCAGTCAAGTCACATTGCAGCATGGTGTGGATGAAGACGCTAGCCAGATGCAATTGTCTTTCAAGTGAAATGCGAGGAGGGAAAAACATAACTCATAGACTGACATGTTAGCCAGTCAAATATGCAAACACCATATGTGACATTATCAGGAAAAGATCCCCTCCTGAGGAAGTCAAGTATTCACTTATTTATGAGTATTCATGCACTCATCTAGGTAACTAGCTCGTCATACTTCTATGTTAAACAACATTAGCTACCATTTAATTAGGTTTCTGGGGGACTGGGAAAATATAGTGGACTAGGCAATGAATTTATGAACATATACACTCACCGTCGACTTTATTAGGAACATCTTACACCTGCACATTCATGCAGTTATCTAATCATCCAATTATGCGGCAGCAGCGCAACGCAAAAACATCATGCAGATACTGGTCAAGCGTTTCTGCTCCCCTAAACTGAACAGCTGTAGATGGTCTTTTTGCAGTCTTCAACTATCCAGTTTGGGTGAGATTCTTGTTCTTGCCTGACAGGAGTAGAACCTAATGTGGTTTTCTGCGGTTGTAGCCCATCCACCTCAAGGTTCAATGTGATGTGCATTCTGAGATGTTTTTCTGCTCACTACAGTTGTAAAGAGTGCTTATTTGAGTTACTACCTCCTTCCTGTTAGCTCGAACCTATCTGGCCATTTTCCTCTGACCTCTCATAAGGCGTTTGCGTCTGCAGAACTGCTACTCGCTGAATGTGTTTTTGTTTTTGGCACCATTGTGTGTAAACTCTAGACACTGCTGTTTGTGAAAATCCCAGGAGATCAGCAGTTTCTAAAATACTCAACCATCTGGTAACATCATCCATGCCATAGTGCCAAAGTCACAGAGATAACAGTTTTTCTTCATTCTGATGTTTGATGTCAACATTAACTGAAGCGCTTGACCTGTATCTGCATGACTTTTTGCACTGCGCTGCTGCCACATGATTTGCTGATTAGATAACTGCATGAATGTACAAGTGTTCCTAATAAAGTGGACAGTGAGTGTATATTTATTTATATGTACTGATAGGTGAAAAATTAAAGGGAAAATTAGCATAAAATGTCTTTAGGCATTAGGCTGCCACAAGGCACCAGAAGAGATTATCTATTGGATGTAAAAAAGTGGACCTAATCCACAGCATAACAGACCTACCAGTTTTTCCAGTAATTTGTCACCAGTCTGCATACATATGGATGGCATGTTTGAAGTCCTCTAATATGCCATCATAAGTTATCAGGCTAGGCAACAGGTTAAAGCAATGCACTTACTTAAAATGGCTGGCCTGGTTAAGCAGCACACTGTAGTCCTCAGGAAGATCTATTAACCTGTTTCTCGTCCGTGGATACCTGTGTTAGTTTTGTTAAACAAAAAGTTATACAGTTCCAGGGTGCAAGAGAAAAAGCATTGAGTTGAAGAGAAGTGAGAGTAAGCTAACCTGATGATGTGCATTTCTCCCTTCAGGGTGTCTGATATAGCTTTATTCCCACACCACCTGAAATATAGACACAAAGAAAATAAGAGTATGAAGACCATGCTGCTGTCTACACTTTCATGATAACAGATAAAGAAAGAAATAAAAAGAACAGGAATGTGCTGGAATTCACTGAAGTGCCATACCTCTGTATTAGGGATGTTGCAGTGTCCTGGTGGTCCTGGAAGAGCTGAAACAGGTTGCAGGGCAGCGCGAGGTAACTACACAGAAGGGACAACTGACTCTCACTGGACACTGTGCAATAAGAGGAAGAGGAAAGGGATGATTGGAAATCTCTGAATTGCCATTGTTTCATCAAGTGTTCATATGTGCTGAACGACTCTGTGATTCACCTGCAGCATTCGACAGCTCTTCTGGAGCAGGCACTCCTGTAAGGCAATGAAAGAAAAGTGCAGCACAGCGGAGAAAGGGTAGAACACCTCTCTTCACTGTGTCTACAGTCATGGAAGCAGATACACCAGACTTCAGCCTGAGAGAAATGAGAGGAGGAAGAGAGGAAGAAGAAGAGGAAAAAACAAACATGAGTAATCAAATGTGTGAAAATGTTTACAACGAAGGTACTGCTAGCTCTTGTGATTACTTGACAGCCTCACCCCTCAGTGTGTTGTGATACAGTAGAATACAGGGCTGCTGCTGCTCTGACCTCCTCTGCGTCTCCTCCTCCTACTGCTCCTGCATTCAAGTCTGGTCAAATATGCACAAAAAAGATGAAAAAAAAACCTACAGACACTCCCAATACTTAATACTGGCTACTGATTTGATTTAATAATGTCTATAAGGATAAGCCATCTGAAAATTAGTCAGTCGTATGAGTATGTGTGTGTTTTGTTTTTTTTTTACCTTGTGATGATAGTAGGACCTGCACTATGTGGGCCATGGTGACAAGGTGCACTAGGTGTTGTTGATTATAAGCAGTACTGATTGCTGAAGGCTGCAGGTCAACATTCTCCTCTTGGTACAACACAGGTATAGACAGAACTAGCCCCACCTGTGGAATTACAACATTTTCTAAACGACTCATTCGTGTAGTAAAAGCCAATGAGCTGCCTAGGGTCAACATAAAATGCAATTTAAAACTATTTAAAATATACTGTAGATTTAATTATAATTACAACATCCAAACACACATTCTGTTCAACACTTACCAAGAGATTAAAGAAATCTACTTCTAATATTGTGGGTGTGCCTTCTGCATTAGACACAGGTAACAATACTAGGGACAGACAGAGAGAAAATAGCGATAAAGTTTATTATTGTTTAAAAAGACCATCCAAAAATGAAACATTTCTTCTCTTACACGCGCACAAAATAAACATGCAGTTTTACCTGCTAGCATTTCTGTAAAATGCTTCTGTATGACACTATGAGAGCTCTTCATTCGCTGAATAGCGGAGAACTGTACCAGTGCTTTGAGACCAGCCAGCTGTAATACACATATCACTTCCATCACACCACATTATCGCAAAAAACAAACAGAAACTACACACATGCATTCAGAAATGTCAGAAACCAACCTGTCTGTTCTGCAGAGATCCAAACAGAGCTTTTCCCTCTTCCTGTAGCATGTTTTCTACAGAGAACAGCACAGCCACAAAATACATGAAATGACATACAGTACTGCCTACAGAGGACAAAGATAGAGTGAATGGGAAAAGCCTCACACCTGTAGCCTGGATGGTGTAGGCACAAGTGTTCCAGGTCATGACAGGCACGTAAGGGCACAGCTCATTGGGTGCTGTCTGCAGACCCACCCTGTGCACTGTAGTGGCACACACTACCAGCATTTCCATTATACTGCTTGAGTATTTTGGCCTAACAGAGACAGAGAAACACTTACATTCTGATAGTTGTGCTATGCTGCATACTGCGTATGGCTGTTCATAAGAGAGTAGAGTGGGACTCACGGTGGCTGAACTCCAAAGCTGAGGATTGACCTGAAGTCAGTCTGTGTGTCCTCCAAAAACAACCCAGTTTCCTCTTTCCCTGTCTCAGATGTATTTTCTAAATATACAGTGAGTTACAACTTAAATGAGTTCTAAAAGAAATGCATTATATTGAGCTACTCTGAAACATGAGAATCTTCTCACCAGCTCCTTGAAGGACTCTGAGTCCCTTGATCCGAGCGAGCACTATTTGTATCCAACGAGGAAGAGTGAGGAACTGACCAATCATCTCAGCACTCTCACTAAACAGGAAGAAGAGAATTCATATGACAGAGTGAGAGATACTGATAACACCTCATAATAACTAGATTTAGAGCATTTCAACACTTGAGCTGAATATTCCACATCAGCAACCTGGGTCACACAAATTCATTCTGAGCAATGGTTTGACTGCTTTATACACCACTTCTGCTGTGCACAATTTTTTCAAAATGAGAAATATCACACCTATTCTTTCCTTCTTATGAATGTGTATTATTTATTTAATTGGTGTTTCCTGACATAAATCAACAGTCCAAAAGAAGTCTCTGTTGAAGCCACTTGCTCATATCCAAAAATGATTTTTTTTGTGATAGCCTTCACACTTGCTGCAAAAACACTTGGGAAAGTGTAAAAATGTCCTTAGCATAGTACACAGAGTTGTCATACTAGTTCAGTTTGCTGGGCTCCATGGGAACAAGGGGCACCACAGTGTTACAGAGAGACTTGCAGAGCGGGCACATGTACTCTCCATTCTCCAGGTCTATAATCAGCTCAGCATGCAGCCGGTTCCTAGTGGTGTTCTGTACCGCCTCAAAATACCTGCGCAAAGATGATGCAGAAACATCAGTGCTTTTGATAGTTGCTTTTTGTGTTCACTTTTCTAGGTGAAGAAAAAGCTCATGTGGCTTTATTTGTTAAACAAGCAAACATATTGCAAATGTAAGGTGATATTTCTAGTACGCACTCACTTTTGCCAACAGGTGGCATGCATGACGTGGCCACAGCTCCCAGTGTGTGTGCCCACAGCTAGATCTGGGGGCACGAACAAGGGGTAGGAGCTTTCTGTCCAACAAAACAACAAGTTATATTTTATATATTTCAGCAAACAACTTAAAACTGAAGGCTCATGCATCTGTTAATGGCATCACTGACCCTTTGGGGTGAGGGTTTTGCCCCTGCACTGGGTGAGAACTGTAGATCTCTGAACACAGGCAGTAAGCACCATGGCTGGGGCCTGAGCCTGCACCTCCTGTTCCTCTTGACACAGAATGCAAGTGAGAGTTTCCCAGTCAGCAGGACACACTCCCTGCTTAGGCCCCACAGCCACACGACTCTCCAGCTCCATGACACTGCTGTACAAAATAGACACATTCAACTAAATCAGTTCTTGTTTTTCTGTTTTTTTAAACTAAAGGCCTTATATCATACTGCCAATCTATAGCTATTGGAAGTCTCTGTACCAAACAACACAACAATTCCCAGGTGTTAGTGCTAAGACTGAGATTTTTCAAGTCTCCAGAACTGCCAAGTTTCAATAGTCCTGACTCAGAAAACCAGGATGAAAATATTTGGCAGTGTTTTCACTGATGCCACTTGGCACACATCTGATGCATTCAGAGTTTCAGAAAAATTGACACCCAAGGCCCCCACAATGAAAATTACTTTATAGTTCATTTATGTCTGAAATCAACTATAGACGTGAAACTGTGCTCAGTATCAGGGCTTTTTTTCCCTAGGCTTTTGAGCATCCTTCTTCTTACCTCTCTGTTGAGACCACTGGCTCGCCCTGACTCCCACTCTCAGGCACATTGTCATATAGCATCTTGTGAGTTTCAATAAAGTTCTTCTGCATGGCAGACATCTGAGCCATGATCTTCTGTCTGTGAAGCTTAGCGGCCTCAGCCTTCCTTTTCCGCTCTGCTTTTTCTTTGTCATGAATGCTCTGCACAGACACATCAAGGCACACTACTGCAACAAAGTACGCTTTCAAGAGCCAAGTAATAGGCAGCATCCAGTCTAGGCTGCATTTCTCAGCCGTTACAGCAGCAGACACTGCACCATTTGGAGGTATCCATTAAACATGATGGAGAAATGCAAAACACCTTGTGCTTTTGAAATCATATTTCTGCAAACCAAACGTTGATTGTAGGGTCTTCATAAAACAGTGCTACTGAGATTTCATCCTAGAGTGAACCCTAAACATAGATTTAATGACTGACTGAAATGATGCACTTTGTCAAATCATTCAATATCTGAAAAAAATGCTAATTATATTATGTCAGATAATCAAAAGTAATGTACTGCAATAAGAGCACTGAAATCCCACTACCTCCTCTGCCTTGGTCTGATCTGCTGCACACGAAGCAGAGGGGATGGATTTCTCACGCAGGCACTTCACAATCTCAAACATCTGAAGTGAAAAGAGGGAAATAAACAGCATAGTTACAAGATTACTGAATATCCAGATTACAATTAAGACTGCAAATAACCAGGCTATACCTGTAGTGTCCAATTTATCATGTCGTTGTGAGCTTCAAGGGAAGGATGCGACTTCATTTTGGACAGGAAATGGAACAATGATTTCCCATGATCCGAGCCAACTTCTAGATGGAAGTGCACAACAGCAGGGTTGAAAGTATGTAATGCATGGAAACGCTATTAACCCACCATGAAACCCCCCCACCCCCCTCCCACCACAACAGAGACGTACTTCGAGCTTTGAGACTGAAGTCAAATGTCACTTCTTCAACACTACAGGCCTCCAACTGATTTTTTTCCTCTAGCAAAGCCTGGCCTACAAGATGCAATGCCTGGAGGAAGTACACAAACATATATGTATACACACACAAATCTTGTTTACTAATCATGCACGATTATAGAATCCAAATAACATGCATCGCAGAAAACCTGTACCAGTTAGGAAATACATACATAACCATCTGTGCAAAACAGGAGAATAAGATAAAAGCAATGAGCGTCAGCATACCCGTTGGATCATGGCTTCAGTCCAAAGAGCAGAACGCTCCTCAACTGCCCTCTGCAGCACTCTCCTCAGCACATGGACAAACACATCACAGCAGAGCAGTCGCACTATGCTGGAGAAGGCCTGGGTGAAGGGAGGGGGTACTGGTGGCCTAAGAGCTGGAAGGAGGGAAAAAATTAGCAGCACCCAAAACACTGGAAACTACTGTCAACAGAGATGTGTTGAATTTTGTATATGATTTTGGCTTACTTTCTGAGGAATCTATTAAGCCTAATGCAAGACCTATTTAATTTCCACCTAAAAGATTAGACTTGAAATTTTTGGTTGAGTGTACAGTATGCCCTGCATCCATACCTTTGTCACTCCCTTCCTGGGCCCTTCTCTTCTTCTGTGCATCTTCAGCCTGAGATAAAGATGCAAACAGTTATACAAAAGGAACATCACAGTAGTGGGAAAAAAACACTGTAAGCATACACTGTACCTTGCTGTGCTGTGATTTGGTGTAATGGTAAAAGAAGGGGTTAAACTCCTTAAGACATTCCTTCTTCAATTCATATAAACCATGACCAGAAACTCCTGGTTTCCTGAACAAAGTTGCAAAATAAATAAATAAATAAATTATTTTTTTTAAAAACTAATACATAAAAAGGCCATCGAAAAGATTTATTTTCTATTTTCATGAAACTGACTCACTTGAATGTGGCAACTTTTGAGATAACAGTTTCAAGCCCAGTTTCCTGATTTTCCTACAATAAAATAACAATTACATCATTTTAGATGATCCATTAAGGTATATAATCTTAACCATAAAACAGGCTTATTTTTATTCTTTCACTATCACTTGACTAAATTTAAAAGTTGTAACAGGATCGCTTACATTTTCGGGCAGGGCTTTAACCATGCTACTGTGAGCCATAGGTTCTATACACAACAGATGAATCACTTCCCTCATTGTCACCTCCTCTTTAGTCACATTACTGACTCCAGGGACATACCGCTCACCTGCGTAAACCGAAAACCATAATTCATAATTGCCCCTCTGCATAAATAGGCTTGTGATAGGAATCATAACACTTATCTGCGGTAATAATAAACAATATGTTGAGCAATACAACCAAGACCAAAAATTACTGGGAAATACTACAGCAATGTTTTCCTTTTCAAAAGCATATTGGTGCTGCATGGACTTGCCTGTGATGATAATCAACAGGTAGAGCATTTCTTCTGTCAATCTGTTCCACTGTTTCTGGAGGTCCTACAGAGAAAAGGACATAACCATCAGTAAAAATACTTTTAGTTCATTTATAAAAGTAAATTAGCAACCTATTAGTATCATTCATTTTACAATTGACAAAGTTGTTTGAAAAATTTAAATATATAGAAGCTTGTATGCTTATGACACAGAGATAATTCATGGAGATAATGTCTAAATTTGTGTTTTATTTACGTTTTGTTTCTTGTGTGCAATTACCTCCATATTTTTCAACAAATCTGACATGGCATGCTAGGTCATTCATGTAAACTCTTCAAACAAACCTGATCTTTACTTGAGCAATTTCCATTAAACACCTCAAAGAGCTCAAATCTCAGTAGAATTAGCATGACAAAGTGGTTGGGGTCCATTTTGGAAGCAGCAATCTGTAGGCAAAAATATCCATTTTATACGTATAATATTTATTCATTAGTTTATTCCACATTCTAATCCATGAGGAAAACATCAGAGGAGCCTTTTACACACCTGAAGCATGATGATGTCTTTGTCGAACATCTCATCTCTGCATTTCACATCCTGATAGTAGTACACCTACACCAAAGCAAATGTCAACATTGATCCATTTAGTTTTGAAAACTTAAAAATGTTGGAATTTGTTTAATTTAATCTTACTAATCAGGCACTGCTGAGTTTATTGTAAGTGGTGAGTTTCACACTGTGACTGAGTGTGACACCTTGGCATTAGTTTCTATGTTTAAAAATGCCATCTGTTCAAACCATGCTGACATCAATCATCAATCATCAGCATCAATTTCTCTCTGTGTAGACTTAAGCTAGCAGTATTCTGTATACAAAAACAAGGCCTTAAACCTTAAGTTCTAAACCTTATATACTGTATTTTTTCAGCAGCATGGTCCACTGTCGCAGGTGCACATATTTGCTTGCAGTTGTGGAAACAGCAGTACAGACATGTTCTTTGCACCCAAAAAAAAAGCAAACAAACAAAAAAAAACCTACACTACAAACAGTATCTGTCAATTTTGCGCCTTTTTCAATGCCGACACTGCTGTCATGAGGTCTGCTCACCTCTCAAAACCATGCTGCATTCCTTAACAGTGCAAAATGTTCCAGAAAGATACATATGGACTTCTTTTTGTAGACATATCAGAACAAATGTTCGCTCAATCCTTAGTATATAGGGGATATCAAAAGTTACTAGAATCTGTTTTGCAACTCCCTGCATCCATAATTACCCCTACAGCCTGTTTACAAAAATTCGCTCATAAGTAATAAAGCAGAGAATGCAGGATAGAGAGGTAAACCAGTATGTGACATCATCTCACCTGGCTGACGAGGGAGAGGCCATTTCGACGCCACATTTCCGCAGACACCTGAGCAGCTAATACCACACAACGCAGAGGGAACTCAGCAAAAAAGGGCAAGTCCATCTGCTCCTGAAAAATATACACAGCTCTGTAGTAAAAGCATAACTATGACAGGTCATATTTAGAAGGTGGGGGCACAGACATATTTTACAAGTTACAAGATCTCACAGGATCTACTCACAGGATCCACAAAGTCAGGGAGGTATTTTACAGCTCCTGTCCGACACAAGAGGACATACAAGCCTGCAACCACATAGAAAATTTAACTAAGCCTGTGTAACTGAGTATTCTAAGAATACTAATGTTTTTTTCTTTATAATGTTTTATGACACTGGTAAACAAATGATGTGATTAAATTGCAATAACATATCGATCAAGTTGATTTTCAGAAGCTCACCAGCCAGGAGTCTGGTGATGGGCAGGTGGATGGAGACAGGTTCTTGAGAGACTTTGTAAGAGCGAGTGTGGAGGATGTGCTTGCACATGTAGCGGTCAGTGGGCTCACTGTGGAAGGGCTGGTTGGTGCAGCGCTGAAGTGCACGGTGGCATTCCTGAAAGGCTAGCAGTAAAACTCTTTCCTGTAAAAGATACAGAGTTTTACACAGAGTAGAGTGATTATACAGTGACCCTGATACAGTGACTGTTCCACCAGAATGTGTTTATGTCAATCAAGTGTGGATACTTGATATACTATACTATATACAAATACTTAATTTGACTAAATATGTTTTACAAAGCCTACAGAACTGATCTGGATACTACAAGTCACATTGATGCTTACATCAGAGGAGCACCAGTCCTGAAACATAGACAGAATGTGGCGAAGCTGGATCTGAATGGTGAAACCCGCCTCCCATTCTGGCTCCACCTCAATGTGCTGACCAACCTGCCTTTTGACTTCCTCCATTCCCTAGCATGAAAAAAAAATTCAGTCACAAAAGTCACACAACTACCTAAGCTATTCTTTATCAGATGACTTGTACCTGCATGCAATTAAGGAATCCAAGAAAAACAGTGAAACCTTCCAGGAACTTTCCTCTTAACTGGTCAGTCCATACTGTGGGTTTACTGATTAGTATGTACCTGAAAAAGAAAACACAAAATTACTAAATTACATGCCAATGTCTTTTATATAATCTGTAGTACACAAATCCAAAGGCTTACTTGAGGTCATGGAATATCACTTGGACCCTTAAGAACTTGTCAGAATTATAGCCCTGAAAATGGAAGCGTTGGTTGCTATCCAGATGTTCCCTCAGCATCTCCATAACTGTTTCGATAATCACCTTTATTACATTGCCCTCTTCAATCAGCTGTCTGGCCTTAAAAGACAAACAAAGAAAGCAAACAGGAGGAATATTCATTATTCAAGACTATTTTCATATAGTTTTTATTCAATTCTGTATCTTCCATGCGAAAAGATGTTATATTACAATGAGGATTGTTTGCAAAAAGTACATGCATGATGATCTAAGGCAAGAAAAATAAAAAGTGCATATCTATGTTCGTGTTAGGATTATTATGTGTTTTGTTGTGTTTTTTTATTACCAGAGTGGGTACAGTGAAGATTTGTACAGACAAGGCTGTAATGGAGATGTTCCTCTCGTGGTCATCTCTGATGAAATCTTCCTGTAATTGCTTGTAAAGCTGAGGAAGGACACACAAAAAAAAGTTTGCCAGGATTCATACAAATGTATTACTTTGTATTTTGCTATTATTTATGTCCATGAAGGATTACAACAAACCTCTGTGAATTTCATGGCAAACTGCCTCTTGTATTCTGTCTCCATCAGCAGGCTACAGAAAATCAATTCGTGGATAACCTTGCGAGCTCCTGATAAAAGCAGAGACATGCAGAAAAATGGGTATAAAATAAACATTACACTAAATAATCTTTTTTTAAAAATCACTCAAACAAAAGGAGAAACAATGTCAGTTTGCTCTAACAAAAACCGTTGAAAATCATTGATGCCAAAAATTACTGACACCCCTAAGGAATATTTTAAATGATATTTTTTCCCAGTTTCTCCCCAGTTTTCACCTGCCAGTTCCCCCTCGCCAGCCAGCTCTCCCCATCATATTGCAACTACCGGCTGGGGAGGGTGACATGCTTCCTCCGAGACACATGAAGCAAGCCACCTGCATCTTTTTTGAACTGCTGCTCATGCTGTGTCACAGGGCAGTGTAACACAATCTGAGAAAAGTGCAATTTGCCCTTTTCCACATACATGATCTTACAGATGTTCACTATTGGCTAGTGTCAATGTGATTGGCAGGGGACAAAGAGTATAACATCCCTCCTACCCAGAGAGCATGGCCAATTTTACTTCCTTGGCTTCTGGCCATGAATGACTGTGGCATCAAAACTTGTGATCTCCCAAGGACAGGGCAAACTCTCTTCTGTTGTGACAATCAGGAGCCTCCGAATCGTCAACAATTTTGAAACAAGTGTTTTGCAGAAAGAAAGTGCACTACTTAAAAAAAAAAAAAGTTTTATTTAAACTATCCAGCAATGCAGTATTGCATGTTTTATCCTTTTCACATGTTCATGTTTGCTCATTTTCATGACAGGTGCCAATAATTCAGGAGGGCACTGTGTATACAATGATATTATCCAAACAAAGTTTCAAGACATGATTTTTTTTTTTAAACAAAGCCAGCATAATGACAATGATAAAAACAAACATAAAAAGCACAGTTTATGAACTTGCCTTTGTAAAGTCTGGCATCATGCAACATGAGTCTGCTGATTAAACAAGGTTTACTGCTGTCAGCACTGGGCTCCAGAGCCACCTGGCAAAACACCTGCCTAAAGCCCACTGAGTGCGTGTGTGTGTGTGTGAGTGAGAGAGAGAGAGAGAGAGAGAGAGAGAGAGAGGAGAAAACATTCACAAAGGAAAACAAATTCAATGACAATCTTGGAAACAAACTACAAGAACAAAACATGGTACACAGTCAAGCATTCCGACTTATTCCGAATTATTTCATCGTATTTTTGAAGCATTTAGCTGATGTTGAAAGGTTGAAAAAGTTGCATTTTAGAAATAATTACCAGTTACCATTTAGAAACAACCACTTGTACTTGAATTAGTTCAACCAATTTCTAACAGCTGTTTACAAATCAGAGTATTACAGTTTTGCTTCCACAATAATACTAAGATTATGGTGTACCTGAGTAGCCAGTGATCTGCTGGAACCAGGTACCCAGCCTAAGGGCAAAGGTTTGATGAGCCATGACCACTGAATGCAGGAGCTCCACTCGCAAGGGCTGCTGGGTAATATGCTCTGAGCTGGTCTGCAGGTGCAATATAAAGAGAGTAGTTAGAGCAAACAGACTGGTAGTCCTAACAGCTGAGAACATGAAGGAAGGAGTAAAGGATTTGAGTTCAGTTGGTAAAACCTACCCTTATAAGCTCTTTGGCTTGTTGACAAGATCTCAGGCTTCCTCTTCTGACAGCTCTGCGACCCTGAATCAGGGACGAGACAAACACAAGTGTTCCTCTATGAGAAATGCTTTCTTTTGCATGTTTGACATTTCACAGCTTTTTAAAAAGCAGTAAATTTGCATGCACATGCGCATGTGTAGAACAGAGTACCTCCTTGTCAATAAGAACAGTGTGTGCTTGAGCTTCAGTGGAGTTACAGTTGATGGCTCTCTGAAGAGTGTAGATCACATGATCGTATGAGTGGTGCTCATCATTGTAAAGCACACAGTAGTATGTGTTCTCCTTTGATCTAATGACAAAAATAAATGTTCAAGAAAAATTCATTTTCCATTTGGATACTACATTTCTATAACATCAGGGAACAGGCATATATTTACTGAAAAACTTGGTGTACAAGTAACACTTCTGCAACTCTATCACTGAAAAATAAAAGAAGAATGTATTCCTTAGAGCAAATTGTTTAAAGAATCCAGTTTGGCTGACCTAGGTTCCATCTCCTCTGGGAGCTCATCCCCTTCCTCCCACACCATCAGGTCAGTGATGTACTGCAGCAGAACCTGGAACAGCACCTGAGCACGTTCTTGCAGAGCTGCCTCCAACACACACTCATCCTGAAACACACATACACACACAACAAAGCGCTGTCTAAAACAGCTTCCAGAAACCAAAAAGTGGCCAAAAGTCTGTGGACACATGACTATCACACCCATATCACACTCCACACTTCTGAGAAGGCTTTCCACCAGATTTTGGAGCGTGGGATTTCTCATTCAGCCACAAGAGCATTAGTGAGGTCGGGCACTGATGTTGGGTGAGGAGGCCTGGTGCACAGTCAGCACTCCAGCTCATCCCAAAGGTGTTCAGTTGGGTTGAAGTCAGGGCTTTGTGCAGGCCACTCGAGTTCTTACACTACAACCTCGGCAAACCATATCTTTATCAACCTCACTTTGTGCACAGGGGCATGGTCATGCTGAAACATGTATGAAATTATAATGCTAGAGCATACAAAGACATTCTGGACAATTCTGCGCTTCCAATTTGGTGGCATTAGTTTGGGGAAGATCCACATATGGGTGTGACGGTTTTGTGTCTACAAACTTTTGGCCATATAGTGTAGGTCTCTTGCTAAAAGCCACAAGCTGGGGTAGCTATCTGCACAAGCTGTAAATCTGAGATCATCAAATGTATCACCAGAACACTAATAAAGTTTTGAGATTTCTGTGGCCCTAACCCATCCTCCCATATAACATTCCAGCAATATTGTATCATACTGAAGAGAACATAATAGTGAAGGACCATAGATTGAAAAACATACTCATGTGAACAGCCAAAAATGCTATGGTTATCTATGAGACTGAAAGAGCTGAGTGTTGTTAGGCTTTGTTTAAAAAAAACAGTGAGGGGCGAGAATGCAGGGATGGAGGAACTGTTACTGAAATAGTGTGTCAAGCAGCAGCTTTTTAAACAAAGTGTACGTGTAAATGTTATTAATACACTGTCTATAGTACTTACATATTAAATACTGTCACATTTTGCTCCATGTATATTTTTATTTCCATTTTAATTCAGTCAGTTTTCTGTCAACAAAAAATTACTGACAGCGAAACACGTCTGTCAGTCAGAGATATATGAAACAAAAGAAAATCCCCCATACACCCAATATCACATTAAGGTGCTCAAAATATGCTGTAATTGCTAGATAGAAACTATAACATGCTCATGTTAATAATCTTCCTATGCAACACAATACCAGAAGGTTTTAACATCAGACATTCAGCAGAGAGTCCCTACATAAAAGCAGAGAGGAGAGATTCGAAAATTCAACTATGAAAGGCTTCTGAACAGCCTATTGTCTGCTGTTTGGGTCAGAGGATGCTTGTCATGGTTTATATTATGCCTGATCTGGTCTTAGGACAGTGACAAAAGCCAGGACATGGAGCACAGCAGACACCTAATCTTTTCCAGGCAGATTTGACAACTTCCTGACCATAATCGTATCACTGGGAGTCAGCTGAGTGACAGGCACACTGAATAAAACCTCCTTCCAAGACAAGGTCCCTCGTAACTATATGTCTATCATCAAGTTGAGTTCTGCCTGGCTCCTGCCAACAGTGAATGTTGTCTTTACACACTGTAGGATAAAAAGGCTTCCTTCCTTTTAACCCTAATAACAGCCAAATTGTGACTACAATTTTTATGTAATGTATATCACAAAAATATTGCAAAAAAAGTGAATGCTTGAATAACAGCAATATAACAGCGGTATAACATTTATCTCTGCATGCATAATCTGCCATACATCAGATCTGGTTATAAAGCTTGTTAGTGGCGCAGGCCTGCCCATGTGTCACACAGCCTGCTATTTTCCCAGGCCAGCAAAGGACAGTGTGCTCTGCAATCATCCTCTGACCTCAGAGGAGGAAGTTAGCTCATACTAAGCAACGGATGGAAAATCCCTGTCCCAGGAAAAGCCTCAAAATGAGTTTGGGCAAAAAGGGAGGCCTCACTGTTTCCATGGCTATGGCGGTGCCGGAGTCGTGTTGGGAGCAACAGGGGCCGGTCTTCCAAGCCTCCAAATCGCCACAGTCACAGAAGCCTCCTCCTGACGATGCATGCATCTAAGAGAAAAACCAATGGTTAATAATAATTCAGCAATAAGGATTATTATAAGGATTATGAGTATGTAAAGGAGTAGACTAAGGAGTTTTAGTAACTGACCTTGTAGCGGTGGCTTTTGTGTACACTGTTCTGAAAGCAGTCCATACACAGCACACAGGTGGGGTCTATTGCACAGTCCCTGAAAACACACAAAAGAAACATAATACATGTGTTATGTTTTTTATATAACGTTTTGCATAGATGAAGTGTTACTGGCTCGGACATAACCTAACCACTTCACGATCTGAGGGTTTTAATAACATTGATACAGAAAGAAATCCTACAGGAAATCGCTTTGAATGGTGAAATTCGTTAGCCAGACAAAGATACTCTACTCATCACTGTTTCCATTCCAAAAATATTCCTAAAACTCAATCCAGAAATTAACTCATGCTTGAACACTCTATTTTAGTTATGTTTCCATCACCTATTTTGGCCTCTTTTAAAAGGTAAATTCTATGCAAATGTGAATCCAGCCAGCTCCAACCTGCAGGAGTAGACCGTCTCGCCCTCTTTAAAAACACGTCCACACAGCTGAGAGGAAGAGCTGCCGTTTCTTTGTTGAAGTTTCTCTAGGCCGACACTAGGGTCCTCCCCAAACAGGAAGTACTCCAGAGGCTGCAGGATGCATTCCTGTACTCGCTCCTCCTCTTTCACCAGCTGGGGTTCAGCCTGCAGGCAATAAATTTGGGGGACCTTCTCCGCCAAATACTGGAGTATTGCAGACCGCTGGTCTGAGGCCTCCCACCATCTCTGAGGAGAGATATTTGTACAAATGAATCATCTTACATGTTTCTCAGCTGCTTAAAAATGTTGGTCACAAATAACATATTTCAGTGTTTCCCACACAGAGGTGGTACTGTGGTGGTGCACCCAGGTATATTCCCAAGTATATTTCATCCCATGCATAAACTAATTTTATTTAATAATCAACTAAAAGAAATGAGCATGTCTTTTTTCTAATTTTGCAGTGACATAAACGCAGCTGACTTTTTGTCAACGGTGCAAGCATAAGGTGCTACTTCAGGTGTGAAGGCAGGAGAGAGCTGACAGACAGAGGTAGCAGACCCCACAGTAAAGCTGATGCAGGTGATGAGAAACAGCCTATAACTGCAAATCAAATAATCTGTCTCTCGGCACATTATCTGTAACAAAAATAAATAAATTATCGCCCCTCCCTCACAGTCTTCAGTCCCCTGGGCCCTACTGTACCACCTCATGATGCTGCTTCCTGGCAGACACTGTGCACCTTCTTCAGATGCTACAAGTTTGACAGTGTTACACTTGTATTAACAAGTTATTCCCACAATAGTCACAATATCAATAGTCTGTAAAGGATCTCTTTAATATCTGACAGATCCATAACATGATATTCTTAGTAATCTATATACCAAAACAACAAATAATTTAAACAATGCTTTCTGTGTATATTCAAGCCTCTTACACATTATTTAGAAAGTTTTTTTTCCAAAGGTCTTTAAAAGTTATTTTTTGTGCTTGTTGAAAAAAGTCTTTGTTCATATGATGTTAAATCCATAATGCTGATAAACTGAAAAAACTTGCCTTATATAAGCACAAAACTGGAAACTGAGGTCTATGGACAAACTTTCACTGCTCTACACTGTCTGAATGCTTTATATGTCTTAATCTCACATTTACACCTTTCTGATCCTGTTTGCTTTCATTATACTGTATTTATTGTAATTCTAAAAATGATATCAGACTGCAAAACTATAGAGACAACCATGTCTCAGTTTATGTGCTTAGTTCTGGGATCCTAGCTAGAAACCTAGCAGTCCACATGATGCAAATTACTACATGTCAGCATTTCACACAAAGAGACAATGTAAATCACAACTACACCATTATAATATCAGTCTTCCTTACTCCAGACTAGTCACCAATGTTGCCTCATTTATGTCTCTACTGTGGCATTAACATGTAGAAGATGAATGGCATTCCCCTTGAAAAGAAAAGAAAAAAAAAAGTGCAACTACTGAGTTTGTATAGTGAAAGTACACACCCCTGACTCACATTTTAACTACACTTTGACGAGTTAGTCTTCCAAGTAAGAGGGAACTAATAAATTTTGCACATACATCAACTTCTTCTGAAACGATCTTCCTCAAAGAACACATTTAGAAAAAGCGAATGAGAGAACTGCCTTCAGGATGAGAGAAGTTGTCAGGCTATACCACTAGTATAGCTTTCTGCAGCCAGGGACCTCTTTAACTTTAAAATAAATTTCACAGACTTCAACTATTCAAATAGTAGGCTCATTATGTAAATGTATATGATGTAATTTTGGCTATTTATTGCAGCCACAGAGCTTTGTTTTTCTGAGATTTGTGCTGACAAAACACATTAGGTCCTAGCTGAACATGTATATATAGGCCTATCTGCATTTGAATTCCTGAGGGTTTTGGATGTGACCAGTCAAATAGGCTTCTAACTCTAATAAAAAATATAAAAATGTATTATAATAATGATAATAAAGAGCTTTGATTGCCAGCACTGTAACAAAAAAAATCACTCACCACCTGGCTATGATTTCAATACAGTTATTAATCACATATTCAGATAATACAATATAGTAATCTACTTTTATATTTCTGTACACCCAAAAGAAACAAACACTGCCAACAGATACACATAATAGTCTTGTGCTGAGTAACAAACTGTTCATGCATTTATCTGAAACTAAATCTTCAAAGCAAGATTTACAAATATTTTTTAGCTCGTGCGACTGATTAAGCATGGCTAGCCTGCTAGCCTGCTAATGTTATAGATGCTGCTATCTGAACCAGATTCAGGATAATGAACATTCGCCAGCTCAGTGTACAATAAAATCACGAAATGGACCGTATTTGTGTAAAGAGAGAGCTAGCTACATGGGCTAGCTGACTAGCTGTACTTTCCTGTACAATAACAGGTTGACGTTAGCTGCCTAGACATCTAGCTGCTAGCTCACCGAAAGCAAAAGCAAAAGCATAAAGCACAACAAGCCTGCAAAGAGAGGTTTATGTCGCACAAACCAGCCTAATAACACAAGGAAACACAACCCTGCTGTAAAAATAAACAATTCACAAGTAATGAAAGGTGTAGGAATTGCAACAAGCCTGAATTATTACCGTGCATAACTGGAGCGCGTTTACTGGTCCTTCACCTTCCGCCATGTTGAATCTTTGCGCCGCACCACGACAACCAGCGCAGCCGCACCAAGGCAACCAGCGCAGCCGCACCACGACAACCTGCGCAGCCGCACCACGACAACCAGCGCAGCCGCACCAAAACAACCTGCGCAGCCACACCAAAACAACCTGCGCAGCCGCACCAAAACAACCTGCGCAGCCGCACCACGACAACCAGCGCAGCCGCACCAAAACAACCTGCGCAGCCACACCAAGGCAACCAGCGCAGCCGCACCACGACAACCAGCGCAGCCGCACCAAGGCAACCAGCGCAGCCGCACCACGACAACCTGCGCAGCCGCACCAAAACAACCTGCGCAGCCGCACCAAAACAACCTGCGCAGCCACACCAAGGCAACCAGCGCAGCCGCACCAAGGCAACCAGCGCAGCCGCACCACGACAACCAGCGCAGCCGCACCAAGGCAACCAGCGCAGCCGCACCAAGACAACCAGCGCAGCCACACCAAAACAACCTGCGCAGCCACACCAAGGCAACCTGCGCAGCCGCACCAAGACAACCAGCGCAGCCACACCAAAACAACCTGCGCAGCCACACCAAGGCAACCTGCGCAGCCGCACCAAGACAACCAGCGCAGCCACACCAAAACAACCTGCGCAGCCACACCAAAACAACCAGCGCAGCCACACCAAGGCAACCAGCGCAGCCGCACCACGACAACCAGCGCAGCCGCACCAAGGCAACCTGCGCAGCCGCACCAAGACAACCAGCGCAGCCACACCAAAACAACCTGCGCAGCCACACCAAGGCAACCTGCGCAGCCGCACCAAAACAACCTGCGCAGCCACACCAAGACAACCAGCGCAGCCGCACCACGACAACCTGCGCAGCCGCACCAAAACAACCTGCGCAGCCGCACCAAGACAACCAGTGCAGCCGCACCAAGGCAACCTGCGCAGCCACACCAAAACAACCAGCGCAGCCGCACCAAAACAACCAGCGCAGCCGCACCACGACAGCCAGCGCAGCTGCACCAAGCCAACCTGCGCAGCCGCACCACGACAACCAGCACAGCCGCACCACAACAACCAGCGCAGCCGCACTAAGACATGCTACGCAGCCGCACCAAAGCAACCTGCGCAGCCGCACCACGACAACCTGCGCAGCCGCACCACGGCAACCAGAGCAGCCACACCAGGGCAACCCGCGCAGCCGCACAAAGACAACCCGCGCAGCTGCATCACGACAACCAGCGCAGTCGCAACAGGGCAACCTGCGCAGCCGCACCACAACAACCTGCGCAGCCGCACCAAGGCAACCTCACTACAGCAACCAGAGCAGCCGCATCAAGTCAACCTGCGCAGCCGCATCATGACAAACTGCGCAGCTGCATCATGACAACCAGCGCAGCCGCACCAAGACAACCAGCGCAGCCGCACTACAGCAACCAGAGCAGCCGCACCAAGAAAACCTCACTACAGCAACCAGAGCAGCCGCACCAAGGCAACCTCACTACAGCAACCAGAGCAGCCGCACCAAGGCAACCTCACTACAGCAACCAGAGCAGCCGCACCAAGACAACCTGCGTAGCCGCATCATGACAACCAGTGCAGCCGCACCACAGCTCAGTTACTAGCCACAGCAACCAGCACAGCCACAGCCGGCTCAGGTTTGTAGCAGCAGTGCTTTTCGATGATGTATTTTATTACAGCATCGCTTTATATATCAGTGCTGGTATTTGATGTTAAAAGTAGGTGAATCGAATACATAAGGCAAAACAGGTCAACAACAACAAATACTAGACATCACAATCAATATTTGTACTACGGAACTTTTTCAATGTTCTTTTTTCATTTATTTATGCAAACGAGGCATCATTAAATATATGTAAATATGCATATGTTATAAAACCAAGAATCTAGTCTTTGGATGATGTTACAGTTAAAACTCTCTGACTGTGAACATACTTCAAGAAAGACTTTAGAGAGAACAGTTTGCTGGAATGTCCTTTATTTACCATTTAATCATGAAAATACCATGTTGTCATAAATGGTTTTGCTGTCATTTTTGAGATCTAAATCAATAATAAATCCAACAATTATAAATATTTTGAGGAATTCCTCTGTAATATCCTTCAAATTAGGGATAGAAATGCACATGTAAAATTTCATGAATATAGGTCAACTTAAAACTGAGATTTTTGGCTCTGAACAAAGAAAAAAATGATTTTTGAAAAAGTTTGAGCTTAAAAATGTAATTTCATGTATTTCCACACTAGTAAGTGTGGTTTAGAAAGGAAATGGACATGTACGTGTGCATAGGGAGGGAGGAATGGAAGCACTTGTCTTTTGTTATATGGAATGTGTACTATATTAAATGGTACTTTAGGGTGGTTGGGAGGATATGTGGGGAGGGATGGTTGTAGGTACGTTTGTGTGTGCACTCGTCTATACCTTGAAGATGCAACTACAGTTTTGTTGTCCTTGACAATGACAATAAAGCTTCAACCTTGAAGCTATCATAATGACACATAAACTAACATACACACCAATCAGCCATAACATTAAAACCACTGAAAGGTGAAGAGAATAACATTGATTATCTCATTAAAATGGCATCTGTCAAGGGGTTCGATATATTAGGCAGCAAGTGAACAGTCAGTTCTCGAAGTTCATGTGTTGGAAGCAGGAAAAATGGGCAAGCGTAAGGATCTGAGCAACTTTGACGAGACATGTTATAGGTGCAATTTATCCAAAAATCTAAAAAATGACCAAAATTATGTGTCATTTGTATATAGCAAATAGATGTCTTTTGTAGGAATTAGCCCAAAATGACAAATTTGTCAGCCAGGTGACTGGCAAAGTGTACAAACTAGGCTTCAGTAAGGAATTTGATGTAGTTTACTGTATGACAGATGTGCTTAATATACTGGCATCTGAATGTATAATGTTTATAAGCCAGTGGTTCTCTCTCCAGCAGCATAGCAAGGTGTCAATGAATTTTATTATTTTGTTACAGTGGTAGAAATCAAAACCCACCATTATCAAAATTGTATTTATTAACAGGTTCTTAAAGATATTAGCCTGTGTAACTGTTCAGTTGAATTAAGTGGGTTTAATCCAAATCTTAATATCTGAAAAACAACTAGGGAAATAAATAATTCTTTCACTGGAAATGTCAGGAATAAAAACTTCCTGACCTATAGGCAGAATATGATTGTGCACTTATTTACTTCCTGTTGTTTTGTTTGTTTGTTTGTTTAAGATTACTCCATTTGTCACTGTCAACATATTATCATGAATACACTGCAGTATCCACCTGGCCATATTTATATAAATTTATATAATCTGTTCCTCAAATCCATGTATAAAGTCATACTTTTTTTTTATTCTGTTCCAACACTTCAGGCATTCAACACATTTTACTACACAGTTCATCTGTTTGTTTATTGTTGGATGATGGCTTCCCATATATACAAGATTTAATTCCCACATAGATTTCTAGGATTTGATCAGTCAACCCAATGCATTTTGTTCTATACTTCCAGTATTATTTTCTCAAATGGGAATAACCGTCCACTAGAGGGCGTCCACTCACAGTGAGGGGCACATGATGAAAATTTCCTGAAACAAGTCAAATTTCCACATAAATGCACCAATAAGGTTAAGGAGGTATCCTATAACTTGCTACATGGAGTTGCCATGTCAATCTTTATTTAAAAAAAAAAAAAGTTCCCTGGTAAGGATCCACTGTGCTCTGTGTGTGGTATTGTGGATGAATTTGCCCCACACCTTTTTTGGGAATGTGTCCATGTTGCAATATTTTGGAGAAAGAATTAGGTTTTGCCTAAATGAAGCTACATGCTCTAGTGGAGCTTTGCAGAGACATCGATAATAAACAAAAATTAATAGAATATTAAATCAAATTTTAAAAATAAATAAATAAAAAAGAAAAATATATAAATACTTAGATGTAACATGTATAGAAGGCAAGTATTATGAAGTACAAATGCAAAGTAAAAATAAATATATGATGACCTTAACAAATGTAGAAACAGCAGTTCAGCTAGAATTTTGTATCAGCTATGGTGGGAAGTACATATCCAGTATAAATGAAGGTGAGATGTGGGGACATTTAATGTGGCTGAGTACACCTGCAGCCTTGCCCTGAAGCACAGATCCAGGGTTTGAGCATTCTTAATACTGAACACTCATGATTTTGCTGCAGCACAAACGTGTTTCAGGCTTTTTTTTCCTTTAATTGAAATGGCCTTATCACTTTTGAATAGCCATGTGTTCTGGATTTTAGCATAAAAACAAAAGGCCACATCTGTTTTATTGTGTTTTATACCTTTGGGACATTTTGTAAGGCAGCTCTTAGTGATCATAAAGTTTAGTTTAGAATGTTGCCTGTCAGTTAATTCAGAGATCAAAATGGAAATATTTTATTTTTATATAATCACAGAAGTTTTTTACTGATCATTCCACATCAGTTTTATTCTTTTTTAATGATTATTCCACCTTTTTGGTTTGTTTGTTTGTTTTTAATAATTGCAGAAAGAACGAAAGTGGGAGCATTGGCAACATTGAACCGTTTAATTTATATTTCAGATGGGAAAAACATAACACACAAACCAGGTAAAATGTAGAAATGTCTAAAACTAGTTTATGTAAAACCTACTGTAATCTGAACTTGCTATATAAATTAAATGGTAATGGAATTATTACAGTATATTATAATTGTAGTAGTGATAAGCAGTATGGTAGAGTGACTCTACTTTCAGAAGAGAACACAGTATAATATCTCAACCAAAATTGGACACTCTTCATTCAATCAGTCACTTCCTATCACTGGAAAACATGAATCTGAATATTGCGCTAGATGTGATCTTCCCAAAACAGTCGAGCATGTCTTAATAAAGTGTGAAGGTTATGAGAATGAAAGAGTACAATTTACAGATGCGCTAAGATCTATAGGAATTACTTAACTTTCACTGCAGAGTCTTTTAAATAAGGATTCAAGAGTGTATAACATACTGTTTAAATATCTGAAAGACACAGATTTGAGAAATAGGATTTAAGAGTGAATCTTTATATGGGTGCACAGTGGCTTAGTGGTTAGCACGTTTCCCTCATACCTCGGTTCGGTTCCCACATCCGCCCTGTGTGAGTGGAGTTTGCATGTTCTCCCTGTGCTTCAGGGGTTTCCTCCGGGTACTCCTGTTTCCTCCCCCAGTCCAAAGCCATGCATTGTAGACTGATTGGCATCTCTAAATTGTCCGTAGTGTGTGAATGGGTGTGTGAGTGTGTGTGATTGTGCCCTGCGATGAGTTGGTACCCTGTCCATGGTGTCCTCTACCTTGTGTCCCGAGTCCCCTGGGATAGGATCCAGGCTCCCTATGACCCTGTGTAGGATAAGCGGTACAGAGAATGGATGGATGGAGTGATATAGATAGACAGATAGATATACTTTATTGATCCCATGAGGGAAATTCTTGTGTGTATATATATATATATATATATATATATATATATATATATATATATATATATATATATATAACAAATAAATAAATATATTCAATTTATTTGTTTATTTATAGATAGATAGATAGATAGATAGAGTTTTTTCCCCTCTTAACATCAATTCTCCTCACTCCATCCCAGTAGGGGACGGAATATGCACCATAAAGCTGGTTTCCCAACTACCGTAAAGCATTAAAGAAGAAGAAGAAGCCTCTCCTTTTGCCATTTGCGCTAACCGGAAGTTCAGTACTGCACTATCCTAAAGCAAGACGGTTGGAGTTTGTTGATCTTGGAGCAACTCTTTCAAATATGGTTAGTTATTAAGCTTTTCTTTCGAAATACGTCGCTTAATATTATAGAGTTCTCCTATACTTCTCCTATACTAACACCTCCAAAAAGAAAGTAAAAAGAAATAAGTGCTGGCTGATGGAGCTAATATTTAGCACAGCTAGCCTGCTATCATTCTGTTCATAATTAGATAATCTGTTCAGGAGACGCGGTTTTTACTGGATGTCTCTTCTTTACTTTAGCTTTTCCAGGTCATACCCAGGGAAAGCAGAGCGAAGCTTCAGATACATGCTGAAGTGAAGTTACTCATCATTTACACAGCTTGATAATATCCCTGCAATAAAAAGTCGTTAACGTTTGAATATGAAATGAGCCTGTAACATTACATTGAGGGAAAGTCCACTCTGAAACAGATTAAATATGTTCATATTGAAATATTTGGCCTGTGCTCAGTGAGTCTGGTGCTTATGTGTAGGTTGGTGCTGTATTTTTGAGAGAAGATAGCAGTTGTGTGCCGTGCTGACGTCACAGGGGGACATTGCTAGTTCAGTTCCAATGATGTTTAATAAGAGAGAGAAATTCAGCAATCTCAAACATAAGTGATAATGATTGGGGTTTGCTGTTAGTTCCTATAAAAAAAAAAAAAAGGAAGAGCTTCTTTTCTCACTCACCATTTACCAGTGAAGTTCAGTGTCATATTAATGAGAACTCCAGTGCAGAATTACTGGAAACGACCAACATTAGACTCAAAGTTCCACAGTGTATACAGTTATACGAAGCTGTTGCACTGAGTTACGGAAGAGACTCAGCTCTGGCAATCTTTGACATGACAGCTTGGTTTTGACAGCTTTTGAATGTTATCTGTTTGAGCAGAGTGTATAAACGAGGAGGTGAGACAGGTGGACTAAAGACTAAAGCACTGCTGCATCGCTCTCATTAGGCAGAGATGATGCAAGGGTTAATGCTGCAATTAACTTGCGCTGTACGGCCAGAAATTTGTTTACATCTCACCATCACACACATGTGGTTCGTCCCCAAACTGTTGCCATAAAGTTGGAGGCACACAATTGTATAGGATGTCTTTGTATGCTGTAGCATTACACTTTCCCTTCACTGGAACTAAGAGGCCCAAATATGTTCCCGCATCACATTGCCCCTGTGCACAAAGCGAGCTCCATGAAAGTAAGTTTTGCTAAGGTTGAAGTGGAAGAACTCAAGTGGCCTTCACAGAGCACTGACCACTGAACACCTCTGGGATGAACTGGAACACTGTCTGCACCCCAGGCCTCCTCACCTGACATCATGTCCAACCTCACAATGCTCTTGTGGCTGAAATCCCCACCGCCACGCTCTAAACCCTAGTGTAAAGCCTTCCCAGAATAGTGGAGGTTTTTATAACAGCAAAGGGAGAACTAAATCTGGAATGGGATGTTCAAAAAGCACATATGAATGTGATGGTCAGATGTTCACAAACTTTTGACTATGAAGTGTAACTCTGAAATGGGAAATCTGATCTAGTCATTTTCAGGCTCAGTGCATTTGAGCTACAGAATGGGGACAGAAGATGGACGCCTCCATGAAAGCGTGTTTTGTTGGCAACAAGCTATCCAGCTAACATTAATAGTCATGAGTTTATGATGTACTTACTATATCAAAACAGTGAACGGTCTGGTATTTAACCAGCTAATGTGTCGATATTGATTGGTCTACAGTAAATACTACTATAAACCCATATAAAGTAGTGAAGCGACATTTTATTTACTGTTGACGGTGTGAGCAGCCATGTTGATATGACATCATATGTTGAACTTGAATTCCTGAGTAAGACTGGACGTTTAATTTTTTTCCTAGATCAGAAAATCAAGTTACGAGTTTTAGTCGCTGAGTTTAAGTAATGTGGATAATGTAGTAAACCAATAACCAAATTGAAATTAGAGCAACATGTTAATGAAAGAAGCTCATCTCAGAATTTCATTACAAAATAAATCTTATACCTTATTGAAGATCATTACTTGTAAATTGTAAAGATTAATATTTAAATGCCCGGTGTTAATTGTAAAGACTAATATTTAAGTCATTCAGGGTGGATGTTTGCTTTAAATAGTAACATTGTGCGTTATTATTATTGTGGTAGTGTGTGGATGTTACTAACATCAGCCTAAATGACTTATATTGCAGTCCCATACCATTCTACTTGTTCAGCCCACCAAGAGACCAGAAGGAAGGACATATGCTGATTATGAATCTGTTAATGAGTGTATGGAAGGTAAGATAATATTTAGATCAGTGTTATGCCTTAGAAATATTTTCATTTATGATGTACCTGGTCAGTGTATACAACCGTGTATACATTACTTGTGTACTTATCTGAGATGTTTTCTGTGGACAGGAGTGTGTAAAATGTATGAAGAGCACCTAAAGAGAATGAATCCTAACAGTCCATCAATCACATATGACATTAGTCAGCTGTTTGATTTCATCGATGACCTGGCAGACCTCAGCTGCTTGGTGTAAGTAGGATTTCTGAGCACTTCTACCAACTGTTTGAAAATCAGAAGTCTGCATCAACAAAATACAATTTTTAACTTACTGTTAGAGCATTCTGCATCAGTTCTATGGATTAACGTCAATAATCTTGGCTGCGCTTAAAGCAGGATGTAGGAATTTTATAGGAAAAAGAAAGATTGACATACATGCTGTTCAACTATCTGCTTTATAAGCTGACAAGAATGCAATTTTTAATTTACCACATATTGATCTAGTTACCATTCCTGTCACTGGCACTAACCTGGTGCTGGTGATGAGTCTCATTTAAAGCTAAATTACTTCTCAGGTCTAATCCAAATTTATATCAAACAAATTGAATTAAAACTCTGATTAGTAATCATTTCTATGACAGCTTTAGATGTGCTTTAGAAGATCTCATTTTACATCCACAGTGTTTGTAGTGCAAATGGAACAATGTAATGTTATATAAATTGTATTATTAAAACAAACTTTTTGTATTTTGTTGTATTTTAGAGTAGGTTGGAATTGTGACATTAAGTGTAGCTGTTTTTGTCTGCTGTCTGGTCACTACTGTTTAGGGAGAGTGTTACATCATGTCTCTCCTTACATTGCCTAGGCTTTGTGATGGATTGAGTGAATCCTCTGGATCAGATTTTCACTATGTACAGTTGAGATCAAAAGTTTACATCCCCCTTTCAGAATCTGCAAAATGTTAATTATTTTACCAAAATAAGAGGGATCATACAACCTGACCTGAATAAGATATTTCACATAAAAGATGTTTACATATAGTCCACAAGAGAAAATAATAGTTGAATTTATAAAAATGACCCCATTCAAAAATTACATCCCCTTGATTCTTAATACTGTGGTGTTACCTGAATGATCCACAGCTGTGTTTTTTGTTTACTGATAGTTGTTCAAGAGTCCCTTGTTTGTCCTGAACTGCCTGCTGTTCTTCAGAAAAATCCTTCAGGTCCCACAAATTCTTTGGTTTTCCAGCATTTCTGTGTATTTGAACCCTTTCCAGCAATGACTATGATTTTGAGATCCATCTTTTCACACTTGAGGACAACTGAGGGACTCATATGCAACTATTACAGAAGGTTCAAACGCTCACTGATGCTCCAGAAGGAAAAACCATGCATTAAGAGCCGGGGGGTGAAAACTTTTGAACAGAATGGAGTACAATTTTGTGTACATTTTTCTTATTTTGCCTAAATATCGTATTTTTTCATTTAGTACTGCCCTTCAGAGGCTACAGAAGATAGTTACATGTTTCCCAGAAGACAAAATAAGTTAAATTTACCCTGATGTTCAAATTCAAAAAGTTTTCACCCCCCGGCTCTTAATGCATGGTTTTTCCTTCTGGAGCATCAGTGAGCATTTGGGGACAAGGGACTCATGAACAACTATCACTAAACAAAAAAACACAGCTGTGGATCATTCAGGTAACAACACAGTATTAAGAATCAAGGGGATGTAAACTTTTGAACGGGGTCATTTTTTATAGATGCAGCTATTATTTTCTCTTTTATGTGAAATATCTTATTTTGGTCAGCACTAAATAAACAATAACATGCATTTTGTATGATCTCTCTTATTTTGTAAAATAATTAACATTTTGCAGATTCTGAAAGGGGGATGTAAACTTTTGACATCAACTGTATTTGCTGAACTTCAGCCACGCATGAACAGCTACTCATCTTTGATTTTCAAACTATGCAAACACCATCATTTGTTAGAAAAACTATTCTTTTGGAGAAAATGCTACTGCATACCCTGCACACAAAAAATGAATTTGTTGTGCAGAAATGTCACTGCAAAATAGATTGCTCACAATCACTTTGTTTCTGCCTTTCGTCCCTTAGGTACAGAGCTGACACACAGACGTATCAACCCAACAACAAAGACTGGATCAAAGAGAAAATTTATGTATTGCTGCGGCGCCAAGCTCAGCAGGCTGGGAAATAAAATGCCCCAAATGTGCTGATCAGAGAGCTTTCACTTTTCGGGAAATTGGCAGGAAAGTTGGTCACTTTAAAGGGGAAACAATGTCTATGGACGTAAGGGATGATGGCCAGATAATTAGATAAATAATTCTCAATTCCAGTCCTGGGTGACCACTATGAGTTCATTAAGGCCAAGAAAATTACTACTGGAGTTAACACCAGCCCCAAACTAACACAGTTATTTTAATATGCAGATGAAGCTAAAGACTGTTACTAGCTGAACCAGGCAGAGTAAAGTGTTTGGACTAAGCTCTACAGGCCAGTAGATGTATAGACTGAACTGTGCAGTAAGACTGTACATAAGACTGGAATTGAGAACCAGTTGTCTACATGAAAATGTGATTTGGAGCTACTTTTATTTTTATGTGTACTGTTTTATTTTAAATCCCTTTTCCTGCTTCCCTTAGGTTGACATTTTATAAGGAAATGTCAGATTTTCCTCCTCCATAATAAAGTGGTTTTGTTTAAATTGTGTTTGAGTAATTTATATGTATAGATATAACCAGCTGATTGTTACAGTATAATCTTGTTTATCCTTATTGACTAGAGTTCGCACCCATCCGATACCCAGGATCAGATGTGCATGTAAGGCTTTAGTATCAGTATTGTTATTGGAAAAGAAAATGTGGCTTCATGCCATCTATCAAATTGATCTATCTCTCTCTCTCTCTATATATCTATGTATGTGTGTGTATATATATATATATATATATATATATATATGTATATACAGTACTTTGCAAAAGTCTTAGACTGTAAAGGAAAGATGCCTTCAAAAAATGAAATTAAATGTTTCTACGTTAAAAAAAAACTATTGAGAGCAGTAAACAATAATAAATGAAACAAAGTCAATATTTGGTGTAAAAATTAGTAGTCTCAGGTACATTGTTTTACTGAGCATCTTGCAGAAGCAGCCACAGTTCTTCTGGAGACATTGACTCTGGCACTTGCTTCTTATTTTTGCAGCAAAACTCAGCAGCCTTCATTATGTTTTGTGTCTGAAAAGTGGCCTCTTATATAATTATGCTGCTTTCTTCACTGATATACAAACATTTTTCTGTAACTTTTAATTTTGTGCTGGAAAACTAATTTTTCAGTTTTTGTACTGAAAAAAAAATAGAGTGTGTAAGACTTTTGCACAGTACTGTATGTAGATGTATTCTACTAAGCCATTTAACATTAGCAATTATGCCTATCAAATATGCAAATATGTGGATGAATCCAGATCTATATTATATTTCAATACATTATTTTTACAGTTACAATTACAATCTCTTCTCTGTTTTGATCATGTATTTATTTCTGCTTTAAGCAAAGCTGTGGTGATGTGGAATGATGAACGTGTGCGTGTATATGTATGTATGTATATATATAAATGAATAAATATATATATATATATATATATATATATATATATATATATATATATATACGTACGTACATACAGTATATTATAGTAATATAAGATGCTCCTTTATCTGTGCAGGCGCCGCGCGTGCACGCTGTGTTCTATGTGCATATGTGCCTGTGCGCTCGTGCCTTGCTCGCGCAGTGTCACTGCATTTTACACAGGCGGTATTTTTGAAGAGTTTGTGCTTTTTTTTCTTCCTCTTTCTCTTGGGCCCGCTGTTCTGAGCCGATGAAGATACACCAATCGGTCTCTTCTCTGTGGTTTTTTTTCTACCTTTGTGTTCAGATCGCCTCACACTCGTGTTTCTCACCCAGCCCAGTCTCCCCCATCTCCCCCCCTCACACTCCTCCCTCAGCCTCAGCATCTCAAAAGGCTACTGAGTGAGAATCGATGGCGCAGAGGCCCGCCTGACAGGACAATAAAAACCCACAAAGAAGCGGTGAGTTTTTTTTTTCTCCTTCGCCTTTCAAGTTATATCACGAAATGACAGGCAGCTCGGCGTGCAGGCGTAAAAAACCCAGCGCGTGTTATTCCAGCTGCCTTTTTGTTGCTGCGAGGCAGCAGCCAGCCTCCCTGATACCCTTCTCAACAAACATCAGCGGCATCCCCTCATTAAGCTCACGCGCGCTCTGGCTCCATTTTAACCTATATTTGCGACTCGAATACATTAAGGCGCAGCATTTTACGAAGATGTGATTTTTGGTCAAAAAATGAGAGCAGGTCACTTTTAATAGAGATGTGATGGTTCTAAGCGTGTCATGACAGCGGATTGCAGGAGTGAGCGCTCATTGTGCGCTGCGCCACGCCGTAACGAGGCTCAGATGCGGATTGCGGTGCGTAAATAAAAATGCGATGTAGTGCTGTTTGGAGGAGGTCTGCCTGTTTGAAAGGACCTCCCCTGCAAAATTAAGCGACGACGCGCAGCAGCCTGCGTTGGATGAACTGCTCGTTTTAATTGAAGGCGATCGTCCTGTACTGGCGTGATCCCGTTCCGCCAAAGCAGATGCCCACACTGTTTACATACCACCCTGGAGGCAGGATGTCATTATTAGCCTACTGTGAATGTAGAATGCATTCTCCAGGTCCCCTCACATATTATATCAAGCCTAGGTTACATTACATTATTAGGCTATAATTGGTTTTATTTCCTCAGCCAGCCATAAAAGGCCAACCACATCTTAAGGTGGTTGATATTAAAAAAAAAAAAAAAAAAAGGTGTGGATATCATCCGTACAGTGTAATTCCAAACACAGTGTCTCACGTGTAATTGTGTAGTAGATTAATAGAGCCTTTGTGCATATCCTCCTGATCTTATCTTTTAATGAAATTAATGATCTGATGCCAGTTGTTCAATGTCTTTAAGTGCAGAAGACAGTTATGTACCTGTTATGGGAGTTAAACCCAGGGTGCCTGGCCTCCCGGGCCTTGTTTCAGTCCCTGATGTGTGGCCTTTGAGACGTCCACCATCCCTTGATCCCCCTGCTCTTAATGGAGCCCCCATCTTCTGAGGTGAGAGTGCGCTGCTGCTTAAGCTCTTAAGTTGTAGTAGAACGTCAAAAGAAATGATGACGCCCCTCATATGAGCAATAAAATGAGTGTCTCTAAGATTCTACAAGACCAGCCCCTTCTCTACTTATGGAAGTTTTAAATGATCTTGATAATTAAAAATCTTCATGGTATGAGACTGGGCACTGAGGAGATACTTTTAAGGCAAATTTAAATGTAAAACTCTTTTTTTTTTTTTTTTTTTTTTTTCCATCATTTACATCAAAACATATTATTAGCCTGAAATACCAACTAACCTCCAAGTTAGCTAGTTACTGTTGAGGCCAACAGTTTACATACACCTAGGCTACAGATATTCAGTTTTTCAAGACTCAACACATTTCATGTTACCATACATTTCTTTCAGCAAGGCAATTAGGGCAATGATTTTTACATCAAAGATAATTTAAAAATGGATTAGAGACAGACATATCTCAGCTTTAATTCACTACATCAGAATTACAGTGGGTCACAATTTACGTACAACAATTTGACGGTCTCATTAAACAGTCTGGAAGATTCCGGAAATTAATGTAATGGCTTTTAGAAGCTTCTGATTGGCCAATTGTCATAATTGAGATAATTGAAAGTGCATCTGCGGCTATAAAAGGGCCTACCTAACAGTGCCTCTTTGCCTTGATACCATGGGAAAATCCAAGCAACTCAGCTAAAAAAAATGTGGACCTCCACAAGTATGGTTCCTCCTTGAGGCAATTTCCAAACAACTGAAGGTACCACAAGCATATGTACAAACAATTGTATGCAAATCAAAAAACCTTGGGACCACACAGACACTGCATCATTCAGGCATAAGGTACATATTAACTCCTAGTTAATTTGAATGAACTTTAGTCCAAAAGGTATAACTGAACCCCAAGACAGCAACAAAGGAACTAGTGAAGGATTTGGGGGCATCAGGTAACAAATTATGTACATCAACCATTAAGAGAGCCCTATATCATCATGGCCCAAAAGGTTGTCATGCAAGAATGAAGTCTCTATTTTAAGAAAACAGCCAGAGTGAAGTTTGCAGGTGATCACCAGCCTATTGGAGGAGTGTTCTCTGGTCAGATAAAACAAAAATTGAATTGTTTGGCCATAATGATCAGCACTATGTGTTGAGAAAAAGGGTGAGGCTTTTAATCTGAAGAACACCATCCAAACTGTGAAGCATGGGGGTGGCAGCATCATGATGTGGGGGTGATAAGGGACTGGTGCACTTCAGAAAATAGATGGCATCATTAGGATTATCTAGAAACACTGAACCAAAGCCTCAAGACATCAGCCAGAAAGTTAAAACTTGGTCCCAACTGGGTCTTCCAGCAGGACTATTATTGAATTTTTAAAAAATCATGTCCGAGCATGGAGGCCCACACACCTAACTGAATTGGACCAGTTCTGTCAGAAGGAATGAACAAAATGTCCGGGAGAATGTTGTAAGAAGCTTGTGGAAGGCTATCCCAAACATTTGATTCAAGTTCAAGCAGTTAAAAGGCAATGCTACCAAATGCTAATTTTCACCCGCTGTAAATAAAAGTTGAAATAGATCTGTCTTTTGTTTTGGAAATAAAGTAGATACCCTAATTGACTTAACTCAGGAATTGTATGGTAACATGAAATGTGTGTAGTTGTGAAAAATTGAGTTTGAATGTCTTTAACTCAGGTGTATCTAAACCTTTGGCCAACAGCTGTAGCTAGCTGGCTGTAAACGTTAATATCCTAACAAAGATGTGCAGTGATTATTGCTTATGCTGGGACATATAAACCAGGTGAACAATGGAATATTGGTTTCACGTAACTGGACTTAAATTTAGATATTCCTCCAAATGTATTCTACATCACAGAATTTGTCACATTATGATGTTTCTAACAGTTTTTTTTATGCTACTCACTTGTCTCTTTCACATGGCTCAGTTGAAATGGAGGATGAAGATGGCACATGTTTACTTGATGTGTTGTGGTAAGTTCTACCAGACTGTCCTTGCTCAGAGATTATTATAATTGTTTCAAGCTTCGACCAGCTTAGACCTTAGACTAGCTTCAGATCTGGTCACAAAGTAAATGCAAAGCATTAGTCTAATGATATATGATTTAGAAAAAGAAGTCATTTGCTCTTTGTCTTGAATGATTCATGGATCTGTTTCTGTGTTACTAGTGACCCACAAGCCCTGAATGACTTCCTTCATGGAACAAAAGAGGTTCACTATATCTTATTCTATATCCTCATGCAACAAAAATTGTAACTTAAGTATACATTAAATAAGTAGTGCCATTCTATGTGTTACACCATTTAGATTCAAATCATTACTTGTGAAAAGCATGAACATAATTCACTAGACTATTAAACATTAATTAAACAGTATTGAATGAATCACACATAATAGTAACAATCAACAATTCTAATCTATGTTTGTAAACTGCCTGTGTTTGTATATGGGAAAGAAATTTGGGAGGCTCATGAAAGCCCTCCCTACAATTAGTCATCCTCTCCCCTATCTGTTCAAGCAGCTGCTAAGTGGAGACCTGCTCATTAATTCTTCCTCTGGGGAGCCGTCCCTGTTCACAGACACACCGGTAAGTCTGGGCCTCTGTCCCCATTGACGAAATAGTAGCTGGAGAAGATTTTACCTCCACTTTAGATCACCGTCACCTGCATATCTCCCTATTTCTTCTAAGTTCACCAGCTGTTAATTTGGTCACTACTGTTAATGACAGTGTTCTGATGGTTTCGAGGGTTTCAGTTTTCTCTCTGATAACATCTGATATCCACATTTCTCAACTCACTAATTGTTCTTTCTTTTTTTGTGTCTAGAGCCCTGTTTCTTTGTTGGCAGACGATTCTGGCTCTCATGACACACCTATATCTGGCTGTGTGGATCTCTCCTTCCTGGATGAGGCCTTACTGGCCTCACCAGCAGGAGGAGAGGATTCTGAAGAGGTATGCGATCCTCCACAAGTTGAGGCAGAAGTGCCACAGCAACAGGAAGTGGAGGAGGAGACATGTGACATCCTACAGCAGAGTCTCCAGGAGGCTGACATCACTGAGCACACACTGGCTTTAGAGGCAGGTCTTGCCCAGTCTAGTGAAGCACTCTCTCTCTATCCATCTGGTATACCCCCACCTTCACCTCCATATATGTCTAAACCACTGAGCATCTCTGGGGTCACAACATTGCCCAGGGACACACAAGTTGCAGTGGAGCCTCCTCAACCATCCCTGTTAGCTGTGGGACCAGGTTGCCCTTCACTCAAGCCTGTACCACCCCAATTAATGGGGCTGCTACCTGGGAACGTATTCCCTGCACCTCCCACTTCTGAAACGTCCTTCTGCCTGAGTCGTGCACAGGGTTCCAACATGATCATCCACAAAACCCTACCAGGCCTTACATTGAGCCCTGCTGTTAGGACAACAGCACCTCCAGAGATTATATTGCAAAGGACCCCTCTGCCCATCCAGCCCAAGCTGCCAGTCAACATCCAGCCTAGATTGGTGCAGATAAGCCCAAAACCCTCAGAGCAGAAAACATCTCCAGGACTTGCTTTTATTCCACCAGCTGCATCACAAAATATCCTGTTGTCCTCTCCTGTGGGCCCCAGGCAGCCTCTGCCAACACAGTCTACAACCACACTTAACAAGCCTGTGAGTCTGCAGCTAGTCAATCAGGGAGGCTCAATTGTCATTCAGCCCCAGAGTCTCTTTCAGGGCCAAAGCCACTTTATATTGCCTAGTCAAGGCTCTGTAAACCAGTCTGCAAGTGTCTCTAGGCCACTGCTCAGCACGACAAACAATCAAATGCCAAGCGCAGCCCCTCTGGCAGGACAGCTTGTTGATGGCTCACAGATTGTAACAGTACGCCCCAGGCAACTGAATTTTAGCCCTGTTTTTACCACTCCGACTGGACAGCTCACACTCAGACAGGGAGCTCTCCTGTCCGGACCCCTGCAGCTTCAGTCAGCGCCTCCTACCGTCTTCCAGATGCCGGCGCAGCTAGCAGGGGCCTACTCTGCTCATGCACAGGGCCAGCATGGTGGTGTTGTCCACACACCTGCCTTAGGGAAGCAGATCACCTTGATCAACACTCCTGGTGTGCTTGCCCCTGATATGACCTCCATATCAATAGTGAATGGGCCATCTGTGGTGCAAAGCTTGCCCTTTGTGTCCCAGGCACAGAGACCGATGGCAGGGGGCCCTGAGGAGCAGCTAAGTCTTCCACAGACCCCAGTGCTTCTATTGCCTGAGAAAACCGCAGCAGATAAAAATTCAACAAATGAACAACTACAGAGTATCTTACAAGTAAGTTCCCTATTGTTTCTCTTCCTTTTAGAAGATTTTTGGTTGTGGTTCATCCAGTAGCTCATAAAATACCAAGTCTGAGTATGACTGTATAATATTTACCTGTTCTTTGTTTACCTGTTCTAGCAAGGCACACTGTCTCCTCCAGCTTCAGTGCAAGCTGCTGTAGCCAAAATGCACACACAGCCTTCCCCAGTCATTACTCTTTTGCAGGCACCACCAGAGAGCACCAATTCCCCTGAGCCTGTCGCATTATTATCCAAACACCTAATTACGCACCCAGAGAAGCAGCAGGCTGTTGAAGGAGGCCATACACCACCAAATCAAGCATTCATACACCATCCCTTACAGGTAAATTATGCTGTTAGGTTACTGGGGATTTAATATGGTTATATTTAGTCATACTTTGGATAAAATTGGTATAAATATTTTCAATGCATGTCCTCACAGGAAGCACTTAATCCTTCAGCCTCTGCTGAGTCCTTGGACAGCCACATCTCTCCTGCAGCTAGTGAGACAGAGTCTTCACCCATGGTACTGGCTGTGTGTGCCTCATCTGAGGTTCTCTCTGTGCTGTCCGAGTGTGGAGGAATCCCCACTCCAGTGCATTCTGGGTCAGAGCATGGTGACATGTTAATCTCACCGCCCATAACCCAGTGTTCTGGAAGTACTCCCTCGACCATGTTTCCTACACCCCCACTTTCAGACAGACAACCCTCCTCAGCATTTGTGGTTCTCAGTGCCAAAATGCAGGGGCAAGAGGAATCCATGCTGTGCGTGAGTCCATCTTCAACTCCAGAAAAGATTTGTGCTTCTGAGCAACAGCATTTACCCATCCCTGTACCTACTAGCCTCAATGGAGTCCTGGAGTCTGGCCTTAATGAAGCCCAGCAGCACATGCAACAAAACAGTAAGTGTGACTGATTTGTACAGCAAAACTCTCATGTACAACTGCAGCTAGCAAGATACATCATTATAACAGCTTCTCTTTTGGTTCACGTCAGAACTCAGAGTTCCTGGTGTAGTGGATGATGAAGAAATAGTGTCGCTGGTCCTGCAGGAGAGTTTTGAGGGCTTGTCATCCCAGGACACCCAGGGCTATGCTGCACTTCAGGTGAAACCACATGATGTTCATATGGCTTGTTAATTACTGGGGAGATATCTGAGAAATTAAAATGATAGTGGACAGTGCATGATGTACTATTTGTAAATGTATTTAAAAATAATGAATTATGAAGCAGTCCAAGTGATTCATACACATCCTGCTGCTTTAGGTGCCCTGTGTCAGTGTGAAGGCAAGAGAAAGGCTCACTCCAGCAATGCGGCAGCAGAGGTCAACAGATGTTCTTAGTATCCTTAGTATTGAGAATATAATTTAATGAAAACTTCTTGCATTTTATATCAGAATTTGTTTTACCACATGAAAACTATTCATTAAATCAAAGTTGCAGAGCAATCAGTTCTAACTTGGTTAATATATATCACTCGCATATGCATGTGTGTGCAATTGACAGGTTCAAGCAGCAGCTTTGTTCAGACTATGACGCTGTTCTTAATCCAAATACTTGCTCTCGGTTCACTTCGCTAGAGGATGCTGTGAGACACCTGTTGCCCTACCATACCTGCTCCAGAGCTTTACCCAGTCAAGCTGATCTGCTAACAGGTTAGGTTGAAGCCAAGCATGCAATCATAAACCTCTAAACCTGCAACTAGAGTTTATAATTGCTTAACCTGACTCAACTGGGTTGTGCAAGAATCCAGTTTGTTGCCATTTTGTCTACATAGCAGGCAAAGTATACTAAAGTGGTTTGGAAATGAATATCACATGCCACTTTCTTATCCGTTTGTGTGTAGTGGATAAGCAGTTTGAGAATGTATCAGGGCTGCTGCTGAAATGTACTACAGACATGCTAAACAAATACAGGCAGCTCTTACTGGCAGAGTCTCAGGTGAGTCAGAGCATCCCACACTTAACATTTCTTGATGAATGGTGCCTACCTTCCATGTCTGGAATTTTTTTGGCATGTTAATTAATTTTAAGGATATACTGCACCAGCAAAAACTCAAATCATATTGTTCATATATTGTTCATAGCCATGCAAAACTGTGGATCTGGCTGCAGTAAGTTTAGGACTAGTAAAAACACACAGAGTTAGTCCTATACTTCCAGCAAAGAGATCCACAGCTTTGCATATACACTATATAGCCAAAAAATATCTGGACACCTGACCATCAGACCCATATGTGGACCTTCCTCAAACTGTTGCCACAAGGTTAAAAGCACACAATCTAGAATGTCTTTGTATGCTGTAGCTTTAAGATTTCCCTTCACTGGAATTAAGGGGCCCAAACTTGTTCCAGCATGACAATGCCAATGTGCACAAAGCAAGCCCCATAAAGACATGGTCTGCCAAGGTTGGTGTAGAAGAACTCAATTAACCTGGACAGACCCCTGACCTCAACTCCACTGAACTCCTTTGGGATGAACTGGAATGCAGACTCTGCGCCAAGCCTTCTCACCCACCATCATTGCCTGATTTCACCACAGCACAGGGTGGACCAACTTTGGAATGGGATATTCAACAAGCACATATGCATATGATGGTCAGGTGTCCACATAATGTTGGCCATACAGTGTGTGTGTGCATTCATATATATAATGTCAGATCCATAAATATCTGGACATTGACAAAGTCAAAGTTATTGTTATTATAGCTGTCTGTTGTATACTGGACTTGAAATTATATAATTTGAGGGTATTTACAGGTATTTATGGGTGAACAGTGTAGGAATTACAGCACTTGTTATATGTGCCAAGACTTTTTTTTTTTAAGGCAAAGAAGTTCTGCAATGGCTAAGTCAATCACATTCAATCCATCTGAGCATGTATTTCACGTGCTGAAGGCAAAACACCCTAAGAACAAGCAGGAACTGATGACAGCTGCATTAAAGAGACCTGACTGTAGACCTGACTGTGTATAGGAAAAGAAGGGCTATATGTACTTTGGGAAATGATTGGGGACAGAAATAAGTAATTAAGGCATTTTTTTTTGTAAATCAGTATAACAGCTCTTGTCATTAATCTGTTCAGCAAGAAAGTCCTTCAGCAGAGATGGTGATGCTAGAACGGTTGTTCCTGCAGTCTGAGCGACTCTTACTCGGGGAGGAGAGACGCAGAGCAAGAGGTGATCCAGGTGAGTTCTTTTACTTTTTTGAGGAGCGCGGGTTTGAGAATTCGAATGTGCTGTGATAAATACTTTTAAAGGAATACGAGTTAAAGTATCTAAGTATGAATTAAATTTCAATACATAATACCTTCTGCAGCACTAGAGGTGCTCTTTACCAGCTTTAAGTGAAGCAATATCATCACATGAATCTTTCATATAATACAATCATGACCGGATTCATGGAAAGTTACTGAATAAATCTTGACAGTTGTCTTGACAAGGCAAACTGGAGTTTGGTGAACGTAACCATGTGTGCATGTGTGACTCATTTAACAGAGTCCTTCCTGATGTCTTTGCGTAAAGCATCATGGCACCGTGGCATGCTGCCTTCGCACCACTCTGACGCCTCAGCAAGTCCCCCATCACCCCCTGCATGGGCTCTACACTCAGACAGACCGCCAGGTCTTAAAACATATTGCTCCAGGAGCAGGGGGGCGCTGCGCCTTACCATCAAGCATGAGTCAGGATCACGCAAAGTCATCCATAACTCTGCCTGTGATGACACACACGCCCCGACTGGACATAAACGCACCTTAGATGGGCAGCTAACTAACAGAGGAGGGAATGAACAGGAGCGGCAGGAAAAATTGCTCAGTCCTACAGAGACGTGCTCAGAGCAGAAACAAGCAGTGGCTGGCGTGGACATGAACAGGACAGCCTGTAATTCTATCACAAAGTCAGAGCACAAATCTGAACGTGCAGAGGGATCATTTCCAGATGTGCACCCCCCAGAGCTTAAGAGAAGCAAGCTGGATGTTACAGATGGGTTGGGGGATGAAGGTGGTCTGAGTGAGCACCTCCAGAGTGCTATAGACAGCATCCTGGAGCTTCAGCGGCTTCAGGGACCAGCAGCTTGTCTCAAACCCAAACTGCAGCCCTGCACACTGGAGCAGAGCATTAGCTGTGTGCTGGAGGGAGAAATGTAATACACAGAACAAGAATTTGCGAGACAAAAAACAAGTGCCGCTTCCATCCTACAGCTGAGTATAACTTTAACACTGTCTGACATCCACAACAGACGCTAAATTCTTAATTTGTTCATTCCCACTCTAAGAGGGGCTCCATATTGGCATAAAAAAAGGACCTGATGTAAAGCTGATTAATTATATAAATGAGTAGACTGGGAGACCTGATGTGAATAAATTGAGTGGAGCACCTGTTTTTTTCTAAGATGCACCACAGTAATTTTTTAATGTTGGATTTAGTGTTAAGTAAGGAAGCTTCCAATGTGCTTGATTTGTGCCAACATTGACAATGTTGTCAGTTGCATTTGCCGAGTGCCTGTGTGTATTGTTGTCTTTTCTGAATGTATGTCTGTGTGTTTGTGTGATAAGTATGATAATTCATGTGTGAAGGGGAAGAGTTTGCTTGGTTATATAGATATACTACAGTTTAAGAAAGTTTGTACACTATAAGTGTATAGTATATGGATACTGATGTCCGTTTCAGCTTCTTTATCCCCAAAGAACACACACTTCATTCTGAAAATCACCAGCAAAACCTATTACTGCATTCAAGAGATTCTTTTCTTAAAAACAAATTGTCTCCACTTCATATTTGCATCAGTGATTACTGAAAGTAAGATGCTCTACTCCAGTTACAAATTAGCAGGTGTTATTTTTGTCTGCAGTAAACTGTGATGCATCTTACTGTTTATCAAGGAGACAAAAATGCTCTAAGAGATATTCTAAAATACAAGCAATAATGAGCAGTTGGTCTTGAATACGTGGTTGTGCCTCAGTCCAACTTCTAGTCGCTTTTGCTTTCTGTATCGTGATTCCCAGCCGTTCATTGCCTGTATTCTGGCATTAGAAAAATATTATGTTAAAAATAACGACAGCAATATCAATGGATCATTGGGTAATCGATGCGAATTAGATTTATCAGGATACAAAAAAGGTATTTTATTTCATGTTTTAAAATTAGCCCTCATCCATAAATCACTTAAAGAGTTAATGCTGCATCCAGAAATACAAATATAATGTTTATTGTGTTTGACATTTCTTGACAATCTTAAAATTTCTGTTAGTGCTGTATGTCACACAAAGTAAAACATTTTAAGATGAAGCAGTAGGTCCTTGTAAGCAAAGAGTCAGGATATATGGAATATATGGATGTGGAACTATGGATGCTATTGTATTTAACACTAACTACTAGGGCTTGAACCAGATAGAGGTATAATTAATGATTGACTGTGTCATTAAGTTAAATATCCACATCTCCATAGCCTTTAATAACTATGTTTGACACAGTCTCACTTTTCAATGGTTTAGACATACTCCCCAACATGCTATGCACTGGTAAATGTTTCAGAGTCACAAAAACCAAGGTGACAGTATAATGCACTTAACCCTACGAACTGTGACAAGCCCTAAATGTGACAAGGTGCCATTTTTCGATGGATGATGTCATTCTTCTCCTGTCATTCTCCTCTTTCAGTTTATTAAATACTGTGAATATGGTAGCATGTGTTGGACACCGCTTCAGACTACGACACATTTTACTGACAGATTGTTCTGATGCCAAAATCAAAGAGGCCTTAATTCTGCAGTACCAGATTGTAAAAAAAAAAAAAAGAAAAAGAAAAAAAAGGTAATTAAATGTTAAATCCCACCTAATGACTCTTTTGACCCACTGTCATGTTAGTCATTCATTTGAAACATATAAAGAGAAAATCTTTTGTATACATTTTTACAAACTATTTATTTAACTGTGATTTTGTAAATAATAAAAAGTAAAATTGTGAATGGAATGCTTGTGTAACGCGTGTTTTTAAACAGTGTAGGATATGAGCAGGGCTCATTCCTTACAACATTTTTCACCAGCACCTCACAGAGACATCTTAACATTAAATATATATTTTAATAACAATTTAAGGAAACATAACAGCTTTTATGAGGTTACATCTGGACAAATGTAAATAAAAGAAAAAAGCTGTAGTTTCTTTAATTAAATTCTGCATGCTCAAATGTGGAAATCTCATTTGCAAAGACCATTATAATTATAATTACTCATTATTGCTAATGGAGCTGTCTCTCAGGTTGTTAAAGGGTGAACTTTAGATGCCACTCAATGTTACTGTCATGAGCTATACACCAAATCAAGGCAGTCAGGGGGAAAAGGTGCACTAAACGTACACATTGAGGTGTCCTGACTGATGTTTGGAAATTTGGAAAACGTACAGAAACAAGGTGTCCACATCCTCCCCAAACATATGCTAAATAAATAAATGTTCATGTCTCAGAGGCTAAAAAGTTCTAACAAACGGAAATGAGTTAATCATTTTAAGGTGTAAAGTTTACAGTCATGTCAAGTCCATCATAAAAGACCAACATACGCTGAAGAGCATAATCGCAATTATAGAAATATGAGGAGTGAAAACACGTAAAAAATAAATACTGTCAACAGCCCCATATTGCAAAACCCTAGATTTACCACACAATTATACAAAATATTTAATAGGACCTCAAACCTGCAACAATTTTAACCTATACATATATATATTTTATATTTTTTTTTTATTTTAAGAAATCAAGAGCAGGTTTGGGCTGTTAAAAATATACAAGTTTCATTTTATGGAAAGCTGAGAACTGTTCTCCCACTTTATGTCGTACATACAATGTGTTTCATCATTTTAGTTCCTGCACCTTTTTTACTCTCATCATCCCTTTTAACTCATCACAGTGAGCCCACAATCAAGAGCCTGTGGTTGGTCTCTCCCAGTTCATCTACAGTCTTAGAACACGTGTTAGGCTCACTTCATATAGGAGTCAATATCAGATCAGGACAAGTTCATCTCTTAGAAATACACTGACACACCAACACGGGTTCGGGATTAAGCCGTCTGGGTCTTGCTCAAACTGCCTCTGCCTACCTCTGTGGAATGTGTGCTCAGGTCAGATTAATGAGCAGGTTCTCTCCATACTTGCGCAGGTATTTCTCATGGTTATGGTCGACAGACCACAGTGGAGGTAGGAATTTGGGCTGCATGCAGGACAGGAAGTGCTGACGCCAGCGTCGCTCCAACTCAATCAGACCGCGCAGTCCTCGCTCAGCGTATGCCTGTACCACCTTCAGCCCATGTGGCACGTAGCTCTCATTAAAGATCCTACACACACACACACACACACACACACACACACACACACACACACACACACACACACACACACACACACAGGTGACGTGTTAATCTTCTGAAAGGTATAACATTTGATGTTATACCTGAAATTCATTTCAGATGCTAATGAATTTTCCACAAGTCTTAAAAAACCCACACTTATTTTATAAATGTCCAGCCTTAAAAAGCTATTTATATTTAATTGGCGACACATCAAAGATTAAAGGACTTCAATTCATTTGCACTCTAACCAAAGCCAAAAATCAGTGAACTACTGTGAAACCTCTACATGGTTTGATTTTATTTATATCCAAGTGTAGGTGGAAAATCTATTGAGTGCCCTTGCATAGGAGTTGATAACTGTTCTGTAATGTGCCTAAAAACCATTACACTGAAGCATAAATGAAAACATAGCGTTAAATACAACACATCTGAGCAACACAAAGGCACCAAGCTTCGTGTGTTGTGACTAATCAACAATATCATATGATGGTCAGAGGAGGAAATGGTTCTGACCACTGGTCAAATAAAATAATATATATCTGATTTTAAACAAACACTTGCAGTCACAGAACCTAAGGTAAGCTTAGACTCTCTCAAATATATATTATATTACATTACATTTTATAAAATACTCTGCTCCCCTCACATACAGTCAGGTCCATGAATATTTGGGCACTGACAAAGTTATTGTTATTTTAACTGTCTACTACAGTTAAACTATGTTGTAGTTGTAATTATATAATGCAGACTTTCAGATTTAATTTGAGAGTATTTACATCCAATTCATTTTTTTTTTTTTTTTTTTTTTTTTTTTTTAAAAAGACCAAATGTAATTTGACAGTTAGCTGCTCAGCTGTGCCATGGCCAGGTGTGTTACTCCCTCATTATTTCACTTATCAAAAGAAGTCTTCACCACAATAAATACAGATGATTTACCGCAAGATGTAAACATTGGTTTGCCTCAAAAACAGCAAGACCAGATTAGAGTTTGCAAAAAAAAAAAAAAAAAATCATCTAATAAAGCTTGTACAGTTCTGGAACAATATCCTATGGACAGGAAAGACAAAGATAAACTTGACCCAGAATGATGGAAAGAGAGAAATATGGAGAAGGGAAGAAACTGCTCATGATCTGAAGCATACCACCTCATCCTATGGAGTGGGCATGTATGGCTGCCAGAGGAACTGGTTCCCTTGTATTTGTCAACGATGTGACTACTGACAAAAGCAGCAGGATGAATTCTGAAGTTTATAGAGCTATATTATTCACTCAGATTCAGCCAAATGCTTCAAAACCCATTAGACCTGCAGATGGATAATGACCCAAAGCATACTTCGAAAGCAACCAAAGACTTTAAAGCAAAGAAGTGGAATGTTCTGCAATGGCCAAGTCACCTGACGTGAATCCAACAGAGCATGCATTTCATCTGCTGAAGGTAAACCTGAAGGCAAAATTCCCAAGAACCAGCACGAACTGAAGACAGCTGCAGTTAAGGCCTGGCAGAGCTTCACCTGGAAACAAACCCAGCGTCTGGTGATGTCTATGGGTTCCAGATTTCAGGAAGTCATTGACTGCAAAGGACTTGCAACCAAGTATTAAAAATGACAATTTAATTTATGATTATGTTAGTTTGCCCAATTACCTTTGGTCTCTTAAAAAGGAGGGGACCACATATAAAAAAAAAAGTGATGTAATTCCTACACCATTCAACCAGTTTGATGTTCATACCCTCAAATTAAAACTGAAAGTCTGCACTTTGATTCCTTATTTAATTTCAACTCCATTACACTGTTTAGACTGCTGAAATAACAAATACTTTGTCAGTGTCCAAGTATTTATGGACCTGACTGTACTTTGCAAACGTCCATGAGTAGATTGCTGATGTGGCATGGCTCCCTCACCTAGTCTCCAGGTTGGCAGCTGTGTTCAGCATTCCCTCTGTGACTTCCCTCTCCTCTCCTTCCTTGCAGAAATAAGCATGAACAACTGACAGGAGCTCTTCTCGTCTGGAAGCGGGCATGCTGTCATTGGCACTGAGAAGGGCACGAGCGGCTGATCGCACACGCCGTCGATCCGAGTCCTCCAGCATCCTTACACCCTCCTCACAGCCCTGTGGGGCAGAGAACTCGTCTGCCAGCTGCTGCTTTAGGAAACCGTCATACACGTTAGACGCTGCGTGACAGGAAGTGCACAGCAGCAGGATGTCATGCGAGTTGTGGTCCTTCATCTCAGCAGGGAAGTGGCGCCTGTACTCATGTGGAACGATGTTCTTTCTAACAGAGAGAGGGCAAGATATCTACTGAGACTGAAAAGAACTGAAATGCTATTGGCACCTTGTGTATATGCATGCTAGAGGTAGGACAGAGTATTGATATTCAGTCAAAAGTATGCATGCACAAAAGCACACATTGCTTCAGTACAAACCTGATGTAGGACTCAGCTTTTCCACACACCACACAGAGATTTTCTTTGGCTGTGAGGTAATAGTCCTTCTGAGAGTCAGGGCGACCCGAGGGCTCAAACAGCAAACGTACGATGAAGGGATCCTCACTGACCAGCTCTGAGGAACAGGACAGGACAGCTCTGAGGAACAGGCCACTCCGAACACCACTGCATGCAACAGTTTTAAAGAAACCCTGAAGAGGTCTTTTAAAATTACAGAGATTTATTGTCATCCTTGTCATATACAAGTGTATATAGTAGAACAACAGCATTCTCCAAAGCCTTGGTGCAAGAAAGTGACAACAGGGAAATCCTAGACAACACGTAGTGCAACATGGGCAACAAAGGACAAGACAATAAATAGACACAGAGAAAGAATCTGCATAACGAGGACAATAAAAATACAACACAAGACATTAAACGCATCATAACTGTTATAACCATTGTAACAATGTGAAACACCCACTGTAGTTTGAAAGCATTAAAATGTTTCTGTGAACAATAAGTTGTTTAATTTATTTGATGTAACTAATGAATATATCGTTTAATGCACTCTAACAACCCAAGGGAAAAAAAAACACCTAGATCTTCACCCTAATTTAAAAGAGAAAGGTCTATGAATATCTATGCACATTCAATTTACAAAATGCCTCCATGACTCTCTGTCTTTCCTAATAGCTTGTCAATGACTTAACGACTGGTAAATCAACTTGTATTTGTCACAGGTAGACACAATTTGCACCAAGGCTATATTATAGACAAAATTATATTGCTTCATACTGTGATTAAGATTAAGGTAGCATTGCCATATATTAAAACAAATCAAATTACACCCACAGAAAACTTATCAGATTTGCCCTCAGAGGACAGTAAATAAAGTGTGCTGTTTGAGAGCTCATTTGCATATTGTAAGATTTTGTGAAATCAATATTTCAAAGACCAATATTGTACTAATCAACAAATGATATATTGTGCAGCCTTAACCTTAGCCTTGCCTTGTCATATAATTTTAATATAAAGATTTTATTCATGAACATTAAACAGGTTAGATAGCTAACAGGTACTCCTGCTGTTTGCTACAGTATGACTGATTCAGTCAATATGTATGTGATGTACCTCCTATTCCTTTGTCAAGGTACCACTTTGCCTTTTTCTTGTCACATGTGCAGAGCGGCTGGCCATCAGGTGCATGAAGGAAGCAGTTATCATACAAGGGGGATTTCCTAAAAGTGGGTAAACAAGTACACAGTGGGGCTTATTTATCAAGCTGGAGACAAATGGATTTATTCATAAATCTTTCAGGGGAGCAAGAAATTTCATACTCATGAAAATCTACACTCACTGAGCACTTTATTAGGAACACTATACTAATACTGGGTAGGGCCTCCCTTTGCTCTCAAAACAGCCTCAGTTCTACATGGCACGGATTCCACGAGATGTTGGAAACATTCCTTTGAGATTCTGGTCCATGTTGAGATGATTGCATTACACAATTCCAGCACTTTCATGCTACAAATCTCCCATTCCACCACATCCCAAAGGTGTTCTATTGGATTCAGATCCGGTGACTGGGAAGGCCACTGAAGAACACTGAACTCATTGTCATGTTCATGAAACCAGTTTGAGACGACTTTTGCTTTGTGACATTGTGCAATATCTTGCTGGAAATAGCCATTAGAAGATGGGTAAGACGGGTTATGTGGCCATGAAGAGATGCATGTTGACCTGGACTGTCGACATAGGGCAGGTTGGGTTCATGGATTCATGCTGTTCAAGACTCCTCGGACCAGGCTACATTTTTGCAGTCTTCAACTGTCCAGTTTTGGTGAGCCTGTGCCCACTGCAGCCTCAGCTTTCAGTTCTTGGCTGACAGAAGTGGAACCCGATGTGGTCTTCTGCTGTTGTAGCCCATCTGCCTCAAGGTTTGATGTGCTGTGCATTCCGAGATGCTTTTCTGCTCACGACAATTGTACAGAGTGGTTACCTGAGTTACTGTAGCCTTTCTGTCAGCTCGAACCAATCTGGTCATTTTCCACTGATTTCTCTCATCAACAGGGCATTTCCATCTGCAGAACTGCCGCTCTCTGGATGATTTTTCTTTATTGCAACATCTTGAGTAAACTCTAGAGACTGCTGTGAGTGAAAATCCAACAAGATTATAGAAATACTCAAACTAGCCCATCTCAAAATCATGATCACATTTTTCCCCCATTCTCATGGTTTTATGTGAACATTACCCAAAGCTGCTGGCCTGTATTGGCACAATTTTATGCATTGCACTGCTGCCACACAACTGGCTGATTAGATAACTGCATGATTGCGTAGGTGTACAGGTGTTCCTAATAAAGTGCTCAGTGAGTGTATGAATGTCTATGCACATTCAATAAGTGTGAATTACAGAGGCAGTTGAGATGCATATAAAAATGCAATGCTCTACCTGGCTGAATATCCAACGCCAAGTGGTTTCCGCTTGTTCCTGCGTGGGTCTGGTACTTGCTGATCACCAGACTCAGGACTGTCTACAGTAGACCTGCGGCACCGGCGCCTGCGTTCCCCTTCATCCCCTTCACTGCGCCACCTGAAGGGCACATCCACCAGGCCCTGGCAGTGGCTAGCCAGCTTCGAGAAGGCAGTCTCGTCCTCGCTCAGCAGGCACGACTCAGAGTAGAGTCCCAGCAGGTAGAGAAACAGAGAGACTGAGACCTGGGCATCACGCGCTGCATACGACATCTAAAGCATATACAAGCAAAATGTAATGTCTGTGAGGAGGCAACATTCTCAACAAACTGTCATCAGCTCAAATGATTCTCTACATTGCATGAAACTAATGTCATATAATCATACATAGAGAAATTGTGTTTAAAAAGGTATAATAAGAAAATAAAACTTTTGTAGAGAATTACAAAAGAGAGGTACCCCACCTGCTCCTGAGTCAGGTTTTCAGCTTCCCAGTTACTACAGCGCAGCTCCAGTGATTTATCCAGGGTGACATTGAGCAGGTCTGCAGCCAGGGACTTTAAACTCAGCCCATTATTCAGCACTGCATGCCTTCAGCATTCAAAGACACAAATAATTACAAGGGGATCTCTGGTTTCATACAAGTGATAAGTATAACTGATACAAATAAAGTTGTGCAGTGACTTTAAGGTTCACTGACAGGACAATCATGAGTCACTAAATAATTATTAAAACTACCAGAGGTCTGCAATGTCATCCACAAAGGGCTAGTGTGATTCCTTTTAGAATGAGTGAATGAAGAAGAAAAAAAAAAACAATGAAGATCCTTTGTTTACAAAAAGTAAAAGAAAAAAGCTGTAGAACAGACTGGAAAAATCTAAAGCTATTTGCTATTTGTCAAGCTGACATTTCAATCTGACTAAAAATTCTGATAAACTGTTTATATGCATCATAAACAAGGTTAAAAATCACTGTGTGCATGCAGGTTACATGTAATCTGAACTTAAAAAAATATGTGAGAAATGATATTTAGCATCAGTGTAACAATGATGTTTAAAGTTTAAAACGTGTTCTGCTTTGTGCTTTAGCAAGTTTTAATTCATATCAATCTCAGCAGCAAGAAAGAAGATGCCCCCCAGCCCATATCCAACCTTAGAATTACTTGTTAATGTTAAAACATGCAACAAACTTTGCACCTACCACCTGTCATGATGCAAAAGATAAGACAGTTTTCAATTGTAAATATAATTAGATACACAGATTTACTGACTCATCTTTATTCTAGATTGAACTCCAATCCAACGCACGCACACACACACACTTCAGAGTATCAGAGTAACCGATCTACTAGCATGTTTTCGGGAGACGGGAGGAAACTGGAGATCATGGGGAAAACAAGCAACTCTGCAGACAGTCACCTGAGCGAGGCAGTTTATAATGGTGCCTATTTTTCCTAATAGATAATTAAACAGATTAGCTACCTCATGTGACTTCAGAGAAATTCCAATGGAATTCCAGGGGTGCTATTCAGAATTGAGCTTTTAAGGAACTTAGTATGACCAATCAATCCTGCCATATTAATAACATTAATATGCATAGGAAATAAAATACCTTTATGAATGTTTCATTAAAAATCACTTTAAAGAAACATGCTAGTGATAGGGGGAATTACACCTTATAAAATCTTCTCCTCTTGCATTTCATGGACTCTCACCTCAATATCCCTAAGCTCAGATCCTGTATCAGATGATAGCCAATAAATTGTGATTAAACAAACTAAAGGTCATGTTTGTTTTATGTCTGGAGGATTCATAATGACCTTTTATGAATATTATAATAGTGCAATTACTGCACCAAGCAATGTTATTTGACATGCATATAATCAGCTTTGCTGGGGGCTCAAACCCAAAATCACCCCTTAGCTAATCCTCTGTTAGGCAGCATGTAAACAGTACTGTTACGCTGGCACATTTCATACCTTTAAACTGAATTTATTTTAGGTGGAATCCTTAAATTGTTGTATTTTTTTTTCGACTAGGATTGAGCGTGTTTGCAATAATTACCTTTGTCTAAGCGCCAAGTAGCGCAAGTCCACTGTGCACACAAGGGCCAGGCTGTGGTCACTGACCAGGCGCTTGCCGTCTTCATAACAGCCAACGCCGACCTTCAGCACGTGAGAATCTCTGAGCACCTGCAGCAGGCCTTTGGGAAGAGGCAGCTGGGCATCGCGGAACGCCAGCAGTCTGACCAGCATACAGCGGCCTGAGTACGTAGCCATTTGGAGCAAAGACACCGCACATGCTTTGCCTTTGATGGACACCTGAAGGCAAGACAACACCTTGTGAAGGAGGACAGTCTCTAACAACAGGGGATTTGAATTGCTGAAGATGCCCCTCTTACACGCATGCTCTTTACCCATTCACAGTCTAAACCCAGGACGGGAAAGACAGACAGGTCCTTCTGGAGCAAGGGCCAGTGTTCTTCAAACTCTTCTGATGAGCTCACCACCACCGCTGGCACCTCCAGTAACTTCTCAACAGATGGTAATGAAAGATATTTGGGAGTTTGTGCTAGTGATGGTGGTGTGAGCTCTTGTTGTGGATGCTGAACAGCAGTGCTGCTCAATTCCAGAGGTCCGAGTTGCTCCACGGGCAACGGACAAGTGTCCTTTGGGATTTTGAGAGCTTTTCTCTTCTGTGCATATATACTACGCCACAGGAACAATCCTCCAAGCGTGGCTCCTAGCAAGGTTGCCACTGCTGCAGTGAGAGTACTCTGTCTGGACATCTCGCAATGTGCAGCAGCTCCCTGCTGGGACATAAGGAAGAGTGAAAAATTAAAGTTGGAAAATACTAAGTTACAACACAGAAGAACCACAAATCAGTGCTCATATTAGTTAAAACATGAGAAAATAACATGTAAATGTTTATAAAGCCCCTGGGAACTTTTCTTAAACACTGTATAGTATCTGTGGTGAATTTGCCATCAACTGCCAAAAAGGATCAATATTCTATTCATCAATATTCTATATTCAATCCATATTCTACGCAAACCAGCCCCTCTGGCACCAGCAACCATGCCACAGTTAAAGTCATAGCAATCACATGGCTGCATTGTTGAATGTATGCACATTTGTTTCTATTAATTTATTTCTGTAGTTATTTTCTAATTTGTTCCCAAAGTCTGTATCCAAGCTTTGGCAATACAAATGTTAATATCGGCCATGCCAATAAAGCAACGTTTTGACTTTGACTTGACAAAGAGATGAATGAGAGGGGTAAGAGAGAGCGAGAGAGAGAGAAGGGGTGAGTGAGAGAGAGCAAGAAAGAGAGAGTGAGAGAGAAATATTTGAATGGGAGAGAGGGAGAGGTGAGTGTTTCTGTGAGTGAGTGAGTGAGTGAGTGAGAGAGAGAGAGAGGCAGCAATATGGATGAGAGAGAGGGAGAGGTGTGTGTGTGTGTGTGAGAGAGATGAATTACCTCCGCGGTGTAAGAGGAGCTGCAGTGGTGTGTAGAGCTCAGAACTAATTCAGCCTGAAGCGGACTGTAGCATGTTTGCTAGCATTTAGCCCAGCTGTTTAACATCGCTAGCCGCTACTGGGACACTTAGCTAGCTCGCTACTTCTGTCACGTATGATGGTGTAGCAAACAAGCTAATATCGTGATTTACTGCCAAAACGTCGTTATCGGTGCACTGTTTCGTATTTTATTTGTACAAAAACAGACAGTATATTTTTACTTACCTCGAGCTGTGAGCGTCCAGTTCAAACACATGCACACACTTACAATGTTAGTAATAACGAACAGCTGCAAAGCGTCTTCTTCTGCCTCTATATCTCTCTCTCTCACACACACACACACACACACAAACACACACCGCCGCCAGCTCTGCACACCACAGCGCCCCCACAGGTGGAGGCCGGTCATAACAGAACTGTTCAATTCCACTGCAAAGCGCTGGTACTCCAGTCAGTTGATTCCCAGAGACAACTCTACGCAGTAGTTTTCAATCTGTATGTACAATCAGTTCACAGGCTGCTGGTAACAGTTACCAATTTCAGATGTTACAGGGGTAACAGCTGGCCAGATGGTACACTTGCGGCCTCAGGCCTGGTTTATGCTTTTGCATTAACATGAATGTGCATATATACTTTGCAACACAGTGAGGGGATTATGGGTAAATCAGCCAGTGTTTGTGTGTGCCCGTGAGGTGCATGAGGACTATTTCTCTTCTTACTCATGGGCACAATGTGTGCATCCTTTAGTGAAGCTAATACCAAAACACACTTAGCAGTGGTCTCACTTGTCTCAATTCCTTGTTTTTGTTTGCAATATTTATTTTTTTTAACTTGCTGATGCAATGTGTTTGCAATTTTTTTTTATTGCTATTAAATTTGACTCTATAGGTCTCTAACGCAGAGTGCACACTACACAACTTTTAAAATCTCAGAGTAAATGCAAGCGCTGTCTATCATGTGCCTGTGCCTTTGTCACTATTTGTTTGGAAACAAGAATGTTGAGCATTGTGGGCAGCAAGGTTTGTCTGTTCTGCAAAGAGAACTGGAGGTATAGCTGAAAATAGCTATAACTATATTTATACTGTGAAGAGGGGCTCACACTATGCAATTCATCACTGAGGAAATCAAACATGTTTATGCAGCCTGAGAAAACTGCATCACTAAACCATGGACACTACATGAGTAATTGCTGAGCCCCAAAATTAGTCTGCGACTGAGAAATCAGTGCTAAAATCAGGTGGTGTGCAGTGCCCAAAATCCTCTGGGATTATTTGTAAGGAGCAATCAAAACTTGTTGACAGCAAGGCATGGTGTATTAGTGATAGGAATCTCAGCTCTGTTCAGTGAATCATCATTTGGCTCAGCTTACCAACAAGAGATGACTCTTTTGGCTCACAAATATTTCATTGCCATTTTTTCCCTCTAAACCTGACATGCACAAAAACAAGTAGAACTCGATGCCAAAGGCCGCTAACAAGTATAGTCCCTTCTTGTTACTAATTTGTACGACTCGAATACCCTTAAAATATAACTTGACCATGTTTGGAGAAATGCCAAAATGTAATCAGTTCATCTGGTGGTAATAAGGATAAATCCATACAAATCCTACATTTAACCACTTAATTTTGAGATACTGCACTAACAAGAATTTCCTACTGACAGACTGACAGCAAAAATCTTAGACAGCCAGAAAATAGGTCTTGAGTTCCTGAACATGAACATCTCTATCTGACAAACGTGAAGGAAGCTATTGAAGAAAAAATGTTTCAGACATTTGACCATGCTGTGACTTTGACCCTGTTTGGATCAATTCCAAAATCTAATCAGTTCAACCGCTGGTTACAATGATAATTCCATATAAATCCTACAAACATTCAACAACTCGTTCTTGAGATGTCACACTAATGATATTGTCAGATGGATGCACAAACGGGGACACATAACCCGAAAAAGAAAAAAAGCTCATACAGCTAGTTCAAAGTGCTGACTTGTCTATATCATAACCAAGATAGATGGTCGTTGGCATCACTGAAGGGTGAGTCATTGTGAAAGGACCACGAGGAACACAGCAGGAATGTAACTCTGTTATCTTCCGGTAGCTAGCTCCTCACAATTGTGTTATTGTAAGGGGTTATTTTACTTTTTAATTTGCATTTTAGAGGGAGGCATTTGTGAGACAACAGCAGGATCTCTAAATCATCTTCAGCATGATGAAATTCACTGTATGCAATCATATCCAAATCTTTGGGGTTGAGAGAATAGTCTCTTGCCGACACACACAGTACATCTTTGATTATTGGAACTACGGGACCTCTGATATTCATGTGACACCTATAGTGAAAGTAGAAGTTGGCTGTAAAGAAGTTGGCGGTCACACCAATACAATCACAAGCATCCTCTACCACCATCATTTTATTCAATCTTTTAGATCTAATTCTTCAGACAGAAGTGGAATAAAATAATGAAATACTTACAAAATGAGAAAAAAAAAAAAAAAACAATGAACCAACCGTTTTCACAGGGTTTGATAAAACAGAGCTGGGCAAAAATGACAGACACTTCAATAATGTCTCGACTACCTCTCACTGCAACCAGTATTTAAAATCACAGATCAACCGAGGAAGATTATTACTAAATCTCATGTTTCTGCAATGCAGCTAGCTGACCCATCTCACCTGAATAACCCAACCACCCAGTATAGTGCTTGTGCAATATAAAAGAAATCTTCATTAAAAAATAAAATAAAAACAAGTGGCTGACAATGACAGTCAATAGTGTTAGAATTCATCGTAAAAGTCCCCCAAAGCCCTAAAACATTCATTAAGATATTGGCAGAGGGGGAAAAAGAAAATAAAAGTACAGTACTGTAGTACAAAATAAAAAGACAGAACAAGAGTGAAAGCAATGGTAAATCCCCCATCCCATCACTGAGAAATGATTGTAGCTGCAATGATTCATTATTTACAGAGGAATACACATCCAAAACAGGATGCGATACATAGCAATAATAAAAAATAACAAATAAAATCAAATATCCATCCCTTCTCTCTGTCTTTATAGAACATGTTAAAGGTATGGTTTGAGCTCAATATGTATAATTAATATATATTTTTCAATTTCTATAGATATATCTATATAATAAATGCCCATTTGCTGTATACACACAAAATCATTTCCATTGTATCTAGCCTGCACCTTTGGCAAGATTACTGACAATTTCTCTGTTATATTTCAAAGCTATTTAAAATATACTTAATGCATAAAAATAAAGATTTTGGCATTCTCTCATTTCTTCATCTTCTGATTAGGAAGTTTCTGACAACTTCTCAAATCTGGAAGCATAGTCCTTCTGTCGTTTTGATGGGAGGAGTAGTCGTTCGTCCCCGTGGTTAGAGGAGACTGGGAGTGGGACTGATGGGCACAGAGGCAGGACTGAGATAATAATGCTGTATAATTTTATAGTGAGGATACAAATGTTAGTCTGTTTATTAAGGCCCAGAGGCAGATTTGCCTCTTTACCCTAATCCATCTGAAATATGGATACAACTTCACAAGAAACAGAATGAAAATGGTAGCTGAGCGTCACCAAATTTTCGTTGCCTCCAAACTGCACTGAAGTAGCTCCATCTCACACTCCTGTGTCCTCTGCCCAGCTCACAGTTAACACTACAGATATTCTGACAGACAGCAAGGGAACAAGACAGAGAGATAGATATGGGGCGAATGTGGTGTGCATGTCAAAGGGGTGCCCTCTCGTTTAATGTCTTCACCACCCTTTACGCATCTCCTTCATGTGTTCATGCTAGTTTTGGTCTCTCACCAACCCCATAGGTATGTGTTTACAGTTGGATCTCGAAGGTCTTATGAAGCTCGCTGGAAAATGGATTTGTAGGGGAGGGGTTGGTGCGTTGGCGTGAGCGGTTCTCCAGTGCTGCCCACTGGGCCTCAAAAGCATCAGCTTGGTGCTCCGCTGGCAGAGGGGGAGCAGCCCAGCTATCAGTGCCATTTAATGTAGCGTTTCCGTTGGGTGGCTGAAACGCTGTGGGATTTGCCAGCGGGGGTGCAGGAGGTTTGCCAAAGGGTCCACTAACTCCTCGGGGATCCAACTGTGCCAAAGGCGGAGTAGAAAACGGCGAGGGCTGCAACTGTGTTTGAGGAATGGGCACAGGAACCGGTACCGGCTGGGTCTGCGTAGCAGAACCAAAAACGTTGGCCACCATCTGAGAAGGTGTAATGCCCACTACGGGTACACTTGGCTGGGCGTAGGGGAGCCCATTGGACATTGGGTAAGAAGCTGGTGCCTGAGCGTGGAAAGAAGGCTGGTGTGGGGGTAGGGTGGGCACTGCAGAGGGCATGGCCGGCATGAAGGCCACAGGGGCCACGGGAACGGGCATGGGCGTGGCAAAGGGCTGCTGAATGGGAGGAGTAGCGGTTCTGGCTACAGGTTGTTGCGCTCGTACAGACTTGGACACCTCCTCCAACCAGCGGTCTGCCTCAGACGGCGTGCGCTTATGGGAGGCACCGGGTGCTGCAAGTGGAGCCACTGCTGCAGGGGTAGGACTAGGCCACTCACCCCCTAGAGGACAAAGAGAAAAACATTCTTAGTGGACTTGAGTAAACTATCAGGCTACAGAGATCCCTACAGGCAAGTACAAGTGATAAAGGACAAAACAAAGGCCTGACCTGACTATTTTTATTCCATAAGAAGGATGTAGCTCAGTACACGGTCATCAGGAAGCTGGATAGTATAACTTTTACTTTTTCTACTGTTTATGGATGCAGAGGTAGCTAGCTTGATAGCAACTTACACCAGGATGGCAAGCAAGCTAAATTACAAATCCCCAACGTACAAAACCCTGTTTATAAGCAGAGCTAACAATACTCATATCTAAACGACTCTGATGTTTGTTATTTCATCCCTATTTTGGTGATGGGGAACACAGGCTCTGAGCAATCTTACCTGGATGTGCTGGAGCTGGGGGTGCAGTGGGCACCTTGGCCCAAGGGTTAGTATCTCTGGCAGGCAGAGGCGGTGGCAGCGAGGGAGGGATAACAGCAGCAGCGGCAGCGCTGACAGGAGGAGTCGGGAAGGCAGGAGCAGAGCCGTTCACTACAGCAGCAAACATGGGAATTCACCCCATAAACAAAAATGTATAAGCAGCAAAATGAGTCTCAAAGGAGACATGTTAAAGAGCACTACTGTTGAATTGTGAGTGAATAGGAGTATATGTGGGGCTGACCTTGTGGAGCAGGGGATTGTGGGGAGGAGGCAGGTTTGGGCATGGGAACCAAGGAGAAGGGGTCCTCTGTGGGGCCACTGAATGCTGATGTGATCTGAGTGCACAGAGAGCTGATGCTATCTCCTTCACCTTCTACCTCTGCCACTAATAGAACAAGACAACACAAACATTAACGACTCCTAACAAATCTTGAGAAAATGGCTTGCATAGTTTGCTTGCATTTTTTCTATATCAGAGTTAAAAACACTGCAGATTTGTGTGTTCCACTTCAAATGTAGTCATTGAGGTGAATATAGGAATTCTATGTACTCATTCACACCAGGTTATTGTATGGCTGCTTGACCCCCAGTGATGCTAACCTGTGTTTTTGATTGGGAAGTCAGATTTGCGCTGCATGGTGGAGGGTAGGTCATTCATGCGCAGCGACATCTGCCGTTTGAAAGGCGACGTCTTCTGGCTGAGAGCCGGGAAGCCGCGGAACGAGCCTTGGCGTGCTAGCACATCCACAGGGGCATGCCGTCGCGGGATTGCATGGGGATTGGCTTCCTGAGGTGCCAGTGTGGCCATGGGCTGAGGAGGGGAGGACGAGGGAGAGGAGGCAGCAGCTGGGTTGGCTGTGCTGCCTGCTGTGGCCCCGGAGGCAGCCTCAGAGTCTGCAGGCACAGAGAGACATGGCTTAAACTTATTATGGAAGGATTACTACACAGTATTTAATCCTAAAAATATCCTTAGTGCAGTGCTTTTCTTACACCCAAAAGCAATAGGATGCTTAAAGGAAAAATTCTATATTCATAATTAATGTGTTATAACATCCAATATTTCTTTTTTTTTTAATAATGAAATTACACTTTTACATTTCTTTCATCAACATGCTGGTTTATTTTTATTTTTGTTTACTGGGTTCCTGCATTACACACAATGCCATTCAACTACCCATGGATAGTGGCACCACTCAGAAATTGGTCTTTGTCCTAATAAGCGAAATAAGCCGATGTTTAGGGGTTCACAGTTATTTGTTTTTACACAACTTTTCTTTAGGTAGTTACTGCTATTTGTAAATAGGAAAAAAATACATACGTACTTCTACTTTAGATTTCTCATTTATATGATACTGAACTAATGTTTCAAAGAAAATAAGGTCTTGCTCGGTTAGCTTCTAAAAATAACAGTGAAACCTGAACATTATCACTTATGTTTAAGACAGGGGTTCGCATACTAGTAGTCACGACCCCATGTGGGGTTGTTTGACTTACAAATGGGGTCGCAAGAGGAACTCTCAATCTCCTCTTTTGTTTCATTCATATGTTTTACAATTTAATAATACAAATATTAAATTTTGTGTGCTAATATTTTGAAACGTTACTGCGTGTCACATGGACAAATTTCCCAGTCAATCTCCCTGTGCTAAACATACTAGCATAGTGTCTCAAATTGCATGCGTATGTGCTATTCTGGACCTTTAAAGAGTACTACCAGTTTTCCTGTTAGTGCTCAAAACCTCTCATGTAGCATTCAAACCTACTGAAAGGTCTGTTTTACGTGCTAGTCTTCTGTTTTTTCAAGATTATTAAACACTTTTGAATGTAAGGTCAGTTTTTGATTCGAGAAGCAGCCCATCATAACAGTCATGACCACAGAGGAAAGTTTTTAAGAGAAACAGACCTCATCAGTGTGTTTAATTTCGCTGTGCAGAAAATCACTAATCATATTACAGTTCGACTTGGAAACCTGACAGACAGAGATGGTTTGGCTCTGATGTGCCGTCTAGTGAATGGCGCTTTTAAATGTTCCAGATGTACATAAGATATGCAGCCGCGCAGCTCGTGCCAAGTACAAACCAGGCCCCTGTGCTTTACATTGGGCTGTATCACACCATCCTGGCATGGATTATTTCCTATAACATCTCAACACTTCCAACTAGACTCGTGGGTCAGTGCAAGGAATACTCCTTTAGTTTGTAGTCTCTAATGCTACACATACATATGTTACTCACATAACAAAATGTTCAAATGTAACCTCAGTCCTATATTACAAATCTGGAATTTGAAAAAACTGTAAGGTGGTCAAGGCTTGGAGAAAATTCATATTGTCTACTTGGAGTTATTTGTGTAAAGATTTAGGAACCCCTGGCCTAAGATCTCTCTTCGATTAGAAAGCATTCTATTTTTGACTATCTGTCTACCTTTCTTGGCATCTTGTAATTGCCGCATGACTTCCTCTCGCTCAGCCTGTTCTGTTGCTGTGGTAACGCGGAAGGAGCCTTCCCGCGTAAACGTGGTGCGGTTGGCGTCGAAAGTGGCCGTGACCCCGCATTCCTTCTCCCTCTTCTGTTTCCGCTCCAGGCATGCTGCGAATGCACAGCCCACTGCATGGCTCAGACGCTCACCCTGAAACAGACAACACAGACACTCAGATTAGGACAGTGTTCCTGTTTCCACACTTACAGAACTAGGCTTCAGCTGTGTCCAGACTGTTTTACCATTAATTTATACAAGATTGATGCTGTTTTTCTTTTTAATACAGACCTGAGATTTGTATAACGTAATGGTGCAAGTGTGACATGAAGTGCTCTTGGTTTAATATGTAAGAGCAACTTGATTACAGAAGGTCAGTAAAATAAATAAGAATGATAAAGCAAAAACAGCATATCTACTTTTTCCATTTTTAAGTGCTGAGAGGTAACAAGTTTTACTGCTGTAAAGTTGCAGAAGTGGCAATTTCCTTCCATCTTTATTCAGAGACAGACAGTACTGCATGTGAAGTGAGCAAACTATTACAAATTACACGAACGCGCAGCCTTAAATAAGCTTATTTCTAATGCAGTTGAAGGTAGCTGTACTGTGCACAACCTATTTTAATATGAAGCACATTTTTATAGGTCAGGTCTAATGTAGGTCAGCATATTGTCAGGATTAGGCTACTAACATGTGTTTTATAGAATTATCCATAACAATATCAAAACATGTATGTAATCTCTTAAGTGTAAATGTGTTTCTTCGATTATGTTCTTTCTACATTTCAATTAAATTTTTAACAAAAGACATTGCCACAAAGCAGCTTTACAGAAATCCTGATATAGCTTTAGATTCCTAATGAGCAAGCCAGAGACAAAAGTGGCAAGGAAAATGCCATGAGATGACACACAGGTGGATCGATGGTGCTGACCACTGATCGGTCAAATGCAGGTCAATGGACTACATAGGATGCAACATAATGGAGCTTAACGCCCTACCTATTGCCCTCACACTCTTTCGTAAAGATTAAAAAAAAGAAAAAGATTCTGAGTAGTATTTCATTACTTGTGCCTATCAGGTCTCCAAACAATAACCTCTAGAGAACCTCTTTCTACTTTTACAGAGCACACACTCAGCCAGGATATAGATAGTCCTGGTTTCAGGTTTGTTAAGGAGCTGTGGCGAATTGCGCTGCTCCATGGAACAGGATTAGAGCAGTAGGGTCAAGAGCAAATCCATTATAAAGTTCAGGAATAGGATCGTGCCAGCAGCTGCTGAATAAGGCTCACGACAAAAAAAAAAAACATAAGCTGAAAGTCAATACTTCGTGTATAACAATATGATTATGTAATACATTAGGAACGACATGACTGGCTCAGTGTTTTTCATTTACCTTCAGCATTCTCAGGGAAAATGAGAGTACTCACTGAATCTTTGATGGCCATGAAGCAGTGGCAGATCCAGCGGCGAGTAGTGCCATCTCTGCAGATGTAAGAGAACGCCCTTTCAAAGTTCCGGTCAGGAGCACAAAATGAAACCTTCTCTATTGTCTGGTCGAGAATCAGATCCTGGAAGGAAGACGCAGAAGATGCAAATAACTTTTACACCATTGTTAAAACGGTTCACTTTAACTTACAGAAGGTAAATACAATAATGTAACACTTCACTATTGGCTCTGTCATTGGTGAACGACTCTAAATCACACCACCAGGTGGCAGAATATAACCACATCACATGTCTGGGATTCTGAATGCTGCCTGATGGCATGTACACTGGTTAAAATGTGTGTCAGCTTAAACTGAGTGCAGCTCTGGGTGTTTACTTTAGGAAGAGACCAATACATTTTTTTATTTAAGTCACTGGTTTATGTTGCAGGAAATCATACATTAAGAAATCCATGATTACCAGCACATAGGCTCAAAGAGTCCCACATGTTTCTATCCTCCATATGGAGTCTCGATGGAATATACATGAAGCCTGAAAAACATTTCTGAAATGTGTGCATAGTTCAAGATGAGCCTGTGTGTCTTTAGGCAGGAGTTCACAGGTGTGTATGGAGTGTGGTATGAAGAGCTGAGTTTTTAGTCCTTAATTACCTTTGTCTTGTCATCAACGACCCTCAGGCCATCAGCAGATACCCACAGCACAGCCCTGACTGCTTTCTTCCCTGCCTACAAGCAGTGAGAGAGGAAGAGAGGAGGAGCACACAGTACAAAATAAGATGGTCGAAGAGATGAGTAAGAAAAGTAGCTGTTCCCCCCCTCGCTGTGCCCCTTCACATTTTTGTTCTTTAACACAGAACACAGAAACCGCTTCATCCACAAAACAAATCCTGCAATCAAGAAATGTCAGAACTGAGGTTTTTAGGAAGAAAAAGAAGGTTGTGAGTCAGTGTGTTCTGTGAAGGAAGCCGTGTGACAGAGGAGAGGAATACAGTAAAGAGACAGCAACACCACAAACTCAACCACACAACACATCGTTATACACTGGACAGTCCCAGGTGTTCACTGGAGTGAGGAGAAAAGTGCCCTTCACCAATGCTCTGAGAGCAACACACACAGGTGCACACACACACACGCACACACAAACACTATCCTTATTATCTTAGTGTGCTTCCTTTCACATAATTACTTATGCAGCTAATTAAAGCTAATTAATTAACCCCCCCCACACACACACACTCACACACAGAGTGAGAGAGAGAGAGAGAGAGGGAGAGAGAGAGAGAGAGAGAGAGAGAGAGAGAGAAAGTGAAACTCCTTCATGGAGAAGGAGACAGGTTCCACTTTTCCTGCTGTTCCAGCAGTGGTTAAAGAATGAACAAGTAACAAGAGTGGGGGGGGGGAAAGAAGAGAATAGCAAACACACATTTATAAAAAGACATGTCTCATTTACACACACTCGTTCCCCACACAGCAGAACTTACTTTGGTAAAGAAGCCCTTGAAGAACTTTCTGTCCTGGAATTGAAGAGTTGGTAAAGGGAGGTTGGGGGATGGGGAGGACAAGGCAGGACAGTGTTACAGAAAGCCCTGTGTGTCCAGGTAACACAAGACTGTGCATATAGGGAGACAGTGGAATGGGGAGGAGGAATCTGAATGGTTAAGAAGAGTGGCTGAAAGAAAGCTATGGAGTAAAGTGACGATCACAAACCTCTAACTAGTGAGCAAGGCCACAATCACAACACCTACATCATTCAGTGTCATACTTTACAAGTAGTTGATTCTGTTGAAGATATTACCTAGATATTAGCATTGTTAATACTGTTATCATTATGTTAGTGACCAAACAGTGAAAACCATCACCAACAGGGATGCGAAAAATAATGGATTCTTGAATGCATCACGATTTTGTCTCGTCTTTTGTCGGGAGGCCATGAAAAGAGAACGGAGCTCAGGAATTTGTAATAGGTGTTCATTCATGCTCTATGTTTTCGTTAATTTGTCTAATTATCCAAAAAGAATGTGCACAAAGAGTGCTCCGCTAGGGTCTCAGAGCAGTGTGCCTAAAAATAAAATGAATTTCATTATGCTGAGGTTATCAACTATGTATATCTCAATAGGATTCCAATAAATTCCAAAAACAGACAGAGGAAACTACACCCAGTGTTTTCCATTATGAAGAAAACCATACAAGGATAAGCTATAGAAATCAATTCGAGATGCATCAAGATTTTTTTTTTTTTTTTTTTTTTTTTTTTTAAATCACATCATGTCACAGTGAAACAATGTTGAATTGTGAGGTGTCTAGATATTCCCACCCCTAATCCCGGAGTGCCTTGATGTCTACTGACCCTCCGGTTCTAGGCAGAAGCGAGCACGTGACCGATCAAACTGCAGGAGAACCACTTTTGGAAAAATCCTACAGTTTAATCCCACTGTACAGTGCTAGCAGACAGAATGGAAAAGAGACCAAGAACACAGGAATCTCTACTGTTTTCCTTTTTATGATATAAAGGTGCTGAATGATTATTGGACTACGGACTCTGTGTTTGTGAGCTTACATGCCTTTAACCAATGCACTGGCCGTAATGTCAATTGGTATGATCTAACCTGGTAAAAGCTGACATCAGGCCTGTGGTTAAGAGCACAGTATGTCTAATGGAGAGAGGGGATTAAGGTTAGGTTAAGGAACCATTAGCCATACACACAGAGTGTGAGTGTGTGAGTCATGCAGGGAGTCAACTCTCACACACAACTACAGGAGAAAAGCTCATCGTCATTGGGTTAAGGACATGAGGGATGTTAGAGACTGAGAAGGCATTAAAAGGGTTCTTTGTGGGTCATTACGAACATAACCTGCTAAAAAAAATATAAGATGTTTATATATTTATATACATTCTTCATAACACATATGCAAGGGAAAAAAGGGACATGACTATGAATGCTAATAACAGCCATGGAATTGCTTCTGAAAAGCTGACTGCTGAGTCACAGGGAGGAAGCTTGTGAAAGGTAGGACGGAATACATAAAGGCTAGGAGAAAATAGAAGAGAGGAAGGATTACTAATATTAAACTGAAGGATGTCGAGATGCTTGCTAGGCAAAAACACATTTCCACTGAATACAGAACCTCCAGTTCCACTGAAAATGAGACGTATTTACATTCTTTTCTATACTGGCTCCAGCTGGGCTCTGGCAATCTGCCAGGTACAGGAAGTGACGATACAGTCTGGGGTAGGAAGTGCAATGACAATCAGCAGGACAGGGCAAGACGCGTCAGCTGGCAGACTGCATGCCTGTGATGTCACTCCACTCTCTCGCGCTCCTTCCTTAAAGTGGTGAGTCAGAGGGCAAAGAACGCTTACACACTTACTCACTAAGTCAGCCTTACACACGCTTCAGCGCTCTTCACACCTGCTATTTTTTTTTTTTTTTGATGGTGGCTAACCATGCGAATGAGGAGGTGAAATCCCAGGAAGTTCGGCCAGGACGAGAATTTCAAGATGGGAAATACTTGGGTGGGCTTAAACAGATTTATCCTACAACACGCTGAGGGTTTGAGGCAGCTGATTTAAAACAGCGCAATGAAGCAAAAAAAGAAGCAAGTCAAAAATAATGAACAGGAGAAAAATTTAGAAACTAGACTGATTTAGAAATGTTGTTGGCCATTTGTGCTAAGGGGTTTTTTTTAGTTGTTGTAGTTAAATGAATGGAGAATTCTGGAAGGAGGTCATCTGTTAATGAATTGCCAGCAGATGTGAGAAGTCAAGAAAAGACAAAGGTGATACAAAAAGTCAAGTGTTTGAATCTTCAGTAAATTCTACCCAATCTATTGTATGTGAAAACTGTTATGCATCACATCCTGTGTACTGAGATCTTTATGAAGAAACATGCATTCACACATCCTAGTAACATTACAGTAAATATACAGATATAAATATCCTCAGTTTCATTCCTCCCACTAGATTTGGCACAAATCCTCCAATGAGACACGAACTTTCAATCTAAAACTCACAACCTGAGCAAAACACCAAACACCCACACCCACACCCACATGTGTGACTGTCAGATCTTTATCTAAGGTTAAAGGTAAGCTCTTCATTCTCCCTGACACCAGCTCATAAGCCACGTTCTTGGCCAAGGTTCATCAGGCACGTGAGGAGAGCACTGCATGCCAGCACATAAAGAAGCAGGTTGACATCAATAAAGACAGTTCTGTGTATGGACTGTTAGGTTTCCAGGAACCAAGCAACTCTGCTCCAGTAAGAGGAAATCTCATTATAGTGCATAGGGGTCAGACATTCCTTCTCCTCTCTCTGTCTTCCACTAGTTTTATGTGAGTGGAATAGCTATAAAGGCCATGTTACAGAGCAAAGGCAGATTGCATCATTACTTTTACTAGAGCATATATTGAGTAAATGCTATTTCCCGTGCAGCTAATCCCAGCTGATATTTATTGTGCAAATAAAATAATTTACAAATAAAAGCAAACCAAATAATTGAACCTTTTTTTGGTAGTATTCATTGTTGTATATTTGACAAATGGACTCTTTATCAACAAAAGAAAAAGCAAGGAACTCTAAAGTAACAAAAAAATATCATAAACACGATAATGTGTGATATCAGAGGCTCTCTGGAAGTTCCCCACTCAAGTTTGAGTTTAAGTAAAGATGGCTGAGGCCTTCTGTGTCTTTAAGACTGCAGGCTTACAGAAAGACAGTGACACAAAGAGAGAGACAGAGAGGAAAAGAGAAAGGGGGCGGAGGGTGCACTTTTTCCTCCAGTGCCAAAAATATCAACATTAAAAAAATATTTTCTTTGATTAAATTACACAAAAATGACCAAACTGCTTCTAGTTAACAAAATATGGAGAATTAAGGATCATCTTAGCAGAGGGACACACTGCTGCCTTGTGTGATTTGTAACATTCATGCTAATAAAGCACTGTGGAACTGAACTGAAAATTGACAGAGAGAGAGAGAGAGAGAGTGAGAGAGAGAGAGGGAGAGCACGAGAGAGAGAGAGAGAGAGAGAGAGAGAGAGAGAGAGAGAAAGAAAGAGAACAGAGAGCTGGGCCTGAAGCCACATTGCCCATTAACCAGTAAAAGAGAGACAGCCATCATCTTAAAGCCTGCAGGACTAACACCAATAATGAGAGTTTTTTCCTCCTCCAAATAAATAAATAAATATTTAATAATTTAAAAAAAATTCAGCTGTTCACTGCTCACCTTCCTGGAGCGTCCAAGAAAGAAGTGAGTGAAAAAAGAGCAAGCTATAACTCTACCCGGACAACAATCAATATTTTCCTTTCTTCCTAACCAGTTTTCCTTCTAAACTCTGGGTGGTGGGGTGCAAATTCTTATCTACAGAAAATGGATAGCACAGTGTGAGATATGGCATGCCTTCTCGTTTACGTAACCCCTGTGGACTGGTGAAAAACAGGAAAAGCGGGCCTGTGTGTCCTGAGTGGCTACTTTGCAGGAGGGCTTGGTGATGGGCTGGACAGAGATGGGTATCTCGGAGCAAGGTGGACGGCTCAGCCGGGGGTGTGGGTGGTGCAGGTGGGCAGGTGCTGCACAGTGTGACCTTATGCTCTAAGGAGCTGCACAGATTTGGGACAACTGAATGAGACGGAGATGCCTGATGGGAGGAAAGGAAAGGCGTGGGGATGGAGGAAGGAAAAACACAGATAGTCTGGAAAAGCACAGAGTAGCTGGATGTAGAGGAATCAGATGGTATAAGTGGACACATCCTGGCTTCTGAGAAACAGGAAGTAGAAAGCAGAGCTCTGTGTAGTAGGCACCTACCGTCTTCAGCCTCTTCACTGCATCTTCACAAATATGCATGCCTCGAGATTCCTCCACCTCCACATGGCCTAGATACTGCAAAGAGACAGAAAAAAAAAAAACATTAGCTACATCTGAAGCCTCAGCTCATCCTGCTCCTCTTAATAAATTTACAGAAGTAGACCCTGTGCAGGAGGAAGCCATGCCACAGCGCCCTCTTCGCCGACAAAGCTCTCCCTCATGAGTCACTCTTCCTCACCTCAAAGTCGCTTGGGATGACAAGGATCATGCAGGGAGGCACATGGCCATTGTGTGTGCAGTACTGAGAGGAAGTCCTAACCCTTCCCTTGATGAACACAGAAAGCCGTAACCTCCTGCTCTCCACCCAGCACGACACTTCTTACAGCTATTCTCGGACAGTGACGTACGCAGACGTATAGACGACATATAAAGGTGGGAACCTCCAAGCACTTCATCATTCAGTTTGGTTTCAGTCATTGAGCCACAATGCAACTACAAACTGATTCTTTGTGCACATATCATTTTTAGCCATGAAAAACACCAGGATTAATGTATTTCCCTTAGGGCTGTCAGAGCGCATTTTACTCTTCAAACACTGATTGAATTAACATTTTAAAAAATCCATAAAAAATGAGCTTTTGAACCAAATCAAGGTTTTCTGTTTAGAACATACTGCCACGTCTACGTTAAGAAAACATCACTGATGTAAGGGCGGAAAATAACCAGTCGTGTGGAGAGGGTCTTTTTAGTGACGTTTACCGTAGGTGATGAGACAGAGACTGATGCGGATGATGCTTACAATCAGAATAATCACTCCTTTTCCACTGTAAACTCCAAATGAAGAGGAAGACGAGGTGTTTGCTTGTCATCTCAGGATATTAAACCTGGTTAAGATAATTTCAACTGAGATAATATAAAGATGACAAAAATAATTGAGGACTCCACATTTATTTATTTTTTTTTTTTTTTTTAAATATAATTATTCTAATAATCTATACAGGTTATTTACTATTTAAGAAAAATAAAAAGAAGAATATTATTATTAAAACATAGAATGGTATGAAGCTGGCAGTTGTAGTTAGTTTATTACATATTACATCACATCTAATCATTTTATTAAGAATAAATTACATGCAATTTAATTTTATTTTATTAAACTGAATGCAAATTAAATCATAGCAATTGCTTTTGTGTAATCCGTTACAGTGGAATTGGTTTAGAATAATATATATTTTTTAAATAATACATTTTTTTTTCACTTAACCAGACTTGATAAAATGCTATAACTTTACTTGTAAGTGACATACAATATAATCAAAGTATTTGGACACCTGACCATCACACCCATATGTGGGTCTTGCCCAAACTGTTGCCACAAATTTGGAAGCACACAATTGTGTACAATTTTTTTTGTATGCTGTAAGTATTACAATTTCCGTTCACTGGAACTAAGGGGCCCCAAACCTGTTCCAGCATGACAATGCACCTGTGCACAAAACCAAAGCTGGAGTGGAAGAACTCAAGCACAGAGCCCTGACCTCAACCCCACTGAACACCTCTGGGATGAACTGCGCCCCAGGCGTCCTCGCCCAGCATCAGTGACTGATCTCTCTAATGCTCTGGCGGCTAAATGAGAAAATGAGTGGAGGTTATTATAACAGCAAAGGGGGACTGAATCTGGAATGGGATGTTCACCAAGTGCATACTGTATGTGCAAACGGGAAACAGTCAAATGTTTAGAATCTGATGTTCTACTTTTATTCACCATAAATCTATCGAAACACGTTTCCTAAACTATTTGTGTAACTTGATATAAGAAAATGGATATTCCTGTGATACGGGATGCAAGTATTTATTTCCAATTTCCCCCAAGTGCTTTTATGGCTAAATCTTGTCTGTGTCTAAGAAATGTAAAACTGAGCTAAATATCAGCAACAAGCAAGCAGTTCTCTTGGCATATAAATAAAAATTAGTTTACGTTTAGATGAAATTATGATTGTCTCCTTATGAGCTGTGCTTTTATATGAACACAGTGTAGTGCTGCTGCTAAGGGTTTCACTCTGGCAGTAAGAAATTTAAATAAATTTAAATATTTTATAATAATATACTAATATTTTTAAATAATTCAAATTCATATGCAATCTGAATGGGATTCCACAGGGTGTCTAGTTTCACAATTTCCATCTAGTTTAGATACTAATATTTTTCAGTAATAAAAAAATTATCTGTATCAATAATCTAATCAATAACCCCATCTCAGAATTGATTATTTTCCCCATCCATAATACAACCAACCCATGATGCTGAAGGTATTGTTCATGCCATCTCTGGTTCACACTTCACACTTATTCAGAGTGACTCTTTGTAGAAAAAAGCAGCAAAATTAGTCTTTAAGTTTAGCCTCATTCTAAAACAGAAGCCACCCATCTGCCATAGCTATTTATACCTGGCTCTGAACCAGTTATTGAGCATGAGCAATAAAACCAGCTGTCCATAGCCACATAAGCGGCCATTTTCCACGGACTCTAAACGGGACAGAATTATGAGTTACCACATAGAAAAATAGAGACGTCAACAGATTTTCCAGCTACACCATTTAAGCAGGCACTCTTTCTTCTTTTCAACAAAAGCTCAACAGAATTTTGACATAATAGTGTATTGGGAATAATAAAAAAGGGGACATGTGAGAAGTCAGATACTTAATTCTGTCCACTCTCACTGCACCAGTTCCATTAAATAAGATAAGGATTACAATTCATGCTCTCGTTCTCACACCCTAGTCTGAGTGCCTTGTGGAGGGAGAAACTGCAGCCCAGAGGGAGCACTGGACTGGACTGGTGTAATAAGCTTGGAATTGGGCTTTTCCACTCCGCTTGCTTTGCAGTGAAAATGTTTATGATGGAGAATGTCCTACAAATGGCTACACCATGTCACTCCATCATCTGACTTCCAACTTCCAATTTCTTTCCCTCACTCTGTTCTTTATTGTTGCCTCCCTGACTCCAGTGTTGAAAGGTGTAATCACTAATCTTACTGCAACCATTTCAACCCCCACAGTTCCTCAGAGAATGAGGGAGAAACACAAATAGGTAGTGAGAAAGAAGGAGAGTGAGAGGGGAGGGGAAACTAAAAGCACAAGACTAGCAAGTTAGGCTGCATTGGCAAAGAGAGAGAGAGAGAGAGAGAGAGAGAGAGAGAGAGAGAAACAGTGACAAGAGGAAGAGGGAGAGGCCGAGGTGCTTTGCTGTTCCAGAAACAGCATTTGACTTTTCCTGTCTAATAAAGGCAGAGAACCTTCCAGGCTGGCTAACACACTTCTACCTCACTCAACACAGAAACCCTAAACTAGAGTTACTTACAGACAGTGGACTATTATGCGAGTAGCAGTGAATATTATGCACGTGAGTAGTGTGGAGATTATTTATGATTAGCAGCTGAGGAAGATGAGAGACAGCTCACAACTTCCTATACACTAGTCAATATTAAAGACAGAGTACACTATCAGTCAAACACTACACGTGGTCATTTAACATTGGTTTTATATGATTTCACTATACACACAGACTACAACTCAGTAACACACCCAGATGTGATGCAAGAGCTCACATATAAAATTGAGAAATGGGGTGGCCACATGCCAAAAATATCACAGTTGGTTCCCGAGTGGCGCAATAGAAAAGCGTTCACCCTGTGATGCCACAGCCATTCATGGCTGGGAGTCAAGACAGTAAAACTGGCCATGCGCTCAGGGTGGAAGGGATGGCATACTCTCTCTGCCCTATCAATCGCTGGCGTCTGTTAGCTCAGAACAGAGCAGATAGCGCTTTCCTCCGAATGTGTTGCACTGTCCTGTGGTGCAGCATGAGCAGCAGTTTAGACAGGTGTGGAGGTTGGCTTCAAGTGTCTCAGAAGAAGCATGTGTCTGCCCCACCCTTGCTAGGTGGTAGTGTGATGGGGGGAGTTAGTTCATCAGCAAAAACTGACAAAACCAAATTTGAGAGAAAAATCACAATCATATCACTATATATGTATATAAAATTGCTGATCATCTGGGATTTTCACACAAAACAGTCTATAGCGTTTATCCAGAATGGTGTGAAAAACAAAAAACATGCAGTGAGCAGCAGTTTTGTGGGCGGAAAAGCCTGAGAGAGGTCAGAGGAGAATGGCCAGACTGGTTTGAGATGACAGGAAGGCTACGGGAACTCACATAACACCACAGCGGGTACCGCTTTAGTTTTTCACGCCGTTCTTTAGCACCACTCTATAGAATGTTGTGCTTGAAAAACCTAAAAAAAAAAATCGGCATTTTCTAAAATTACAGCTTCTGTACACATGTTTCTAATAAAGTGGTCAGTGAGTAAAATGTTTCAGCTAATATATATGATTTTAACAAATTAAGGAACAACCTGAAAAACGTGAGTAACCGTGAGATTATAAAAGCAAAGAACCCTGACAATATAGGCGATACTTGGAAAAGTGTATCATGTTATCATATGACAATATCATATTTCCCAGACTTAATCAATAGGCACAGCAAAGCCAGACACATCTGAGGCCTGTGATCTCTGTGCCAACAGAGGCATCTACATTGTTGTTATTCACATCATGGTGTATCAGTGTATCAGGTAGTTAGAGCAAGGGAGGTAGACACACACAGAAATAGAGAGGAGGAAGGATCGAAAGAGTGTTTTTGGGGTGATATTTCATTATGGTGAGTAATAATGAATTCACATTACTTAATAATCAAAGCACCAATACTACTAACTGCCATCCACAGAGTATTGCATTTCCTCTGAATATTACTGCATTCTCTAGGGATGCATGTGGCCATTCTAATATCCAAATAGCCTGCCTAATCTGAGTGTTCACTTCCTTTATTTACACAGTACAAGAATATACAATTCATTTTATTTTTGTTATGTACAAGTCATTAAGTTTTTTTTAACTGAGTGTGGGATGTAGAACCACACCTAAGTCATGACATAAGCAGATGACAGCATACCAGATTATAAGCCATAAGTGAAAATACTATCTATACCTGCTACTTTTATTCCAGGAAAGAGACATTTTTCTACAGTGCAGCAGTGCTGGTTGTATTAGTTACTCATTACTTCTGAACTTCCCCCAAGCCTGAACATGTGGACCTGCTAGAACTGTACACTACAGAAAAGGCTACTATTTTGTACTTCATCTTACATCCTTAAGCCAGTTGTCACCTCTGATGTTTGTCCTGGCTATGTAATATTCTACAGACACAACTGAATTTTCTCATTTAAATTGGCAATAAGATCTTTGCTGAAATTTTTAGGGACATGTGTAGGTCACTCTGGACAGTTACATTGCAGTTATGGCTGCACTAAAATAAATGTCAAGCTTTTTTTTTTTTTTTGTGACATATTCTCTTGTTAAAACACAGCCGAACCCAGAGTTATTGGCACCCTTGGTAATGGTGGGTAAAATGCTTATGAAAAAGCAAGAGCAAGGAATCTGTTACAACTCCTCCATACAGAATCTGTCCAGATTCTCCAGGGTCCTCGGTGCTCTCTTGTGGACGTTCCTCTTCAGATCCGCCCACAGGCTTTCAACAGGGTTTAGATCAAGGGACTAGAACGGTCATGTCAAAAGCTTAACTCTGTTGTCACTGAATCATTTTTGTGTATTTAGAGGCATGCTTTGGATCATTCTCTTGGTGGACGATCCCACCATGACTCGGTTCTAACGTCCTGGCAGAAGCAGGTGCTTAAGAAATGAAAGAAATTTTTTCATTTTCATGAAAATGAAAGAAAACGCTTGCTTCTGGCACATCTTCCAAAAAGTTTGTTCGCATGGAGATGGCACCTAGTTGTAGATTTTGAAAACACGGTGACCCCAAAATGCCAAATTTTCTGCAAACCTCAACTTTTTCTTCCAAGCAGGTTAATTACTGCTCTGGCTGTTTTACAATTGTCAGTTATTGCCTTAACAGTGAATATGAACTTTTTAGGTGTGGTGCTATTTTTATAGCCGTTGCCTGATTTGTGAAGGTCACCAAGCTTTTGTCTCATGCTGATGAATGACTAAAGGAATTTGGGCTCCTCACCCCTCATATTTATACCTTAGTGAAACAGGAAGTCATGACCACTTAAGAGTTCCTAAAAACTGAAGTGGACTTTAAAAAAGTAAAATACTGTTTAAATGCACACATGGTTTTGTTAAAAAAAAAATGTATCTTTGATAAGAGTTTTTTCATAGATGTACTGCATTTAAAAGGTAGCTTTCTGTAATATATTCTGTGGGATATTAGAAAAATTAACCACAAAAATATTCTTCCATACTCTCTTTCGTCACCCATCTTTATCTGGGGTTCCAATAATTCTGGAGCTGACTGTATTTGAATACTATTGATTTGACGTGTGGTTATTTCAACAGCATAAATGTTTAAAATGAGCTAGTATTTCCTGTCTTGTGTTGGTTGCATTCACATACTGTTTACTTATTTCTGAATTCACCTTGACTTGGAAGCTGCATTTGCCACTGCGCACTGCCTCCTCGTCAGTCTGCCACTGGTGTGGTCTGCTGGACTCGGGCACGTACACGTCTTTCTTGCGGCGGAAGCTCTGCCGTAGCTTATTCATGACTCAGTGCCTCCTGCATTGGACAAAAGAGAAGAGGAAGTGAGTGGGGCAGGTGGGGGGTTTGGCAGGTAGTGAACACACTGCTGGGACACACAGCTTTTCACTTCCACTGGGTCCCTTGCATGTGACAGTAATGTGGTCACATCTACAGATTGTGCTGGAGAACTGTTGGCTTTTCATTTTGACCTCAGCCCAGTTCAAACCACATCCTGGACTTTTGATTCCCCTGCAAAATGACTGGGCTGGAATTTAATTCAAGCTGAATTATAGACAATTCTTTCAAGAGCTGTGTGGACTTAAATTACATTACACATACTTTATCTCAGCATGTCTACCCACAAGCAATTTGTACAGTGAGACAGAAACACACACACAGCAAAGCACACGCAGCAGCAAGGCTGAGGTGTTACAATGACAAGGGAAGTAGAGGCAGTCGCTCTAAAGCAGACACTCTGTCGCACTGATAACCAACAGCTCAGAGAGAGACAGTCCCTACCAACGCATACAAAAGAGAAATCTCCACTACCACCATTTACCATTAGCCTATCCACTCATTTCCACTCTCACAACACTGAAAACGTTAGTGCTCGCATGTCACTGTCACACCCTGTTACATATGAAAACTTTTGAAGACATGTGACCTTGATGTGACCTTGACCCTGTTTGGATCAATTTAAAAATCTAATCAGTTCATCTGCTGGTTATGACTGTTTGTAGGATTTATATGGAACTTTCGACCACTTGTTCTTGAGATGTCAGGCTAACGAGAGTCGTGAATCTCGGACAGACTGACACATGGGCAGACCGATGGCAAAAATGGTAGCTAGCCACAAATGAGCCTCAAGTCCCTGAACATGTACGCACAAGTGACATCTTTGTGTGACCAACACGAAGGAAGCTATTGAAGAAAAACTATTTTTAAAAATTGACCTTGTTGCTGTTTGGATCAATTCATCGGCTGGTTAATAACAACAACTCGTTCTTCAGATATCACGCTAATGAGAATCTCAGACGGAAGGACTAACCGAAAACATACAGTAATGCCTCCTCCACTCAGCGGCGGAGACATAAAAATACATTTTTGATCCTTTACACAAGTTTGCTTGCCAATTAAAAAAAAAATTGTCATTTTCTTATTTAAAGCATCAGCTCATTTATTTCATAGTTACTCCAGACAACACTCCTTCAGACATTCTGCAAGTCACCGGCTAAACCGCGCTGTAAAAACCTGCTTTGCTGACTGTTACATGACACAGAGGGAGAAAAGCAGGAGTCTATCCCTCCAGGTAAGCTGCAGAGAATACAGTATTCAGAAGCAGGTTGGATATATTACTAAATTTCTGCAAAAGTAAGTATGTCAATAATCCTCATTTACATGTGCATTTGCCTACATTACTTCAAAAACGCAGAGTCACTCTGGCTCCTGCTGCTATAGCGAGCTCTGGAAAGTTGGTTTCCTTTTCAACACACACTTCCAGTGCCAACGTCATTCAAACTGAGCCTCTGAAAAGGTTTTTAACGACATATACCTTATCACGCATTAGGTGTTTCTGCTCTGCCTGTAAACTAATAGCTTAATTAGCCACCAATAAAACGGCTCAATTTTTAATAAGGCTGATATTCAAAATGTGTCTGCAATACAAGTAACTAATTACCTTTATCCTCCACAGGCTGACAAGCGTTTAGTTACGTTTATTCAGTCAAGAGTTTCTCAGAACAAATTGCCTGGACCTTTGGCCCAATAATTTGCCACTTAGCTGTGAGCTGCTAGCTTGATTTCAGACTTCATGCTAATGACTGTTACCAGCAGAATAATTGTTTTGTCTCATGAATTTAGAGCATTTTGCATCTTCGGTTCATATAGTATCAATTCCATCTCATATCAGATGTCACATTTCCCAGTTCGAGCCCCTAATTACATTTTATATATGACGTGCATGCTTCACTGTTGCACATCCTAACTTCGCCACGTAACAGAGGTGTTCCTGCGTCAACAAGGGCAGCTAAAGTTAAAACGAGTCACTCTACAGATAAATCACTCTACAGATCTTAAGCAGAGCTCAAGCATCCTCGTACACCTCGTGCATTTAAAGTGAAAACATTCAGCATTAGATGGATACTGGGTGGCCGTCGATACTCAGAGCTCTAATATCATTATAGTTTTTTTTTTTTAAAAAAATACTGCTTCCTGATTATCTAGTTACTTCTTGTTGGTTACCATTTTATTCATGGCTTGCAAGCATACAGGTTTGCAAGCATCTGTTTCCTATCTCAGAAACCACAACCACACAATACAAGCACTTATAAGCCCAGCTGATTAAACTGCAAGTCAATTCATTTTTTTCACAGATATTTCAGACTTTCCACTGAGACCATCTCAGGATCGTATTTTGAAAACGCTGCTCATGTCAGAGAGCCATGTCCCTTTTTAAAATGTAGAACCTTGTGTGTGATCTGTGCAACCATGAAAGCACGGGAATCGCATCCCATTAAGAATTCCTTCCTTATCTCCTGCTCACAGACTCGACCTCTATATGCTCTACACTCACACTGCTGGCCCAGTGAAACACGGGAGAAATTAGGTTTTCTTACACACACACACACACACACACACACACACACACACACACACACACACACACACACACACACACAGACAAATAAATCTTAACATACATGTGCTTGAGCTTCCACAAAACATGGATGCCATTTGCAGTCAGAGCCAAAAATCGACAAAATATCATATCACGATATTTTAGGTCATTTCTACTATACACAATATTTATAACAATATGTAGGTTTGCTAACCATCTGCCAAAAACACAGTAGCACTGTATTTATATTAAAACTGAAAAACCATGGGAGTTTAATGATACTATTATTTAATGATTACAACATTACATGATTTAACACTGAAAGACTGGGAAGTAAATTCTGTTAACATTTTACAATTTTTTTCAGTTCCATTAAATAAACTGAAATTTTTTTTTCTGTCTGTAAGATGTATTAATCATAGAAACCAACAAAATGTAGAGAAGCATATCATGACACCTGCAATATAGCAGAGAAGTGTTAATTTATCAGGAGGTCAATACTCTATGCTCGTATCACCCAGCCCTACTGAAACACAAATATCACTCTCAGACTATTTTTAGTTCATCATTTAATTTAATCATTTCTTATTATCATAAAGCAGAATGAAAGTTTAAGTTTTATAGGAAGTTCAAAACCAAGTAAATATCTGAACTAGATATAAAACTAAATAATAATAAGAAAAAACAGAAGTGTGTGGTCATGGTCATGTTAGTACAATAAGAAAAAGAGCACCTGTTAAATCCTTGTCTGAGGAGAAGAGAAATGAGAAAACAGACACAGGCGACACCGCTCTCCGCTCATCCAGGACAAAAAGGCAACTATTAATGTCAGGCCATGTTCTCCCGCTCTCTTTTATTTAGGTCATATCATATCTGTGCTCAGTGCAGACTCCAGGCAAGCGGCTCTCACTTTGCTTCCACAGCAATGCTGAGAAGAGTGCATGCGAGTGTGTGGTGTGTGTGGTGTGTCTGAGAACTCCCCTCTTCTTCTCTCCAGATCTCTGACACCACTAATTCACTTTATTTGCCCCTCTGCTCCCATAAGTCTATCTGCCTTACCCTCTTTGTTCTTCTCACTCGTTTTCTTTCCATGACCCTTTTAAGATTTTTTTTTCCTTTAACACTTTGGTTTCCACGTCCTCTTTCTTGCACCCTGCACGCCAGAGTCACCGAGACCTCTGTGTTTCTGTCTTTCTCATTTGCTCTCTGTGAAGGTTCAAAAATGCATGAGGGGGGAAGTATGTGTGGGTGTGTGTGTGGGGGCATGTGTGGGGGCAGTGAGCACAAGCAGTATTGGGGGGAAAAAGATGAGAAGGAGAGGGGGAAAAAAAAAAGAACAAAATGTTAGAACAGAAGGGAAGAGAGACAGACAGGGTGAAAAAGAGAGAAAGAGAGGGAAAGAGAGAGAGAGGCTGGGAAAAGGAGTCAACCAGAGCAGGCCGAGTCATGTGAAGGGGCTTTGCAGAGAGTTGGAGGGTGTGAGAGGGGTCTGGCTGTGGGAGTGGCTGGGACACAGCAGTACTGTAGGATTAGGCAGGAATCAGTCCAGGAATGAAGAGTGGTCACAATTCCTATTTCACAAAAAAAAAAAAAAAAAAAAAAAAAAAAACCACACAACAACCACCAGACCCAAATTCTACCTATTTATTCATTTTTGGTGCATCTAACTTGCGTCTTGTCTTTCGTGGAAATTTTAGCGTAACCTGAAAAATGCTTGATTTGGAGTTACATAATCAAACTCAATATCAATATCTTTAAGTAGAGTAAGTATAGTAGTTTTAATAAGAACAAATGATCAGAATTGTGCATGTGGAAACCTCAGAACAAAATGCAGACAATGGATTTTAGCGTAAATCAGAATGTGCTGACATGAATCTCTCTCATCTCATTAATCTTTCTTGAGTAATTGGTGCATTTGTGTACAAGACACACCACAAAGCACTGACATGGAAGCAGAGTCTTTATTGAAGTTATTATATAATTTCACATTAAAACACAGCAGAGGTGACTATATTCATTTCGGCAGTCTGCTTTTCAGTGCTTGATTAACTGTGTGGCAGACAGGGAAAAGTTGAAAAGGCTAAAAAGGCTGTGGCTGAACTCAGCCAAACTAGAAAAAAAATTAAGTCTTAGTCAAGACTGAGGTTTTCTGCCTATAAGATATTTTAACACCTTACATTTAATAAATCACAGGTGACTGCTTTAACACTACATGGGAAGCCTGGCCTCCCCTAAAATTTCATTAAAATGCAGCAGTAAAATGTTTCTATATTAAATGGAGAAATGTGTATATTATGCATCACTATTTGAGAAACTGAATCAAATGATCAAATTTTTCACTACAGTATTGCACTCTTTGTTAATTTAATGCAAACTGTTTTCGGTGGACAGCACAGCCTGCGCGAAAATCTCCTTTGACGCCTCTGACACACCTCAGATACAAGACCAGTCAAGCATGGTTTCATTTGGCTTCTATGGTAGATACACAGTGTTTTAATCGGAGCAAATACTAATGCTTGTTGGACAACAGCCTTTTAAGACGACATTTTGTGTCCTGCCCGGACGCATGGGTTCTCTGGGAAACGATGGGGTTTTTTACAGAAAAAATCTCAATGTTTATTGGACAGTGCACTCTTTGCTTGTACCTGCTATAATCATGGCTTCTGCATATGACGGTTGAGAAATCTCCAAAAGGGGCTGAACTTTGTAACCAACTTTCAATCACTGAGACAGTAATGAACATGTCCGACATCTCAAACTTAACCATTTGCCACACAATTATTTTGTTTTTGCAAACTAAGGATTTGTTTATTTGTTCAGGACGAAAACGGGGTTCACCTACAGTCCCCTCCGAAAGTAGTGAAACCAGTTCGTTTGGTTTTGCGACACACTGAAGACATTTGGGTTTGAGAGCAAAAGATGAATATGAGACAATAGATCTGAACTGCAGCTTTCATGTCCTGATATTTACATCTAGATGTGTTAGACAACTCGGAACATGGTAACTTTTGTTTGAACCCACCCATTTTTCAAGTGATCAAAAATATTGGAAGGTGTGTTTCGTGTTGCCCAGGTGTGCCCTGTTAGACTGACTGTTTAAACAATAAATAGTTCTGAATGACTACTCTTAGACTGAGCCCTGGGTTTTGCCTGTGAAGACTGCATTTGTTGTTAAAAAGCATAAACCAACATGAAGACCAGAGAGCTGTCTATGGGAGAAAAGTAAGCCATCTTCATACTGAGAAAAGAAGGAAAATCAATCAGAGCTATTGCACAAGCACTGGGCATAGCCAATACAACAATATGGAATGTCCTGAAAAAGAAAGAAACTACTGGTCGGCCAAGGAAAAGACCTCATCGGGGGAAAAAGTGGAAGGTTTTAGACTGGCCAAGTCAATCACCAGACCTTAACCCAATTGAGGATACATTTCACCTCCTGAAGAGGAGACTGAAGGGAGGACCCCTCCCACAACAAACAACTGACAGAAGCTGCAGTACAAGTCTGACAAAGCATAACAAAAGAAGGATGCAACAGTTTGGTGATGTCAGTGGGTTGCCGGGTTGATGCGGTTTTTGAAGCAAGGGATATGCAACGAAATATTAAGTGTTATTTACTTTAAGACTATTTGCTCCAATAATTTTGCTCACTTAAAAACTGGGTAGTCCCCCACCAGAGATTCCATGTTCTACGTTGTTCACCACTTCTGGATGTAAATATCAGGAAATGAAAGCTGAAATTCTAATCTATTGTCTCATTCATCTTTTGATCTCAAACCCAAACATCTTCAGTGAACAGCAAAAACAACAGAACTGGCCTTGCCCTTCCAATACTTACGGAGTGGAAGTAATTAACTCTGAATTCATCTAAATCTGACCTATTCAAGTCCCAAGTGCTACATCATTACCTATTCAAAATCTGTGTTTCCTCCACCCTATTATATAATCAATATACCACTTTGCTGAGGCATAAAATATGTTACGATATTAGAGTATTTTTCAAATTACTACCATGTGCAAAATCAAAATCAGCTGAAAGTGGATAGAAAACCGACTGCTTTCTCTCTCACTCTCTCTCACTCTCTCTCACTCTCTCTCACTCTCTCTCACTCTCTCTCACTCTCTCTCACTCTCTCTCACTCTCTCTCACTCTCTCTCACTCTCTCTCTGCTACACTGAGACCATTAGCACAAGTCCGGTGGGGTCTGTACACCGCTTTCTGCCCGACACCCACTCACTCACTCGCAGTCATCCATCTACTCGCTCATCCATCAATCACTAAAAACTTATGCTGCTGTAAGTGTGTAAATCAGAAGTGAAGAAAGCAGAAGAAACTGATGGGCTTAAAAAGAGAATGGTGAGTGTAAAAGGGTGAAAGGGATGAGCAGGACAGCGAGTGAGCAGTGCTGCTCGGCAGATATGGGAGAGTTGCGATAATCTCTCCAGGAATGGAAAACTGATTAATCGCTGCAGAAGGATCCTGGGGAAGAGCACAAAAAGCCTTTGAGAAAAGGGGAGGGGTTTGAAGGAAATAGATGGTGAGAACTCTTCTGTTTTTCCCCTTCTCTCAAAATACAAGAATACAGGACTCTCTTCAGTCTTCTTACACACACACACACACACACACACACACACACACACACACACACACACACACACAGAGTTAATGACGGCTCCTTTCCATGTTCCACACACTACTAAATGAATGAAAAAGCTGGGAGGAAAAAAATGCCCGTAGTGTAATAATCCAATTTTCGGGTGCCAATGCAAGCTTACATAAAAACGGAAAACCTCGAATGCAGGCCACGTTACATAAAACATGGCTCTGCCCGCAGTAATGCCAAAGCACCAATCACACAGAACTGCTCAAAGCAGACGCACAAGAGCCAGAGCATGCAAGTCCAATTAACATGGAAAGCACGCCTCATCAACGGGTGACAGATTCCATTACAACCCCAGTATACAGTGTGATTACTTTGGCCACTGGCAGATTCAGATGCAGGCTGCAATGCGAATGTGAATCTGCAGGCTGGAGTGTTGAATGCATTTTGGAGAAAAAGCTCCACAATATACATCAACGCAATATTTGCATTTGCAACACCGATATGACAGGAGACTGCAAAATGCAAAGGAGCCCTCTAATGAATCACTGATTCTTACTGGGAGGAGAGACTCGCCTGAGTTGCAGTTATAGTTGACACTCACTTGTACAAGAAATAAATAACATGAGGAACTATGCATTGAAATGGGCTGGGCACAAAAACGTCAGGTCAAAAAAAATCAATTAAAAGTCTATTAAAAAAAACCTATTATGTAGACACTGCCCATCTTAAATGATCCATTTCTCTAATTAACAGCACAAAAATGTCAACTATTCAAGTGACCAGGCATGTGAAACTACAACTGCCCTCTTAAGACATCAACCATAATAGATGGAGACACAGTTAATGTATTAAAGCATGTATAAGTAGTGTATTATAGTATGTATTTAATAGTATACACGAGACACCACCACCACCTTTTTCCTTTGTATTTCTTAAACGTAAAAGACTGCTTTATCGGTTGTGTGGTGCAATATGTCGTTTCTGAGCTAACTACTCTTGGCACACCAGTTCTGTATAGTCCAATAAAAGATACACCAACCGAATTACAAATACAATTCTGAAATATTTTATTTAATATTTGTACTCGACAGATTGTACATGGCTCAGACTCTGTGTAAAGCTCACCACCCTTCTGTATGTGCATCTTTACACATTCAACAAAATGTTGATTTTAAAAAAGTGCAATCAGTGACAAATCAGACCTGAAAATTAAACCAGGGAGGTTTTTTTTTTGCATCAAGCATGTCTCACAGAAACAATACACTTCCATCTGTTAAACATGTCCTGTAATCACAGCAAGGTGTATGCTTTGGAAATCTTTGAAATCTTTTAGGTGATATAATTTACATTCATTATATTCTGCCTTCGTCGGGAGCCATTTAAAGTGAAAAGGACAGTGAACCAAAGAGCACGAACCCGCAGGCTGTTTAAAGTAGCTAAATGATGACAGCTATTGTTGCAGTATAAAGCCTTGCTTTAAATTATATATGAAATATAAAACCATGACATTGTGACATACAAATATGACTTAGAAAGATTAAATTATCGTTTGAAATTCTGTTAAAAATCTTTTCTATACTTCTTGCAACAGAAATGGATCCAAAGCTTTTTAAACGCACATGGTACACCCATCTTGGTGACAATAATTCAGTTCAGCCTTTAAGCATCACATCAAGGATTCACCAATATATTTAAAGATAACTGGTGGGTAAACAATAACAATAATATTTTTAAACTGATGTGTAAATAGGCTAACGAGGTGATTTGCCCTCAACTCTGATATTTAAAATAGTCTTCCTCGGTTCATCACCAGCAAATTAACAGTAGGCCCTCCCCAGATTCTGAAAAAAGTTGGTCACACATTTAATCAGAGACAACTAAATTGTATCGTATCAGATTCAGTGGTATCATCAAATACTGCTGTCTTAAGAATCAAAGTCATATCACATTGTGTGGAAGGTTTATAAATAACTCTGAGCAGATCGATGGGGAGGTGAAAATACAGGGAAGGAGAGGAAAGAAGGACGTGAGAAAACGTGACAAACAAAATAAAGAGTTGGAGAGGGAGAAAAAAAAATCATTTTATTGCCAATTCAATTATCATTATAATCACAATGTATTTGTATTTAGAAGACACTGTGTGAATAGTAATGTGTGGAAGTAACTAAAAAGAAAAGAGACATATTAGCCCACTGATCATTAATGTGTATATTTTACAAACAGCAAGCAACACATTAAAATCACATGTTCATTCTTGACAGACAGAGAGCAAAAAACCAAGCTAAAATGGAGGTTTATGGGGAAGGACATTACAAGGCTTCTCCTGGTGTTTTAACTGAGAGGAAACTCAGTGGGGGTCTGTCAGCCTCAGAACGCCTTGCCTTAATTGCAGTTAATTGCATCGAATGTCCCCAAGATCTAAATTCAGGCCACAATTAGGAAAAAACAAACCTGAAGCTGTGCCGAAATCACAAACCTTGGTAATGGTAATCAGAGCACGTCTGCTATAAGCAGAAATGCCTCAGAGAACAGCTACTTTAAAGCAAATGATGGAATCAGCTCTGTCCAAATAACAGCCGAGAGACTCGATCATTCCACGTCAGATTATTTCATGTTTTCCTAGTTTGTATCCACTGCAAGTCAAAGACACTATTTAAAATGCATGAGTTGTGGAAATGCAATTTTCTAGAAAAAAAAAAAACAAGGCATGGAATTTAATTTAATTTCTAATGCCTGTGATTTGTGGTGTCCCACAGCTGATATGATATGGACTAGCTCAACGAACAAACAAGTCACCTTTAAAGCATAAGGTCCTCTCCGTCTCTCATTTCCTTCGATCCTGCCTCATTATGGCAGACAGTGAGAGACAGACTATCTCCATGACCTAAGTGGAAGATCTGTACAGGGAGAGGATTCTAGCAGCAGCGATTTTAACAATAATACCAGTTTCTACCATGCCTATGTGCTCTGTGCTGCCGACTGAAGATGCCCTTGAAAGCATGTGTCTCCATGACGGTGTTCGTATAATTATTATTTTACTGGGCATCATTATCTTAGAATGTAGGAGCATCATGAAGGAACAGAACTTGCACCACAGGATGCACCTGGTCCTGTAAAACGGCTTCATGGTCCTGTAAACCGAGCACAGAGAGCAATCACTGCACCTAATGACTCCCGTGAGATGGCCGCCCATGCCATTATGGATCCACCACCATGTTGGCAACAGACATGACTGAAAGCTTTCTTCAGCCTTCCTCCAAACCTAAGTATGTCCAGATGTAAGGAAAATGCGACTCATGAGAGCATTAGTTTTTCTCCGTTGTGCAGGAATCCACAGTTTGAGCTCCTTAGACCAGTAGCCTCGATACAAGCACTGTCTGAACTGTGGTCATCTTGTAATGCTCAAACACTCCGTTGTGCACAGAGGCACCGAGGTTGTAGCTTTGTGGAGTTTAGCAACTGTTCCATTAACAGAGACAAAATTCCAAACAGCTAGTGATGCTTGTGCTTTACAGATCTGTCATCAATGGGCCTTTTTCTCACTTCTATGTTTTTGCTAACAGAATTACCCTCCGCAGGGTAGCTTTCCTTCTGCTCCAATAATAACGGTTGAGTCAACGGCAAAGAGCGTTTGCAGCTTTGCGTTACAGTTCTACACAAAAACAGCCTTACCTCAGCTTTCCTGTGGATGAAGAGCAGAGGAAACGACAGCTTAGTGTAAACAGTGGGGAGAAACACAATTATGAATTTTGTCATGTGCAGAGGAAGTATATTTGTGTGTAGTCAGCATTTCGCTGCTGCCGACTACATGGGTCAAGATTGATGCTATTCTCAGCTGCCTTCTAGTTGAAGTTTTCAGGTTCAGCCTTAAAAAGCTGTTGGCGTTTCACAGGCTTGATGATTTGATGGGATGTCGGCAGGACCACCACAGACCCACGACTACATGGCCTGGAACCCAACGGTATCTAACTATTTCCACAATTTTATCATTTTGCAATATCTCTTTAACTCTTTGTATATTTTTATCATACACAATATCAATTAAATACATATCTAGCTACCCATCAATGCTAACGTCAGTTAACGTTACCTTACTCTGATAGCTGTGAATTAATTCTTCCACAAAGAATTTATATCCTTTATTCAGCTTGGTTGCTGAGTTCAACAATTCTGGAGACCTTTTCAAAGTTTAATCTCAGCAGCACTGACAAAACGATGAGGTGAAACATACTTCCATTGCAAGCAAAAGTGATAATAATGTCATGTCAAATAAATTTACCCTAGCCAACTCAAGTCAAGTGGCTTTATTGTCATTTCGACCATATATAGCTAGTTAGTACACAGTGAAACGAAACACCGCTCCTCCAGGACCATGGGTGCTACATCAGACAACACAGAGCTACAAGAGACTACACATTACTACATAAAGTGCACGTGCAAACATGTGCGAACAGCACAAGACTGTACAAAACTACTAAAACAGTACAATACCTACTAAAACAAGCACCATTTTGGATCCGGAGTGGCCGCTGTGTGCTATTGCCGCACCGCCATCTTGGATCAAGTCTATGCTCTAGTCCAAGTACTTCTGGTGCCCAGGCAAAGGGCCCACTGGAATTGCATCCAAGTACACTGCACTCCTAAGTTTTTTTTTTTATATGACATTGTTCATTCTATAATATAGATTGCTGTGTGCAAAATTTCAGCCTCGTATCTGCATTCATTTCTGAGATACAGAAGGTTAAAAAAAAAGGAACTTCTGCCCTAATTTTACTGTAAAAACAATGCTACAGTCATTTGTTTTTTCAGTAAAATCATGGCCAAAGTTCCATAAGTCATTACTTTTGAACTATTCATGCCAAATGCGTACTCTCATCAGGGATTGTTGTCTAGTATAAGATGTCTTTAACTTCAAAAGGGCCCAAGTCCCTAAGTGGTGCAACAAAAGCGTTCGCTCTATCATCTGGGGCTCATGAGTTTGAATCTCGATGATGCCATAACTATTTGTGGCAAAACTGGCTGTGCTCTGGCATTTTTGTGGCAGACAAAAAAATTATTCCACACCACACATGATATAATGTCTGTGAGCTTATGCATGCGAAAGTGTACGAATAGGGCTTTCCTCAGACATTGCATGAGCAGCACTTTGAAAAGAATTATTAAAAAAAATATAAGAGAGAGAGAGCGAGAGAGAGGAAAAAATAAAAATAAATAAAAGAAGATCCACACTTTCATATTTGCCAATTTATAATGATTCAAATATAAAATTCAAATATAATACATTTATTTAAATGATTTTTATAAGAATAAAATGAGTTAGTATAATGCTTCTTCTTCCTATCGCCTGTCTCCACGGGTCTCCTGTGCTTGCTTTAACTCACCTTTCATGTAAAAGAATAAATCGCCTTAGGCTGCAATGACCTTTGTCCATCCTCCACTGATTCTTACTAAAAACACAGCAGTGGTACAGTGCTAGAAAATACCCATGACAATTTCCTCCATTTTAATTGAGAATTTAGAAGTTTTGTCGAATATCAGGGCTGAATTATATAATACAATATCATCGTAAGTAGTACAGCATGAAAAGGTGTTATGAGTGTAAGCATTCACGGGCCACATAATGTGAAAGAGGATTAAGGTATTTTTATAGGCAACCCACTACAAGCCCCAATGATCGGACATGCACTGTTAATGTGTGATTTATTAACAGGCTCAACAGCAAGGTCACTTACGTTGTGGCTAAAGTCTATTATCACACAAGACCCCGTTAACTCTTTGCGAGAACCCATGGCAGTAGCACATATTTCATGTAGAACAAATCATTAACTTTGTCACTGGCAGAATACGACGATATTCTACTACATTATTAACTGCCAGAAGTACATCTTGCAGTGAGTGGACAATACTGCGATACAACTTTGCCCAAACTGGATCACTGGCCTTTGATGTGGCATTGACGTCTTTAGACTTTCCTTTCAGCGTGGCATTGTATTCTTTATGGTACATTCCCATTTTTCATCCCACCTCCCATTCATTCCTCATCCTGCACAAAGCATAGTGAGACAGAGAGTGGTGCAAGAAAGCGAGGAGAGCAGAAAATAGTTGAGAATTTGTCATTAGTACACAAATGAGAAGCATTATTGGTATTGTTGAGCAGCGGCTCCCACCCTGAAATCAGTGCAGCGCAAGATAGTAGAGACAGACTGCAGTTTGGTCGCAGCTTGGGGTGGGAAGACTACTGCTATTAAAGCGAATATCGGTATGACACAGAGACACGATATGGCTATACTTTTCACCACAACATCGATATCGTGATAAGCCTAAAAACAGGGAATCAGAAACTTAGCAACTAACATAGCAAACAGAGATAGCACAATACCACTTTTCCTTTTCCAATACTGAAACATTCAGTACAGTATGAGCAGATATTGATACCCATCTGATATGTTTTTCTTTAAAAACTAATAAGCTTTAAAATGATTTTACAACTGAAGTACTTTAAAAAGAACAGGAAAAATACTCAGCTAAAAACATAATGACTTCACAAAAGATTAAAAAATGTTTTCCAAACTCAATCCAATCTTTTCCATTTCATACAGGAGCAGATAATTTTTTTTCCCACAATACCCTGAGCCACCATTTTTTGCTGGTATCGGCCCATTACCGATCATGGGTATTGGATCAGTGCCACCTGTAGTAACAACTATACCCCAAAACTATGATTACAACAACATAAACACAAGTATTTATAACCAAGTATACCATCCAAAACAAACTGCATAAAAATACACAGGTTTAAAAAAGTGGGACAAAATTCCATTTGAAATTTAAGTCAGCTTTAGAATCACAAACAAAGGGGCCCAAAAGCATCAGTATGGCCACCACATTTTCATTTCTGTTCCTCTGGGCCATGGATCTAACCTACATCTCTGTATCTCTTCACTCTGGAGAGCAAAACTGTCTTTTTCAGTGACATGCCCCCAAAGCGACCACCTGCTGGTGAAGGAAACGGTTCACTTCACTCCAATGTGAATGTAACATCAGCCTTAAACAATATTTTATGCTACAACATTTGCAAATTATAATACATTCATACCACAGATTTCAAAATTTATATCACTGACTTCATTAAGAAAACGTCCAATGACTGCTCTATAATAGGTCTTACATTTCTTTTCCATTTTCTTTTGCTGATGTATACAGTATACAAACGTTGTACAGCTTTATGCAGACTGGTTCTTCATAGCATTTCCTTTAGTAGTAGACTTGAGAGTCTGACATAAAGAAGAAGGGGGGAAGAAAAAAAAAAAAAAGAGAAAGAGTGGTAGTGTTAAATAATTGAACATGTTTTAATGATATATTATGTTTGTGGCTGCGGAAAGATTGGAACTTCTTGTGAGGGGCACATTTACTAAACCACTCTGTATTTCTTCTGAGCCATATTTCCATAGAAAGTTGCACAACGATCAGTACATCTACGTAAGCTCGCATACCAAACCAATTTAGTCATGCCGCCTCAATAAAAAGCTGACATACGTCCAGAAAAAAAACCCAGCCAGTCAGCTGTGTGTGTGTGTGTATGTGTGTGTGTGTGTGTGTTTGAAATATGTCAAAATAGCTTGTGCAGCTATAATGTAGAATTATGTCAAAGTCCCTGAATTAGCTAAACACACAAATACACAGTATTAACAGTTCAGCAGACTTAAGGCTCACGTCTTATGCCCCGAGATACACTGAGAATCCAATTCCAGTGAGAAGTACTGCAAGGGATTGTTGTCTGGTGAGCAGACAGACTGTGACTAGCAGTGAAGTTTAATATCATGCAAAAAATAGAATAAGTCACTACAATAATATCACAATCTGCTATCTACAGAAACAATGGAATCATGTTAGAGACCGGGGGTTCGTAACCTTTTTTGCAACCAGAGACCTGTTTAACTGTAAAATAAATCATAACCAGAAATTTATGAACAATACCCAACTATAGATATACTAGGTTTATTCTATAAATATGTACAATAATAATTTGCAAATTTATTACAGCCAGAAAGAGCACATTTGGTGCAAGTTGACGTTATTCCCAGGCCTGTATGTTTGAGTTTTTCACGTTTAAAGTGAGCAGTCCAACAGGCAAATCAGTACAAGAACTTATAATAACTCTGATGATGATGGATTGTGAATTCCTCCACTGTAACAAAATAAAACAATCACACACACGCCCTGCCTATAGTCCTCCGAGTGTCCCCATGCAGTAATAAAGACAATCTGTCCTATGTGATGAATGAGGGAAGACCTGTATAGTTACATGTCAGAAATGACGACATGTCACGCTCCATGCGCTCTGCTCAGCCATAAAATAGTGCTCATGCTGCACTTAATTTCATCTGCTTTACCATGAGGGGACATGAAATAGTGATATTCTGATAAGTCAAATTTGTTTTCTGAGCCTGTAGATGCACATATAATAAATATACCTATTGATTTTGCTTCCAGCCCCTAGCATGCAATGTGTATGTAGCATGAGAACTACAGACAAATAATTAGCATTTATCACTGCAGGGGATCAGCATATTGGCAGAACACACACATTTCTAAGAACACTTTAACCAGTTTAACTCCTAGAGAAAGACTAATAGTGAATCCTTTCAACAAATAAAGTCACACGTCAAAGATAGCTAGAGAAACTACAGATGGATACAGATAATTCGCTAAACTGGCATATTCAGTTTAGAAACATGTATGATAACATCACAATTAGTCTTCTTTCGAGTTCCAGGTCGAGTGAGAGCATGAGGCTGCAGTGTTCGCAGGGACCGGGTCAGTGTAGTGGTGAAACCGGAGCCTGCTGGGAAGTCTCAGCTCATGCTTTATTCAGGGATTGTCAGTCATTTCCTTCAACAGCACGAACACATCCAGAGGCAAAAGTCATGCTCAAAACACAGTTATGGCAATGTTGTGAAAAGAAATTGTCCATAGCACATGATTAGATCTGTAAACAGTAGGCTTTTGTGAACAATCATTTTAACATGCTCTTTAGCATCTAACTTTACCAATTAATCATTTTTATTTGTAGCACAACAAACTGCAGTGTGCATAAATACAGGTTCATTTAAGACGTTTCCTTTATAATAAATTTGTGTCCCACTAATATCATAATTTTAAATATGTATGTAAAACTTAAACATCTTAAAAATAGGAAAAGTGTCCTTCATAACAAACTATTTTAAAATTTAAAATTAGATTTTTAACTGGTAACAATGGAATCAATAATTGTTAAAAATCATTTTAAAGTTTCTTGAACAACAGGGCTGAACAACACCCCAATCTTGGAATTACACTGTTAATACCAAGTCATCAAAATGACTCACTGATCACTGCATTCCTTATTAAGGAAATGGTCTAAGAAGAGGAAATGGTCAAGGAGTCTGGATGACAAAGAGACTAGAGCTGGCCAATAAATTTCCATTTAGTTATACGTTCTTGAAAGCTTAGTAAATTACTATAGTATCATTTTAGTCACAGATCAGGAGTCTCATTTATCACCCATGCACACACAGTTTTGTGCATAAACTGTCCATACGCATGCTTCTGCACAATCGGGGTAAACTGACTGTGAGGCGCTCGCATCCCGTCTTAATCTCACTTAATCATGGCAGGTCCTCACGACAAGGTGCAGAAAGGTGACAGAGTAAATGTAAAGAAAAATCATATAAAAGGCACATCTAAAGATGACTGGGATCAGGTAGACCGGGGGTGATCTTGCCTTGCTTGAAGATTTGGCTCACAGAGCTTTCTGCAGTGTTTTAAAGACTGCAAGAACCTCTTTGCTGACAGTGATGAGTGGCTCATCAGTCGATTTTGTTTGCCCAGTGCAATTTTAGTTGATCTCTGCCAGGAACTCGCCCAACTTTTGGAGAGAACAACAACATGCACTGCTCACGAGGCAATACATTACACTGAAAAGACACCAATAACAAGGCATTTTCATGCTATGGCAGGTTTTCCAGAGGTAATTGGGGTATTGCACAGACAAACTCATAAAATCAGCTGGTTCTGAGGAATTTTAAGGCTACTCAGATAATGTACGGGCAAATATTTGTATGTTATCGCCAAGTGTCCAGGTGGAACACTCAATTCTTTCATTGTACAGAACAGTACAATGTGACTTTAACAAGGTGCTACTGGAAACGGCTGGCTTATTATATTTTATATAAATATAAAATAAACCTTTTTTTGTTTTTGTTTTTTGCGTTACTGGGTGCAAACATATGACTACTTAATTGCCTGTGAAGCAGAGATATGATCCATGTTGTGTGTAACAAGCAGGAAGTTGTTTACCATATATGGCAATTTAGGGGTGTTTCTTCATTTCATGATCGTGGCCGTGCACAAGCAGAGCAATTTAGCACGTGTGGGGATTTATTAGTTTCTACTGCATACAGCTGTGCCTAAGCAATGTGTCAAAAAAACCCATAAATTAAGTTCCCTAAGCAAAGCTCCAGGATGAAAAGTTAACACCTGCAGGAATCACTTCCTTTGCGAAAGAGGACACTGAGCGAACAGGTAATAAGAATCCATGTGACTTAAGCCAACAGTAGAGATTTCATCACACCTTATCGGGCCAGTCTTACCACTCTAAGCGGACCAACAAAGCACGTAGCAATTAACACTTTCCTCTCGGGTGATGATGCATTTGACTTGCATTCAAAGAACCAATCTTGTCCATCTTTGTCTCACACTGCCTCACACCCTCCCTCACTGGATTAAGCTGAAAGACGCCAGTGTGCGTTTTGCAAAAAAACATTGCGTATTTCCCAAGAAAGCTGGCTGTCGTCGCAAGACATTGCTTCAAAGCAAAGCATAAAAACAAAAAAAATTTTAAAAAAAGAAATGGCTCTAAAGAAATGCGACAGAGTAAATAATGAAAGACTACCCAGAGAGCAAACTGTGGTGGCTCACAAGCTAGTGGAGATTTCCTAGATTTTGGGCTGAATAGAGCTCTAATCATTAGGTCTGAAAACCAGGATATATCAAGCACTAAACGCTTGGTGCAGGCGGTGATGGATGGATCAACACAGCGAGAGCATTGTTCCCCTACAGCCAACTCAGCGGAGCACAAACCTCACAAGGCCTGTACCAGCCTGTAGTTGTGGAAGTGGGCACAGTCACACGGTTGCTTCACTGACTGTCCCTCTGAATGACCGTGGGCAGCCCCAGCCCTGACATCTCTCTGACGCAAACCAGCTGAAGAACACTCATTACCACACTACTGCTGACTCCTTGAGAAAAGGAAAATGTGTTCGCATTTTTCACACATGACTTACAGTATCCATATTTCAGGGAGCGCACACTGTGGCGGTGGGTGGAATTCTCACCCTGTTACAGTACACTACTCTGGTTAGGATCGTCAGTGAAGTGAGGGAACATCTGGACAGTGTATGAACTGTCTCGACTGTGAAGAAAAGAGCTGGGACAATGTTCATAAGTGTAGCTTGGAGGGATGTCCCTTCTGGTTAACTGTATTATTCAGATTTCCATAAGAGTGAATGAATCAAAAGGAGAGAGGAGAAAGCATATTTAATTAGGTGTAATCAAGTATCATATCGTTTGTGTTTGACAGACACAATACAGAGAATGAATGAACCAACATTGAAAAAAAAAACAGCAAAAGCTTTATTGAGCTTTAATGTTAGCTCAGTATTCAGCCTGTACTGGACTTTGCAAAAAAATAAATAAATAAATAAATAAATAAATAAAAAGTTATAATTGCCACTAAAAGGATACAAGCACTCGGATATTTGTGGGTTGGAAGGATGCTGGAAAACCTCACTGGTTTAACAAGGTTTATATAATCACCATGGCACTGCGTGTTTATAATGATCTTAACATCAGTACAGATATTTCCACGTTATATTTATTAAACCAGTGAATGAAAACACAGAATGAATGCTCCACGCCTGCAGCATGGCTTCTGGTGTAAAATGTACCTAACTCTTTTTCCATGTCTACCCACATAAAAGCACTCCTGTTTTTTTTTTGTTTTTTTTTTTTAATGATTCTGATGCACACCATGACAGCGGAGCTCATCACATAACAGCCGCAGCCTCTCCGTTTCATATTTTCTCACCGACTTCATGGAGACACGGAGCATAACAAATACCTGAGTAGTGATTTCAGTGTTCCAACTTCGGCACCTGAAACAATTAACCCGGTATTCAAATACGCATATATATCCCAAGGAGCTTGGTATTTGAACCACAGAAACTCCTTTAAAGAGTTTTTTCTTTAACAAAAGCTTGTCACAAAAGCAGCTTTCAGTCCGCAATACAACCTGAAATATTCATCCTAGGCAAGCTCTGTTTATTAACCTAACATTTAACAAGGAGCATCACTTGATGACACGAGCATTGTGAAAAGGAAATGCAGTCTTATCGTCATACCAGCACTAACGCAAACAAATAATCTTCAATGATACACGTGAAGTCGATGTTCTAAATTCAATAAAGAGATAAACACCTGCATTTCTATATGACAAAAGACATGGGGGTATTGTAGAGGATATGGCAGCCTACACAAGTCGAACTTTCCCATGAGTGTCTAATAACATGATTAGGCAAGCAGATTTTTGCACATTACTCATTGCTGGCTAACGCCAGATGGATAGAAATACTGCAAACTAGGCTTACCCTGCTTAGCACAATCAAAATCACTCCCGTTTACCTATATAACAATACACGATACAAGTTCAAAGTTCAACACCGTTCATACTAATTTCAAAGTTCTATACTAATTATAAGTAAGTAGCAAAGTCAATGCTTAACACAAACGACGCTATTAGTTGTGAAGTGATTGACACTACAAAAACAAGTGTAAAAATAGACCGTAACGGACGGTGTGTTGGACAAAAAACAACATTAAGACGTGTGAATACTTGGATTTAAAATCACTAGAATACTAGATAACTCGGGACCGTAAGCCTGAGAAGTTGTTACAGAACGTAACCCACATCTATAAGTTACGCTTGCACTAGCAAGTGACTAAGGGAGATACAACCATTCATTTTCTACGCATGTGCACCACACAGTGCAGCAACAGCAACAACCGACATTCGAGTTGAGATTTTCTCAATTTTAAGCAAATTACAAACAACGTGGCACAGCGAGAAATCCAAACAACTGACTCAAATGATTGCACAAACCTATCCTATGGCGCATGTGGTGCAACGCTGCTTCAGTTCCTGCAATTAGTTCCCATTTACTCTCTTGCTAATGAGGGAACAATGATTCCCCTTCATAGGCAACAACATGTTTACTGTTGTCTTCAGTCCTGAAATACATAACATTCTCAACTACCACTTTGTATCTTGTAACAGCTGCAGTCAAATAAAGCAAATAAAACCTGATGCAGTTTATGAGTTTAATGGCAGATGGCATGTAAATGGTTCTGATGAATACCATCAGCTCCAAGAAACTCTTCCTCTCTAAGTTTATGAATGAATTGATGGATGTTTTAAAAAAATAAATAAATAAACGGAGAGGCAATCCAGAGTGACACAAAAAAAAAAAAAAAAAAAAAAAAAACCCACTGGCAGCAGATGCACAGTCCACTGCTTTACCATCCACGGGTGAACCAGTTGTGGAGCTCTGAAAATAACTGTGGTAATGTACAAACAACAATCATACAATTGAATGCTGACAGAGAAGAGCACTCATTTTTAAAAAATAACAACCAAGAAGACAGCAGATCTTTCTGGGAGGTAAACATGACTACACAAGCATTAAGAAACAGGAAATGTTACAATGTACAACTGACATCAAGACACCAGAAAAGCAGCAGAATCTCACACTTCTCATGTATGTGGACATTGTCTGAAGTTTGATAATGTCATCGTTGATAGTTCAGGAAGTGCAGACACCAGGAATGCAAGCTGGCCACTTCACAGCAATGAGGGATGGAAAGAGTTTCCCAGAGACGGCTGAAGTGACTACAGTAGTTTCTTAGCCAGGGTCAAAGTGACTTGCTCTCAGATTAACAGACTTACACACAGATGGCTTTCATAAAGCCTGACTTCCAAGACTATAAATTTCACATTTCAGGAGCTACTGCAATTTATTTGAAATGTTAAAATGCTTTGACTTTTAGTTTCACATAAGCATAATATCTTTATATTTACAGCATGGTTATTTACAGTGTTTGAGGTAGTTCACTACAAAAAAAGCAACAGTAGCAAAATGCAAAACAGCATGAAAACACACTGTCCTGTTACACAAAACTACATCCTGATCTACACTAATAGACCAGATTTGATGGTCTGAGCGAGCCATGACTCAGCAAAATGAACAGATTTCAAGACAGCGAGGGGCCGAGGAAAGCGCCTTCTGTTCGGTTATTTACTTGTCCCAAAACAGCCCCATGTTTACAGGGTCAGAATAATCGACTACATAATTAGGCATCAACAGCCAATTAGTCGATTAGCACGTATTTTCCCTCATCTTCTCCCCAGTTTTGTCACCTGCCAGTTCCCACCCATCAGCCAGCTCCCCCCCATCATACACCAGCTACCAAATGCTAAGTATAATGCGTTTCATGTGAGACATATGAACTACATCTTCTCAACTGCTGCTCATGCTGCATCAGAGAGCGGAGTATCACACTTGGATGAAAATGCTATCTGTCCTCTTCTGCTCACAGTTGCTTGTGACTGGCTAGTGTCCCTGTGATTGACAGGGGAGAGAGAGCATTGCTAGTCAGCTTGCCTCACGGAGGCCTTACAGGCACTCTCACCAGGGCTTTCCTCTTCAGGTGCTCACTCATGTTTTACTCTTGTGCCAGGCTAAAGCCCTATCTGGACAAGATTAACTTTACATGGGATCCTGCAGTATTTTCCTATTTTACAGGTGCTCCTCTGTCATTTTATTTATGTCCGGATCGGCCATATCTGTGTTTTTGTCCGTCTTCCACTGAGAAAATTACAGGCTGAATTACCTGCCGTTTTTCTCCAAACTCAGCGACCGTCTAATTTTAGTCCCATCCAGATTCGCGTGATTCTCTATGCAGACATCTCGTCGCAAAAAACGTCTGACTGCTGCTACTTGCCGCATTTAGCATTACAGTGTGCGCATCAGTGACACTCCCCCAGATATTAAACATTTTCCAAGTTGCAAAATAAAAAAAAAGATGCTTCTTGTATACTTTGTGATTATTGTTTTATTATACTTTCAAATTATTGCTGGAACCATAGTTCGCCCCAAAGTGAAATAAGAGCCAGCATCTCCTCTCTGCTCCATTGCCTCTATGACTTGGATGCCATGCTGTGAATGGAGCCTGATCATATGACTACGTGATCCAAACATCCGGGTTCATAGAAAATACAACCCTCTAGAAACTCACTCCTCCTGTGGTAACTGTACTGCTGTCCGGATGTGAGAGTTTTACCACTGAGGAGACAATTTACAGAAAAAAACATTTTAAAAATGTTTAAACAAATAAACTGATAAATGAATCCAGTCCAAATAGGGCTCGATTCATTTTCACGTCGACTACACTGAACATAATGGTGTCCCCAGTCTTCATATGTTTTCAGGCAGCTGTGATGTTTGTGATTTGTTCCGTGTTTTCAACTAGATATAGGTACTTAGCTATTGTGAAACATAAAAATTGAGTGCTATGCAGATAAAGATTTGATGAGATTTTCCTTTAATTTGTCATCTGTCTGTGTGTATATACAGTCAGGTCCATAAGTATTTGGACAGTGACACAATTTTCATAATTTTGCTCATAATCAAGAAGTGGTTGAAGTGTAGACTTTCGGCTTTAATTCAAGGGGATTAACAAAAATATTGCGTTAACATTTTAGGAATTACAGCCATTTTTCGCATAGTCCCTCCTTTTTCACAGGCACAAAAGTAGTTGGACAAACTAACATTATATTAAGATTATTTTAATACTTGGATATAAATCCTCTGCAATCAAGTATGCTTTGGATCATGAGCCCTTCTTTTCCTTCTCTATACTCTTCTCCTCCCATCATTCTGGTACAATTGAATCTTGTAGAACTGGTCAGAGTCTTTTAGAGGTGTTTTTTTTTTTTTTAAAGCAAAGTCTTTCTGTTCTTGAGTGTTACCAGTGGTTTGCATCTTGAGGTAAAAAGTCTGTATTTACATTCATGAAGGTGTCTCTTGATTGTAGACTCTGACAATGATACTTGACAATGTTGAGCACGCCTTTTTAAGAATGTACCCAATTGTTGATTTGGCCACTTCTGAAGTTTCTCCCATCTCTCTGACAGATCTGTTTTGCTTTTTTAGCCTAATGATGGCCTCCTTCACTTGCATCCACACCTCTCTGGATGACATATTGAGAGTTCCCATGAACAGCTACCAAATGCAAATTCTGCTGAAACTGCTTATCAGTCAATTATCCAATTACTTTTGAGCCTGTGAAACTAGAAGGACGTTGTAAAAAAAAAAGGCTGTAATTCTTAAACGGTTAAAGCAATATTTTTGTTAAACCCCTTCAATTAAAGCCAAAAGATTTGATTCATTTCAAATCCACTGTGGTGGTGTACAGAGGCAAAATTATGAAAATTGTGTCACTGTCCAAATACTTACGGACCTGACTGTATAGTTAGATCAGATATTTCAGGGTGGGGAAAAGACACGTGTACGCCAGAACCAGAGGTGGTATCAGTGATGTTTCGGTGCAACAGAATTATTTTTTTATTTGATGACTCATCCCTTGTGTGTTAGATATGCAAGGAGCATATGCTGAGTCCACACATCCCTAAGCAATGTGTCAGACTGTCAGGTGGATCCAGTCCTAAGTCAGCCTAATGATACAGGGCTTTACAGAGCTTCCTCTAGGCAGATTAGTCGACTAGTCATCCAGACAACACACTGGCCAGTCAGGCTTATATATATGCACTTTTGCACATCGCTAATGTTTACACATCAGAAAGATGTTTCCCTGGACACACAGCTGGAGCAGACAGCTCTGATCCCTACAGCTCACCCAGCAACTGCCGCTGTTACTAGGGAACTAAATCCAAAGTAGCACACACCCTCATGTGACTCGAGCAAAGCTGTATGACTGTGGTTGCACATAAGAGTTATCTGTGGAAATCACACTATGTGGCTAGATGTTGATTATGCATGACTTTGAAGTGAGAATTTTGCAAAAAAATTTAAATATAATCTTTCCCTCAGTCCAAATGTTATCAATCTGCCAAGATGGCACCTGGGGGTTATTTGAAATTATTTAATGTGACACGGTTTGTGGAAAGTGTGTGATGATCCAAGACCCTGTTCCTTTTGGGAGAAATCATATCTGTGCCAAACAGGAAGGAATGAAAAACACAAAACATCACATTAGGCATGTGAAATCAAGTAAAAACCCAGTCGTTAAATTTCCCTGTCAGCAAAAAGCTCCAGAAAGAAGAGCTTTGTGTCCCATAAAATTTTTTTTTTTTAATGCCTTAAATGCCTTAAAAAAGTCGTGCGAGTTGTGTCAGTATCTATTACAATGTTAACAGACTGATTCTTATATAGTGTCATACATGTACACTTTCTTTCAAAACAATTAATAGGAGGGTAACTTTAAACGGTACTTGCTGTTACCAAAAAAACTGGCGATATTTTGGCCACATATTGAATGCTGGACATTTTCACAAGGAATTTCACTTAATTTCAGAGAGATGTTGATCATTTGTCCATTTGCAGCCATTGAAACTGAAAGATCATGTCTGATTTATTAGTTCTGACATTTTCATGCAGTACGATTGAGTAAAAGCAATAAAAAGTTAACAAGCCTACAAGTTAATTAACCAGCATTCACACATGCAGTATTTAATTTTCTCAACTATATCATCACATTGTCACACATCTAATAACAGGATAATCACATTCATTGCTATTGTATTTGAAAGTGGACTGTTCCACAAAAAAGAGAGACAGAAACCTGGTGCAAGGACAAAAGACACAGATGGGTTGCTCTTATCTCTGCGGACATTTTTTTTTCTTTTTTGGACAAAATACTTCTTTAGCAATTAGTGAGATGACAAGCTAATGGTATTTCCTTCCTTAATACGATGAACAGAATCAACTTGTTTGGAACATCTACGACCCAAACAAGATCATAACTGATAAATTTCTGAATTACTGTTTATTTTCTATTTCAACCAGTCTAATGTGATGAAAGGGCAGTGAAGAAGACCGGGCAATGATCACCGTCACCCACATACAAGATATTAACTTTAAAAAAAAAATAAAATAAAAAATAAAAAAAAGCATAATTGCAACTGTATTGTGGGAAAGCATTAATCAGCATAAACTCAAATGTATAAATGTCCACAACAGTTAGGAATTTTAAATTTTGCAATATTTCATATTCAAACAGTAAAACTGACTTTTCGGCATTTATCCTTAGACCTCACTGAAGTGAGTTTCTTGCTTTAGGTCTGGTTGGTGTCTCTGAGAAAACCAGAGTGAGTATTGTGCTTCTGGTGCGTCACGGTCATTAGTCACTCATGCGTCTTGGCCAGTTCATTCATGTTCAAAACCATTACAGTACATCACAATGCCCCAACGCTCATCACTCTTTCACACCAAGTCTATGACCCATCCTTTGTGTTACAACGTAATCTCTTTACGAGCATTTAAGCATGTGGTTTATTTGTTCATCTTTCTGTCTATACTTAACTAGGCGTGTCTGAACACTCTAGTTGTCATCAATCCCGACACCGTCAACATTGGGAAAGCAGAAACTGGCCAAGCAGTGCTGAGCACAGAGGTTTTGCACAGCTCTTATTCATACACTCATCTATTCATATAAGCTCTACTGATTCTGAGAACATGACTAAGAACCTAATTCTGCAGGCAGATGAGACGTTTTCTAAGCAAACCCTTACTTATGAGACCTAATGCAAAATTCAAACAAGAAGCAAACCACTGATGCCACTGAGCAGGCTACAATAACCAGCAATGTCTCATTTGCCTTACTTCAATGTCAAACGGCTGATGTAAATCGTGTTAATAAGATCATATCAAAGGACCATCTTAGGAGGCTGCTCCAGGACTGCACCATCATTGTGCGGTGGAGTGTGCGAGTGTGACGTCTGCGATCAGTCAGCGTGCTGAAGCCGGCTCAGTGGGCAGCAGGAAGGTCTCAGTATGTCTCAGAGTGCTCATCACAGCTTCATCTCTTGTCACTGTTTGCTAAACTGCTGCTATGCACACTCTGAAGCCTTAACACCCTGAACGAACCACCTCCAGAATGGTCAAAGAAGAAAGAACGGGGCTTCTTCCCGATTCAATACTGAGAACAGGGTTAACTTTTCTCAGTCTATTACTGTGACACTGGCTACGTTTACATACAAGCTAATAATCTGTTAATAATCCATTTAATAACATAATCGGAATAAAAAATGTTCATGTATACACCTCAATCAGAATAGTGCAAACCAACTGATGCCAACCTGAACGCAAATTTCTATTCGATTGAACGAGGTGGGTAATCTTTTAGATAATCCATTAAATAGAAGAATAACAGTCACGTAAACCAGTGTCTGATTACTTTCACTGTCAGAATCTGCAGCTCCGTCCTGCACACGTGTGTCTGGATCACAACGAGCTCCCTCTCGGTGCAATAAAACATGTGGAAGTACACGTTACACACAACTTGACTGGATTAAATGTAACGTGTGCATTAATGACGACTGTCTACAGAGTGTCCATTTTAGGATACATATGAACAGGTCCCTTAGCAATCTTCAATCTGACTTGATTCGTTCAGATTGGTGAAAATCTTTGTGCGTAAACATAGCCACTGATAAACTGCAGCTGAACCTGTCAGCTGAGAGACAGGAGCTTGGTCAGACTTCAGATTTCTGCTGTGATAATCATTAACTGATGAGCGTAGCATTCGACTTCTACTAAAGCAGTAATTCTAGCAGAGCGAAGCAGATACGAGTCTCTTCATTTCAGTCCATTAATACACCATATTAGCCAATGTGGATTAGACTCTGTGTCTGGATTTCAGATGCACTCTTCTGTGTCTGGGCCTAACAGACTGGTGAGACAAGTTGTGTTATTTTTCTTCTCTTGTTGAAACACTACACTTATGCTGGAGTGTATATTAAGTGCTGCAAGTTTGCTCAAGAAACCAGCAGAGTCCTAGGCATTCTACACCATCATTGTTTTCGAAAAGCACCTTTCCTGGGAAAATATTGACTAGTAAACAGAGCAAGGGTTGCTGCAGTGACGTTTCCAAACAAGTGATGAGTACTAAAATGAGGGAACAGAATTCAGTGACAGACTCACAAAGCTATTAGGACTTAAATAAGTAATACAAAAACTGGGGCTGCACGATACTGAAGAAAAATGTGATAACTTGTTAAATAATGCAATACTATAATACTATATGTGTGGTTATATATGTAAAACGTGTGTTGGTTATGTCATTTTCAGTTTATATATACACACATATTATATATGTATAAAAACTGAAAATGACATAACCAACATACATGTTTCATGTTCTTTTGAGGAAAAGAAAACATTCTCTGCTATCTGCAACGCCCTAAAACTTAGTCTTTTCGTAACTTTTTAAAGTATTCATATCATTCAGTTATCGCAAACCCTTGCGTTATTGCATATCGCGATATTTCGATAATTTCGATATATCGTGCAGCCCTAACAAAACCTCGCCACACTGCTGCTGTGTTAAACAGAGTTGCATCACTTATGACCTTTGTAGCAAACTTGTAATCTTATCTGGAGCTTGCATGGACTTTAGTCCACCATCATTTGGGTTTCAAAGCTCTCACAAAATCGAGAATTAATCAATTTGACGGGAGGAATCCTATCAAATCTCTGGCTAATGTCAGTGAAACAGTATGTAAGAGAAAAGCGAGGTAAGAAATAATTTGAGAGTCAAAATGACACTTTTCTCTGCTTCAAATACACTTTATAGTAGCTGAGCAGTACGAGTTACGCTAGCAAACACTAGCAAAGCTCATTAAATACTTCTAGCAGGACATTTTAAAGTGCTGTAATGTATGTTAGCTTTAAGTTGCGGTAGTAAAGTTGTGCAGAGAAAGGTTTGTAGAGCGCCAGGTGGGGTAAGCTAGTCCAGTTAGCTAGCACTGGAGGAGCACAGGCGCCTGAAGGCAGATGGTTAGTTTGTCATTGCAAACTTTCCTATACGTCAAAAAGCAGTAAATCTAGACGGGCAGCTAAATACCGAGTTATTCAGCTACATATCCCAATGTAATAGTTTTGCCGTCTTCAGGCCATCAGCTGGACCTTACTGCTGAACCTATCTGGCTGGCTAGCTAACTTAGCTAATATATCGTATTTTATTATGGCGTAGTTTGAGTCTGGGTTACAGCTTGCTAGCTTATGTTTAGTGACATCCGCAAGTACACTCTTCGCGTGAATCAGAAAATTAGCTGTCACTGGCAGCTGGAACTCGCCAAAGAAAAGAAACGCCACAGCTAGCTTAAATGTAACCAGTTCTATTACACGGGTAAGTTAGCTTTCCAAAAAATGGCCACACACTCGCATGTGTTTTAGCCAAACCAAGTCCTCTGCACGGGTATTAGCTAACGAGCGGCCAGGACTCAGCGTGTCTGCGGTCAACAAGTCGACCTGGGTAACTAGCTAACAGTTGCGATGGCTAAACAGCTCGCTAGTTGGCTAATCGCATCATCATCAATCTTTCCATCCAGGCGGCGAGTTTGACCAGTCCGGAGCAAGTCCACTTACCTGTTCAGCAAAATTAGCAGAGTTCGGCCTATCCGTATTCACGATCAGAGAGGGCGAAATCACACTGGATATATAAGTTCCAAATATACGCGTCGATTTATAAAATGTAACGTCCCTCAGAGGAAAGTAATCCTACACCGCCCGTTTCACCTGCTTGTCTCAGTACACTGCCGCTGGCAGCCCGGTTCAACCAAACCTCGCCCTTCCTTAGCAACGCCCCGCCCTCATCTACATACCGGACACAGAACACCACGCCCTATTGTCTAGTCCCGCCCCTAAGCTATAGTCTGGCCAGAGTCAGCCCCGCCTCCATCCAAATACCCGCCAGCGTCAGCTCCGCCTCCATCTAAATACAGGCCACACTATAAACTTCCCGCCCCCTCATCAACGTCCCCGCTCATAGTAACGCCCCGCCCCTTCATCTACATCCTGGCCTGAGTTTTAAAAAAAAATCAGGTGATCTGAGAAAATATGTTACAATTTAATTAATGATGCATTTGTAAATAGATTATTTTACTGGCAAACTATTATATGCATAGCTATAAGGTGCTAAATACTAAACCCCTTTCTGCTCCAAATTTGGCGTTTTGTGTACAATCTTGCATTTTTATTATATGGTGTGCTTCAGGATTTGTTTATTTGTTTGTTTATTCATTCGTTCATTTTTTTATTTATTCATTGTATGTTCATTTGTATTTGTAGTCTTTTCCTGGCTGTGATTGATTGATTGTAAATTGATTGTAAATCAATCAATCAATCAATGTTGTATCCTCATTTTATTGATCTGGGATGTGGAGCTTGGATTTATTAAAAATGCCAGGCATGTTGTCGCAGACTGGAGCTTTGTGATTTCAGCACAGGCTCTTGAAATCCGACTGTTATATACTGGGGATCTTGCCATATTACACTACAGTCAAAATCTCTGAAGCACTTGAAAATGTTGAGAATGTGTTACATGTAAGCAGATTGTTCCTCTGAGCAATACGAGTGAACTGGTCACAGAAATTAGTCAACTATCCTTTATAGCTTAGGCTGTTTTCACATATAGCTCTTTTTAAATGACCTGAAGGGGAACTAGATGCAAATGGCCTCAGTGGACTCAAAAGGGGTCTCAGTTCTCTTTCTGGAAATTTTAGCATTGATGAGATCTCAGACCACTTGTTGTTCACACCACAACTCCTTTACCAAAATTTAATAGTGAATATGTGTAACAATGAATAGTGTCATTCAGAATAGTTGCTTTATATCATGCTATGATTTGACTGAAATCCTATGACTTGGTTTAAAGACAGAGCACGCAAAACAGATTTGAAGTGAAATACCAGAAGCAGTTTCGATGCTGAACCATTAAAATTTACTCATGCTTCATGCCATAGAGCTACTGACTGTTTAGCTCATGCATGGTTGGGGTAGACAAAATACTGTACATGCATTACACCACATATATTACACACATACTGTATACTAAGAGTATTATACTTCTATGCTGCCTAACAACTTAAGCACTGTAGCATATTTGCTAGCGCCACAGTAGCTCTATTAGCTTATTTGTCATGTTGCTACCTAACACTGCTGACCTTGTTGTGGGAGCACACAATCCCACAGAAAGCTATTTGAGTTGTTTTTTTTCTGTTAGGTGACAGAAAACTGGTGCTATATACAGCAACCCTCATGTTCTTTATCTATAAAGCAAAATGTGAAGACCACTTTGTATTCACAATGCACAAATCAAGTGGACCGCAAAATGAACTGCAAATGAACCGTACACAGACCGCCTCTGAAGGCTGTCTGTTTGCTTGTGGGACACTTTAAAGGGGTCTGAGTTCATTTGCTGAGTTCACATATGCACAAAAAAATACTGTGTCACAGAGTTGAGAGCACATGTAGCACTGAAACAGAAAGGGTGTAAAAACACCCTTATTCAATCATCATACCAATGTCTGTTACTATTTTGTAAACATATTTACAAAATTTTCAAAAGATTTACACTTAATGATTTACTACAAACTGACTACAGCTGGACTTCAGTGGCTACCTAGAAGTGTAAATTTTATGAAAATGTTGTAAAATGTACACTTAGTGATTCTAGGTAGCCACTGAAGTCCAGCTGCAGTCACTTGTTCTAGTCCTGCTGATCTGTTTATCTCTCACTCCATCCCAGTGGCTTTCTCACTGTCTCCCCTTTAGCTTATTTGTCAAGGGTTCAGTGTTGGCCAAGCTGTGAATAGTCGGAGTGCATTAATCTTTATAGTCCCCATCTGAAAACACCTGCACATTGCTTTGGAGAGAGACAGTAGTATTCCAAATTTAGCATCGTGTCTTGCATCTGAGACCCAGACACACACTCAAACAGCCTGAGGTCTATTTGATCCATAGGTCACAACGATCTCTGAGGTGACCTTTAAATACCAATGTGTCCACAGCCAGCTGTGACAAAGTGCCAGGATCATGGGACAAGTTTTTTTTTTTTTTTTTAACCGTGGCAGATGTTTACTGGGCATATTGCAAAATCATGAGAGAAGAGATGGACTATGCGGGTTAAGAAGAAGATTAGAATAAGTGGTAAAGTTAAAGATATACCAGAGTTGTCATGAATGGATTTGAAAGCAGACATACCATCAGCGTTGTTTGGAAAATATAATGCAATGTAAATAGCTGAGCATTGTAAGACACCGCTGAGGTTTACAAACCTATCCGTTTTTATTGAGTGTGTGAATGCAATTTCAAAACACCATGCTGAAGTGTTTCTTATGTATTTGAAAATGCTGCAGCATGAAATCTGAATCTGTGGATGTGACTTTGATGTTGGAGCTCAGACTGAATTAAATCAGTCTTCTATTTTTGATGATAGCTTTCCACCCAGTGGCCAAACACCAAACTGCACTAAAACAAATCAACTGAAGAGCAAATTCAGGCAAAATGCAAACTTAATAATGATGAAAGCTATCAATACCTTAATAGTAAGTAAAATTACTTCGTTATATCTAGGGTAAGATGCTTATTAAAATTCATAAAAGTCAAGTTTTACCTAACTAAGTCAACTTGCGGCTGAAGAAAATACATTATTATAATTATTGTTTATGACCACAAATAATAATAATAATAATAATAATAATAGTAATAATGCTTGATGAACCTTTACAGTATGAATAAAGATGAATTTTCTGGGCTATAGACTTTATTTTTCAACTTACAAGAATGCTCATTTTGTTCATGATTGCAAAAAAAAAAAATAGATTTAAGTATTTACAAAAATGGCAAACGAATGTAAACAAAAACAGGGTCTTTGGATGTGACATCACAAATGTCTTTTTGTGGTGCTTCACAGTATCATGCAGAATTGTAAATCATTCTAAGGACTTGCAAGTTATCTAACATTAAACTAAATGAAGTTCTTAGCCCAGATTTATACGTATCTTTACTTTACTTTCAAATTCTGCTACATTCACATGTCCATTCTCAGATAAAGTTTCAGCTCTGCAGAGGTTTGTTTCCTTGCTACTTTCTGCAATTCAGAGATCAGGTATGCGAACTCAGTATCCAGGTATCCAGCATAAACGATGTTTACACTGACCATGGATCAGAGATCACAAGCATCAAGGCTACAACCTGCTGGACCAGGCAAGCTCGGTGAAGCTTGTTTTTCCAAAACTGCTCTAAGCACAGAACTCATATTAAAACCTGTCTGGTGCCTAGAAAAAAAAAAGATTTAAAGATGATTTTTTAAAGTATGTACATTTGATGCATTGTATTTTATCCATTTATCTAAGGCTTTGCTGATCAGAATGGATAAACCTTTAATAATGCTGCTTTAAGAGAAACACTGACTTTAATAATAAGCTTTAGGAAATCATCTACATGAGGGAATGATATTATACAGGTGGGGGCTCAGTGGCTGTTCTCAAAGGCAGTAAAAGGCATAAATATACATAACTAGTCTTTCCCTTTGAGTCCTTAAGCAACACAACAGAGAAATAAAACTAAATGTTACAACCTTCTCCTGTAAGCCATGGACAATCCCATTATGTTGTAAACCTCGACCAGGTCCAAATATAACTGAATGGAAATAGCCCGCAAAGATAAAAACTCTTCATATGAGACTGCAGTTTTTTTTTTTTTAAATATCTGGCCTGTTATTTAAGATCAGAGGTATAAGGACAGAAGAGGATGTATAGGTGCTAAAGTGGTTTTTGGACATGGCCATGGTTTACTTGTCTCAAAGCAGCACCGTATAATTAAAACAGCGTGCAGACATGGTCCTCTTGGCCCTAAAGCACAGCAAGCTTCTGCAACCCTTCTAAACTCCTTCCCTCTCGCTCTCCTTCTCCCTGCCGTCTCAAAGTCAGGTGACCAGCTGGGGCTCCCAGGATTGGCTGGCCATCTGGGGGCGGCACTGTGAGATAACAGGCGGGCCTGCCGGGGGCTGGCTGTCCAAACACAAACCGGTGACCAAGTGCTGCAGTGCCGGACCTCTGGGCTTCCATCTCTGTTGGACAGAAATATAATAAATCTCCCCAAATCAAATTGGTTAGACAGTCATGAAAGAATACAGAGATTAATGTCATTGCACAAAGCTGGAAAATCTCGCAGTCTACATAATATAAAATGACATCATTACATTCAAAGCAATTTACAATTTTAGAACCATCCTGTTACTGCAATAAAACCTGAGAGTAAAAAGAGAGTGAAAGGCAGTGAGTGTTTAGTGTGTTGTTTCACCCAAGTAGAATCTATAAATGCTGTAATATCCTGTGCATACAAGAGTGTGTGAGTCTGTATGTGAGTGTTTCTTGGCAGCTGTGTGAAGCAGCAGGTTTTGGTTAAGCTGAGTAATGAAGTCTGTAGAGACACAGAAAAACCAGAGCTCTGCAATCAAAGAGCTGATTACGCTCAGGATTCTGTGAAAAATTAATGCCTAAAATGGTAAGAACACAGTTTTAATTACTAATGACAGTGACTTTCAATTCCTCATGGATCCGCTGCTCAGTTACTCGATTCATCTTGACAGACCTAGGGTTCTGTTAGTTTTACTATAAGAGTGACTGAAGCAAGAAAAACACAGAACTCTTTTTTTTTTCATTTCTATTTATACAAAGTAAGGGATGGTAAAAAAAAAAATCTAATCAAAGCATAATATGCCTTTGCATTTAAAACAGTAAATTCTTTTAGGTGCACATATATAAGGAAATCTGGCAGGTCGTTTTTCCCCAGTTATTCTGCAGAGTTTAGTTCTCGGTGTTTGAACATCTTCTTTTCCCCTTTTTTCCTGAAACACTAATGCAGTAGGCATAACATAAACATGTATTTAGTGTGTCTAAGATTTCTTCTGCTGTATTGTAGATGTGTGGATATATACAAATAAATAATGGTGAATATTTAATTAATTCATATTTGTATGGTGGTGCCAAGCACAAGATAGATACTCCATATTTCTGACTAAAAATATCAATCAGGGTATGTTTTGTGCCTTTAATTCTTTATTTTCAGGAACATATTAGTAGAGGAACATCGTTATTAGGATACATTTACATTTTTTTACCGGTACAGTACATTTTTTAAGATATAATTTCTATGAGTGTCCTCAAAAAACCATCACAAAAAGAGCAAATTAATTATGTCTTTTTTTATAGTTTTGTCTTTTTTCTGTCTCCCTCAGTCCTCGCAAAACAAAGCATAATTCTTGCTTGAATAAGTCTTAGCAGTTTGCAGTTGCTACGTCTTTCACCTCTGTGAATGTCCTACTGTAGAGTAATTACTCACAGACCCACAGTAAAGGAATGCGTCAGGTCATAGACAGAGATCAGACCTGTGCAATGAACTGAGAAAAGATGGATGAGGTTCTATTAGATTAGCTGAGATTTATTAGCATGGAAAAAGACAGCAGCTAATGATGTGAAACTGAGTGATGATCCATGCACAAAGTGGAGTTATTTCCTTTTCTTTAGTTAGGGAACCAATAATTTAACATATTTTGGAAACATACAGAAGAACATATATGTCCTCTGTCATTTATTCCCATGAAAATGAAACAGATATTATTTATCTGTGAGGCTACACTGTAAGAGTGTTATTGTTAATGTGTGTTTAAACAGCTTTAATTAAACTTTTGTATGAAATATTTCAAAATAGCATTTTTTTTTTTTTTTTTAAAGCAAATATTCTTCAGAACATTCAGTGCATCTTCTATTTTTACTTCAGGGGGTCCTGTAACCTAGGGTTTCAGTCATGTGATTTTTCTGTTTCGGTCACCATATTTGGGCAGGATTTCTGGCTTCACTGCACAGCATGCAAATAACTAAAGGTGCAAGATGGTAAATGCTGATCTCCTGAGATTTTCACACACAAGATTCTCTAGAAATTATAAAGAATGGCATGAAAAACAAAAACATCCATTGAGTGGCAGCGCCGCAGGTGAAAACACCTTGTTGATGAGAGAGGTGAGAGGAGAATGGCCAGACTGGTTTGAGCTGACAGGAAGGCTACAGTAACTCAAATAACCACTCTTTACAACCATGGTGAGCAGAAAAGCATATCAGAATGCACGACATGTCTAATCTTGAGGCAGATGGGCTACAACAGCAGAAAACCACAACACGTTCCACTCCTGTCAGCCAAGCTGAGGAATCTGACACTACACTGGGCACAGGCTCACTGAAACTGGACAGTTGAAGATAGAACATCACCTGGTCTTTTCCTGATGTTCAAATGTATCGTATTGAGACAGGACTATATTGTATCATAACCATACATATCATACACATCCTGCATCCTGTCTAATAGCGTACGCCAGTAATAGACTCTGAGCACAAGATACAACCACATTCACCGAAATTAAAGGCCACAGATAGAGACACGCACACACTCTGTTTAGCTCTAAATTTAATGACATAAATCAGGCTTGGATCAGCTCCAGGTCCAGCTGGATTGGAATGAGATACATAACTCCCCATGATTGATGTTCAAAAGTTGCAAGAGAATTGCTGAAATTATTCGTCGCTGATTTGCATCACAAGATGCTAAGTTCCACAATAACATGACATGAATACGTAGACATTTAATTTTACATCCTTCATGCTTTCAGCTGAATACAAACAACAGTTAGGTTACAAAAATGCACAGTTCATTATGCTTTAAAATTTTACATCGAACACTGGGAGTGAAAATGTCCCCAGATGGGAAATGGGTAATGACAATACAAACTATTATTTCTTTCAAGGATGCCTAGTTGCTTAGCAACGCAGACCACCTTTCTGTGTTGACTCAAGGGCTACTTCTTTACTAAAGCTTCTATTGCTGATGTGTTTATGCCAAAACTAACTAAGTGATAGAAACATAAACTGCACTGATATATTCGTGGTACATTCTTATGGAATAGTGGAACAGCTGGCCACCAAAGAATAATCATGGAGAAACAGACAAACTTACACTCTTAAACATTCTCTACCCAAGAGAGCTCTCCAAAAACTAAAAACCAAGATATATTTTGCATTTTCATTCACAGCTGCTCAATTAGTAATATATGTGTATGCAATTTCGACTGCGCTAGGTTACTTTTGCCATCATTGTTCATGGCAGTGCCCCTGATGCTCATGTGCTCACCTGTCTGGACTCTTTAGGGCTGCAGGGCTCCAGTCTGACCTTTGACCCGGAGGAGAATGCTGTGATAGTCAAGCACAGGTCGTGTTGGCGGATCTGAGGCTCAACCAGCATCCATTTCTGAATAAAAACAAGACATTGAGACAGAGAAGAGGGGCAAAAATTATGTCTTTTCACATATCTTTTCACCTTTCACATATCTTATAACTTGGTGTCCAAGTTTGTGGACACCTGACCATCACACCCATATGTGGCTCTTCCCCAAACTGTTGCCACAAAGTTGGAAGCAGACAAATGTCTAGAATGTCTTTGTATGCTGTAGCATTACAATTTCCCTTCACTGGAAGTAAGAGGCCCAAATATGTTCCAGGATGACGTTGGCTCTGCGCACAAAGCGAGGTCAATGAAGACATGGTTTGCCAAAGGTGGAATGGCCTGACCTCACTAATGCTCTTCTGGCTGAATGAGCAAATCCCCACAGCCACTCTCCAAAATCTAGTGGAAAGCCTTCCCAGAAGAGTGGAGGTTATTATAACAGCAAAGGAGGGACTAAATCTATAATGGGATGCTCAAAAAGCACATATGGGTGTGATGGGCAGGTGTCCACAAACTTTTGGCCATATAGCTCAGTCAAGAGTCCTTTACTTGAAAATTTTCACATGGTAACAATTAGAAACATTATTCTGAGATAATCAGGCCAGTGAGAAGTGGTGTATATAGTTGGTTTAAAGATGAGACAGGCCGAAGGCGACTCTGTTTTCTTTTTTTTCAAAATTATGAATATGCACAAATGTACATGTCATTCTTATGTTTCTGTTGTCTCAAAAAGGTGTTTATAGAACAAAAATACATATTAATTGAGATGTCATATACATGTTGGTAAAACTTCTTTTTTAACTTTTTGAACATGCTCATTATAACTTGAATTGTTATTTTGTTGCAAGATACACTCACATTTCATTTTTAACTTCTATTATTATTATTTTTTTTTTGTAGAAGAGAATTGTAAAATAGAAATGATCAATTGTAAAATAGATCTACGGCTGTTTTTTCCCCAAAGAAACAAGGGGGGATGCAAACTTTTGCACTCAACCGTCCACAAATGTGAGAAAAAACATGACAAACACATATATAAACATATATAGATTGTCTTACTATTCTGTATAAATTAACATATATATATGTTCTATAAATGCAGGTAATTCATGCTGTCTATACCTAAAACTTTTTTTAAAATTAAAAACTGCAGTTTTTGTGAAAAAAAAAAAAAAAAGGAAAAAAGAAAACTGTTTCCCTTGCATATACACACGCACACACACCTGTGAGGCAGGTATACTTGAGCCGCTCTTGCACTCAGTCAGACCCAGAGTGTCTCTGTTGTAGCTTTCTAGGCAGAGTCCACCCTGTTTCAGCAGACTATACGTACCCTTCTGCTCTGGAATCCTGACAAACACAACATAACAAAACATTTTAACATTTTATCACATTTATCATATAGTATTTACATTATTTACAACTGTAATATCAGCCTTTAGTGTGCTGTCCATGGACAGGTATTTGCGACTG